>NC_042616.1:361699754-362068711 GCF_901001135.1 Rhinatrema bivittatum | reverse complement strand
CTCAGAGAAGCACGGAATGACAGCGCGATTCGCTGCATTCAGTGCTTCTCTGAAAAGGTGAACGCAGATTCGCTGCGTTCCGGTATCCATGCCGACCTGTCCCACCCTTTCCTGTGAGTCACTGAAACTCACAGGACAGGGTCAGACAGGTTGGCATGGTTACCGCAGGGGCGCCGCCATTTTCAGGTAATCCGGGGCTCCGAGCTCGAGTCGCAGGTAATGGCGGCGAGAAAGCGCGCGCATGGCGATTCGCCGTATCCGACATATCTATGTTCATTTATGTCGGAAATCTGCTCGTATACGCCCCATCTTTTTTTTAAGTATAAAAAAAAAATTTGAGTTGCGTTTTCCATATGCGGTCAATCCGAATGCACATCCCTAATGTCTAGGACCTCCTTGACCTGCAGGGTGTTTTCAGGTTCTGCTATATGCTGTGTAGGTGGTGGAGTCCTTCGGGAAGGCGAGGACAGGGCCACGTGGAACGTGTTGTGAATTCCCATGGAGGCTGGGAGTTGTAGCTGGTTGGTGACTGATCCTATGCATCAAAGGATGGGAAATGGACCAATGAATCTGGAGGCTAGCCATTGAGACAGCAATTGTAGTCAGATGTGCTTCGTAATGAGCCAGACTTTCTGGCCAGGCCGGAACAGTGGCGCGGCCCGAGGATGGATGTCTGTGAAGCATTTGGCCGAATCAGCTGCTTGGCAGAGTCTCCCCTTTACTTGGTTCCATAGCCTACGTATGGTTTGTGCTGTAGACTATGCTTCAGGTGAGGGTACACTGAGTGAAACCGGTAGGGGTAGGCGTGATTGGCGGCCAAAGACTACCGCAAAGGGTGAAACATCTGTGGCAGAGGTGATATGGATGTTATGGGATAGTTCTGCCCATGGCAGAAGGTAAGTCCAGTTATCTTGCTGGTCGTTGAAATATGATTGCAGGAACATTTTCAAGGAGGTATTAGTCCTTTCAGCTTGGCTATTTACTTTCTGATGATAGGCTGATGTTAAGTTTAACGTAATATTGAACTTTTTACAAAGAGACCTCCAATAATTAGCAGCAAATTGAGGTCCACGATTGGAGACGATTTCTTGTGGTAGTCCATGTAAACGAAATACGTTGGTTAAGAAGGGTCTAGCTAGCTCTGGAGGCGAGGGGAGACTAGGTAATGGGACAAAGTGAGCCATTTTTGAGAAGCAGTCAATGATGACCCAGATTAAAGTATTTCCTTTTCAAAGGAGGCAGATCCATGATAAAATCAGTGGAAAGACTTGACCAGGGTTCAGTGGGCACAGGAAGAGGTTGGAGAAGTCCCCATGGGTGGCCAGTTGGAGGTTTTTGCTGCGTGAAAACTGAACAGGAGTCCACGTATTCATGGGAGTCCTTTATCATACTAGGTGCAAAATCTGTGTTACAATTGAATATGTGGATCCAAAGTAGCCAATGATCTTACCTTCAGAGAATGGTATATCAAAGGGAGTTCTCAACCGGCGAAGAAGGTAATCCGTGCTCAGGGCAGGTAGCAGGCAGAGCAGGTCCAGGAACGATCCGAGGTCAAGGCAGGCGGCAGGCAGAGCAGGTCCAGGAGCAATCTGAGGTCAAGGCAGGCGGCAGGCAGAGCAGGTCCATGAACAGTCTGAGGTCAAGGCAGGTGGCAGGCAAAGCAGGTCCAGGAACAGTCCGAGGTCAAGAAGAGGGCAAAAACAGGAAATCACTCATGGGAGCACCAGCACAAGCAAGCCTGTAGCCGAGGAAATGCTGTGCTGGGCTCAGTCCTTTAAATACCTGAAGTTCCCGTGCAAACGCGGGGACTTCCGGGTTAAATTTTGACTTGCCATTGTGGGCGGGACTTGTGACCGAGTCGCGTAAGCCCTCGCTGCTGCCTGAGGACGTCACTGAGGGGACGTGGAAGCAGGAGCCCTCGCTGCCACAGATCATCGCGAGGTAACAGTACCTCCCCAACAAAGACCCTCTCTCTTATTCCTAGGGTGAGGTTTAAATGGAAAACATTAGGGATGTGAATCGTTTTTCAACGATTAAAATTATCGTCCGATAATGTTTATATCGTCTTAAATCGTTATAGAACACGATACAATAGAAATTCTAACGATTTATCGTTAAAAATCGTTAAATCGTGTTAGTGCGCACTAACTCGAGTTAGTGCGCACTAACTCCCCGTTAGTGCGCACTAACTCGATTTAGTGCGCACTAACTGAAAATGATACAAATAAACACTTTCCAGGTCACTGAAGGTCAGTTAGGAATGAATATGTGTTCCTATTGGCTGGCTGCCCTCTTATCTATTGATATTACCAAGGTTACCACTGAGGTGATGGTTGGGGGGATGGGAAATGGAACTGGAAACTAACGAACACCAACAGAAAATGAAACAAAGTGTTCACACTTCCCAGGTCAGTAAAGGTCACTTAGGAATGAATATGTATGTATGTATTCCTATTGGCTGGCTGTGCTCTTATCTATTGATGTTACCAATATGGTTGGGGGGATGTGAAATGGAAACAGTTGGAAGCTTGACAAAAAAAGTAATGTAATGATCAGCACTCACGTGACTAGAACTTGTTTGTTTATTATTTTTGTTAGCAGGCACCTGAAATGCTAGTGCATGTTGAATTTGCCAATCACTGTGCATTTTAGAAAGGTGGTCCTGGCTGGAACTGTACACAGTTCAAATATATGTAATTGATTGTTGGTAAGTGTATTTTTTAAGTAGCCACACTGGCACCAGTATGTTTACTTTTCCTCCTACTTAACTCACTAGCTCAGCTTTGTAAGAAGGGCTTCTCTGCTTGTGTGTTGTTTTTGTTTGGTGTGAGGAAGGCAGAAACATCAGATCTTTATTCAATCTACTACAGTCATCTCTTACAGTGCCATATCCCTATTAATACCAGGAGTGTTGTGATCTTCCTGCACACAGTGCCCTAACCCTGATACCAGTCTGAGACAGCTCCCTCCCTGCATTACTAGTGAGAGGCTGGCTTCACAGACAGGGGGGAGCTGCCTGACCCTCACTCCTGACTTCCCCCATGTCCCAGCTAGTGAATGGTGTGTGGGTGAGGGGGGGGGGGGAGGATGGTGAAGTCTGAGACAGCTCCCTCCCTGCATTACTAGTGAGAGGCTGGCTTCACAGACAGGGGGGAGCTGCCTGACCCTCACTCCTGACTCCCCCCATGTCCCAGCTAGTGAATGGTGTGTGGGTGAGGGGGGGGGGGAGGATGGTGAAGTCTGAGACAGCTCCCTCCCTGCATTACTAGTGAGAGGCTGGCTTCGCAGACAGGGGGGAGCTGCCTGACCCTCACTCCTGACTTCCCCCATGTCCCAGCTAGTGAATGGTGTGTGGGTGAGGGGGGGGGGGAGGATGGTGAAGTCTGAGACAGCTCCCTCCCTGCATTACTAGTGAGAGGCTGGCTTCACAGACAGGGGGGAGCTGCCTGACCCTCACTCCTGACTTCCCCCATGTCCCAGCTAGTGAATGGTGTGTGGGTGAGGGGGGGGGGGAGGATGGTGAAGTCTGAGACAGCTCCCTCCCTGCATTACTAGTGAGAGGCTGGCTTCACAGACAGGGGGGAGCTGCCTGACCCTCACTCCTGACTTCCCCCATGTCCCAGCTAGTGAATGGTGTGTGGGTGAGGGGGGGGGGGGGATGGTGAAGTCTGAGACAGCTCCCTCCCTGCATTACTAGTGAGAGGCTGGCTTCGCAGACAGGGGGGAGCTGCCTGACCCTCACTCCTGACTTCCCCCATGTCCCAGCTAGTGAATGGTGTGTGGGTGAAGGGGGGGGGGGGGTTGAGGATGGTGAAGTCTGAGACAGCTCCCTCCCTGCATTACTAGTGAGAGGCTGGCTTCACAGACAGGGGGGAGCTGCCTGACCCTCACTCCTGACTTCTCCCATGTCCCAGCTAGTGAATGGTGTGTGGGTGAGGGGGGGGGGGGAGGCTGGTGAAGTCTGAGACAGCTCCCTCCCTGCATTACTAGTGAGAGGCTGGCTTCACAGACAGGGGGGGGCTGCCTGTCCCTCACTCCTGACTTCCCCCATGTCCCAGCTAGTGAAGGGTGTGTGGGTGAGGGGGGGGGGGAGGATGGTGAAGTCTGAGACAGCTCCCTCCCTGCATTACTAGTGAGAGGCTGGCTTCACAGACAGGGGGGAGCTGCCTGACCCTCACTCCTGACTTCCCCCATGTCCCAGCTAGTGAATGGTGTGTGGGTGAGGGGGGGGGGGGTGGATGGTGAAGTCTGAGACAGCTCCCTCCCTGCATTACTAGTGAGAGGCTGGCTTCACAGACAGGGGGGGAGCTGCCTGACCCTCACTCCTGACTTCCCCCATGTCCCAGCTAGTGAATGGTGTGTGGGTGAGGGGGGGGGAGGATGGTGAAGTCTGAGACAGCTCCCTCCCTGCATTACTAGTGAGAGGCTGGCTTCGCAGACAGGGGGGAGCTGCCTGACCCTCACTCCTGACTTCCCCCATGTCCCAGCTAGTGAATGGTGTGTGGGTGAGGGGGGGGGGGAGGATGGTGAAGTCTGAGACAGCTCCCTCCCTGCATTACTAGTGAGAGGCTGGCTTCACAGACAGGGGGGAGCTGCCTGACCCTCACTCCTGACTTCCCCCATGTCCCAGCTAGTGAATGGTGTGTGGGTGAGGGGGGGGGGAGGATGGTGAAGTCTGAGACAGCTCCCTCCCTGCATTACTAGTGAGAGGCTGGCTTCACAGACAGGGGGGAGCTGCCTGTCCCTCACTCCTGACTTCCCCCAAGTCCCAGCTAGTGAATGGTGTGTGGGTGAGGGGGGGGGGTGGATGGTGAAGTCTGAGACAGCTCCCTCCCTGCATTACTAGTGAGAGGCTGGCTTCACAGACAGGGGGGAGCTGCCTGACCCTCACTCCTGACTTCCCCCATGTCCCAGCTAGTGAATGGTGTGTGGGTGAGGGGGGGGGGGAGGATGGTGAAGTCTGAGACAGCTCCCTCCCTGCATTACTAGTGAGAGGCTGGCTTCACAGACAGGGGGGAGCTGCCTGACCCTCACTCCTCCGGGGTATTGTGATCTTCCTGCACACAGTGCCCTATCCCTGATACCAGGGGTGTTGTGATCTTCCTGCATGCAGTGCCCTATCCCTATTAATACCAGGAGTGTTGTGATCTTCCTGCATGCAGTGCCCTATCCCTATTAATACCAGGAGTGTTGTGATCTTCCTGCATGCAGTGCCCTATCCCTGATATCGGGATGTGTGCAAGAAGATCACAACACCCCCAGTATCAGGAATAGGGCACTGTGTGCAGGAAGATCACAACACCCCCAGTATCAGGAATAGGGCACTGTGTGCAGGAAGATCACAACACCCCTGGTATTAGGGATAGGGCACTGTGTGCAGGAAGATCACAATACCCCTGGTATCAGGGTTAGGGCACAAGTTCTAGTCACATTGACTGATCACATTACTTGTTTTGTCAAGCTACCAACTGTTTCCATTTCCCATCCCCCATATACTGTCAGTAGGAAACTTGGTAACATGAATAAATAAGAGGGCAGCCAATAGGAATACATATTCATTCCTAAACTGACCTTAACTGACCTGAAAAGTGTCAAATTGTATCATTTTCAGTTAGTGCGCACTAACTCCCAGTTAGTGCGCACTAACTCGAGTTAGTGCGCACTAATCGGAAAAAACTATTTTTAACGATTTTTTAACTAAAAAATCGTGCCTAAGACGATTTTCTTGCCCTGCCACACGATTTCTATCGTTAAGACGATATGGAAAACGATTCACATCCCTAGAAAACATTTATGAAACTCCTGGATTAAATGAGGGGCCTGTATATTATGGGCCGGCTCCCAGGAATTCTCCTCTGGCCCATAATTCTTCCAAGAGATTAAATATTGTAAGGTTCCACTTGATCTTCTGACATCCAGGATCTCTTTGACTTCATATTGAGACCCATCAGGCAGGACCGCTGGGGTTGTCTGTTTAATTCTCCTTGTGGGCCAAGATAGGATTGCTGGTTTCAGTAATGAAATGTGAAACACTTCGTGAATGTGCAAAGTAAGAGGCAGACGGAGTTTAAAGGACACCTTACTAATTTGCCTGTCGATAGGAAAGGGTCCAACAAACCGAGGTGCAAATTTTACTTACTAGCCTCAACCTGATCCTTAATCAAAACAAAACAGAATATCTCCTCATCTCCCAAAACGGAACCAACACACTTCCAAGTACCATCATGTCTACTCAATTAACAATGACCCCACAAGTCAGAAATCTAGGAATTATACTGGACAATCAAATGAATTACAGATCACTCATAAATAACATCGTAAAGGACGGATTCTTCAAATTACAAGTCCTAAAAAAACTGAGACCTCTCCTACATTTTAAAGACTTCCGATTAGTTCTACAAGCAATCATTCTCACGAAAATAGACTACTGCAACTCACTTCTACTGGGTCTCCCTGCAAACGCCATAAAACCGCTACAGATGCTGCAAAACGCTGCAGCGAGGATCTTAACCAAGTCCAACAAAAGAGACCACATCTCACCCATCTTAAAAAGCCTACACTGGCTTCCCGTCAAATTCAGAATACTTTTCAAAGTGCTCTCAGTAACCCACAAGGCACTACACAACCTGGCACCACTCGAGCTCAAATTCCCTCTCCAACTCCACACCTCTACCAGACCAGTGAGACAAGCCTACAAAAACAACCTTCAAATCCCACCGATGAAGTCAGCATTAAGCAAAAGAGCTTTCTCCACAGCAGGTCCTAAAATCTGGAACACTCTCCCGTCAGATCTCAGATCAGTGCAATGCTCCATTACATTTAAAAAACGACTCAAGACTTGGTTATTCAACCAAGCTTTCCCTTAACATCAACTTGCGGAATATCCCTGCCAATGATCCCCTCCGTGGGAACACGCTAGAGAACTATATAGACCTTCTCTAGAAATCACATATTCTTTGGCAGTCTAATTATCTAATAACATTATAATACCACCTGTTTAGCTAGACTACATTAGGCACCGTACCTTTTAATTATGTTATTAACCCCATATATCTTAATCCAAGTTAATTCGACCTGTTCATTGTAAGACATTTACTTGTCATTGTTATTGTTGAGAATGTAAACCGAATTGATCAATAATTCTGTTATTGGAAAGTCGGTATAGAAAAATGCTAAATAAATAAATAATATAAATAAGGAGTACGTAATTTGAGATTCCGTGTGCTAAGCCACACCAAGTCCCCAGGTTTGAGCGGGACTTCTGGTCTTCTCCCCTTGTCTGCTTGGTCCTTCATTTTGCTGGCCACCCGTCATAGTAAGACTTAAGTCTTGTCCCATAAAGTCGTCATGGAATGAACAATTTGTTCTACTGCCGGACAGGAAGAGGTAGGGAGGGGAAGTTGAACTCTAGGATGTATTCCAAAGACCAGGAAGAAGGGTGATGAGCCAGAAGCTTGGTTAATGTGATTATTATGACACATCTCAGCCCAGGGCAATAAAGATGCCCAGTCGTCCTGACGTTGATTGACATAATAACGTAAAAATGTTTTAAGTGTTTGATTTGTTCGTTCAGTTAACCCATTGAATTGGGGATGGTAAGCGGAAGAAAATTTGAGATCTATTCTAAACCTTTTGCAAAGATCTCTCCAATACCGTGCTGTAAACTGAACTCCTCTATCCGATACAATACTAGAAGGTAGACCATGGATTCAAAAGATATGTTGAAAAAACAATTGACCCAACTCTGGTGCAGAAGGTAATCCAGGCAAAGGAACGAAGTGTGCCATACGTGAAAACCGATCAATGACCACCCAAATTACTGAATTGCCCTCAGAGAGAGGGAGATCTGTGATAAAATCTGCTGCTATATGATTCCATGGTTGATCTGGAATCGGAAGAGGTTGCAAAAGTTCACTAGGTCATTGTCTAGAAGTTTTTTGAGCCACACAAATAGGACAGGAGTCCACATACTTCTTGACGTCAGCCGCCCACTGTGGCCACCAATAATGACGGGACACGAGATTCTTAGTTTTGAATCTGCCGGGGTGTCTGGCAAAGAAAGAATCATGGGCCCAGCGTAACACTTTTTCTCTGGAGCATCTAGGTACTACTATTTTCCCCACTGGGTCAGTGAAGGTAGCTGCCAATATTATGTGAGCCGGATTGATGATATGTCGGGGCAACTCAGGAATGTCATCAGAAATAAAACTCCTTGATAATGCATCCGCACGAACATTCTTTTCAGAGGGTCAAAAATGTAACTTAAAGTCAAATCTGCTAAAAAAAAAATGCCCAACGAGCTTGGCGTGGATTTAAGTATTGAGCATGAGACAAATAGGCCAGGTTCTTATGGTCCGTATAGATGTAAACGGTAAATTTAGCCCCCTCCAGAAGATGTCGCCATTCCTCAAGTGCCCTTTTAATCGCCAAAAGTTCCCGTTCCCCAATGGTATAATTCTTTTCCGCAGGGGAGAATTTTCTGGAAAAATATGCATATAACTTCCCTGACTCGGAGGGTTGCAAAAGAACAGCCTTAACTCCTAGGGTGGAAGCATCAACCGCCAGAATGGTTTATCTGGGTCAGGACGTGGTAAACATGGGTTTTAAACAAACTCTTTCTTTAAGAGTTGGAAGGCCTGGATAGCTTCAGGAGGCCAAATGCAATTTGGAGCTCCTTTCTTAGTTAGGGCAGTCAGTGGTGCTACTAAAGTGGAGTATCCAGAAATAAATTGGTGATAATAATTAGAAAACCCCAAAAATCGCTGCAAAGCTTTGAGTCCCACTGGTTGAGGCCATTCCAGAATTGCTTTAAGTTTCTCAGGGTCCATGCACAGACCTGCTCGAGATACAATATATCCTAAGAAGGGTAGTTGCTGCTGGTAAAAGAGGCATTTCTCAAATTTTGCATACAATCTGTTCTCCCGCAGTCGTTGAAGGGAGACATGACATGTTTGACATGAATCTGATGTTGAAGTTCAGTCTTAGAAAATGTTAAGATGTCGTCAAGATATACAATGACGTAGGAGTAAAGAAGGTCTCTGAAAATGTCATTAATTATAGTCTGAAAGTTTGCCGGAGCATTACACAGTTCAAACGGCATCACTAAGTATTCATAATGTCCGTCTCGAGTGTTAAACGCCATCTTCCACTCATCTCCTTCACATATTCTGATTAAGTTGTAAGCTCCCCGGAGATCAAGTTTGGTAAATATCTGTGCTCCTTTCAAACGATCAAAAAGTTCTGAAATAAGCGGAATTGGTTATCGGTTCTTTTTAGTGATGATATTAAGTCCTCTATAATCAATACAGGGTCATAAAGATCCATCTTTTTTTTTAACAACAAAAATCGGGCCCCCGCCGGTGAGGAGGATGTTCTGATGAAACCCCTGTCCAGGTTTTCCTGAATATATTGCTTCATAGCTTCTGATTCAGGTTCTGACAGGGAAGAAGCCCTCCCCATGGGGGGCTCCTTCCCTGGAAGTAATTCTATCCCACAGTCATAGGTGCAGTGAGGCGGTACATTTTCAGCCTGCTTTTTGCTGAAGACATCCCTGAATTCCACGTATACTTGTGGTAAAGCGGCTGGAATGGCTAATGAACATGAGATGGTGGGTCTGGCTGGAGGGATGTGTTTCACACAGTTCTGATGACAGTACTTGCTCCAACTGGCTAATTGTAAGGTGCCCCAATCGATTTGAGGTTGGTGGAGCCTTAACCATGGTAATCCAAGAATCACTTGATTGACTGAGGAAGAAAGAACATATAATTGAATAGTGTCTTGGTGTAGTATTCCGGTGGTGAGACTGATGGGTTTAGTGATTTGAAAAATTGTATTTGACAAAGGTTGCCCCAAAACAGATGAAACAGTAATGGGAACTGCTAATGGCTCAGTAGGAATCAGATATTGACGAACTAGACTCTCCTCAATAAAGTTACCAGGCGCCCCTGAGTCCAAGAAAGCTTGCAGATGAAAGGTGTTATTATGGAGGGCTATTGAGACTGGAATTAATATTTGTGGAGAGGAAATGGCATGACTCAGGGAGGCCTCTCCTACCAGTCCTAGGTCCGAGAGTTTCCCGACTTGTTTGGGCATTTATTGATGAAGTGTCCAATGCCGGCACAATAAAGACAAAGATTGTTCATTCTTCTACGCCGACGTTCCTCGGGGGTCAAATGACACAGATCGATCTGCATAGGCTCCTCATCAGCTAACTGAGATTCTGGAGTTCTTGGGGTAATGAAAGCTCTTTGAAAGGAGGGTGCCAGTCGAATAGGTCGTCTAGCGAGGCCCCGTTCCTGAGATCTTTCTTGGAATCTAAGATCAATTCGGATCGCCAGACGGATTAGCTCCTCTAAGGATTCTGGAATTTCATGGCCTGCTAATTCATCCTTAATGGCTTCGGAGAAGCCTTTTCGGAAGATGGCAGTAAGGCTGTCATTACCCCAGCGCAGTTCCGCCGCTAATGTTCGAAACTGGACGGCATATTCCCCTACTGATCGGGACCCTTGCTTAATCTGCAGTAAATCAGAGGCTGCCGAAGTTGTCTGACCAGGTTCATCAAATATCAGGTGGAAATCTTTCAAGAATTGTTCCAAATTGTCCATCAATAGATCATCTCGTTCCTAAAATGGAGATGCCCATGCCAGCGCTGGTCCTTCTAAGAGAGATAAAATGAAAGTGACCTTTGTTCTATCCATGGGAAATGATGCTGCCTGGAGTGAAAAGTGCATTCGACATTGGTTCAGAAAAACCCGACAAAGCTGAGGATTTCCATTAAAGCATGGTGGAGGCTGCAGACATATAGGAGGAGAAGGTAATGAGGAAACTGGATTTACCGAAGCGGCCAGTGAAAGAGCATCCATTCAGGTTACCAATCTCTCCAACACTCCAGTAACTTGGTCTAATGCTCCTTGCTGTTGTTGAATACATGTCGCAAACCCCGGGATGGCCTGCAAGGCTGAAAGATCTACAGGATCCATGGCCTCGGCTATCTGTTACGATTGAATATGAGGATCCAAAGTAGCCAATGATATTACCTTCAGGGAATGGTAGATCAAAGGGAGTTTTCAGCCAGTGAAGAAGGTAATCCATGCTCAGGGCAGGTAGCAGGCAGAGCAGGTCCAGGAACAATCTGGAACCCTCACTGCCACAGGAGAGTGTCCTGTGCACGCGCCGGGAGAGCAGGCGCTTGCCTGCTCTTCCGCGACTTTTACTGAATCGGCCTGACACTTTGTTAATTCTGATATATATTTATTAGTTGTTTTTATATGTTTTTTATTAATTAATTTATACACATGGCAAAATGTATTAAATATCATAAATTATTTCATGTTCAATACACACTTCTGAAAATACAGACAAAAAAACATTACTAGGACTGATGCTTTCTCCCATAGATGATGTCATTTATATATTTCATCTTTAAAACCTCATCTGTAGGTCTAAGCATACTGTTTAGTTTTTCAACAGGATTTAGAGCACTTTTCACACTATGTATAAGGTATATGATCAGATTCAAATCGTCATTGTTTATACTTAATACACCTCTTTTATATGCTGCTAATACAATAAGATTCAAAACACATTCTAGGCACAACCTGGTACAAATGGTCCTTATTTTTTCCTGGGTGTCAGAGGCAGTCCAATAAACGCAACTATGGTCCACCTGACTCAGTTTATCAATGAGACAGCCATCGCAGTCATCATGGCAAATGCCAGCCATATACTTTCTAAGAATGCTGTACACGGCCACCCTTATAATTGATCTAAATGTCATTTTTTGAAGAAGGCCATATACCAGCGGAGGTTTGGAAATCCTATACATCCTCACCAACTGAAATTATGTGCATCTTCAGTTTTAGGTTTTTTTTTTTTATTACGTTTTGAGTCTGGTGGTTCTTTGATGTTTGTGCAAAAACAGCACAAACAGGTCATGTTGCTATCCAGTGTGTCCCTATATTCTTCTGTTTGTAAACATCCTTCATTTTCCTATAAAAAGTAATGCAAACATTAAATTAAAAACCTATTTTAAACAAGGTCTCTATTATAGATAGTTACCTTGTCTCTAAAATGCATGATTTCAATGAAAGATATTTTCTTACCTTACACTCAAGCTTTTCCAGCAAATAATCTGCTTCAGCATCTAATGCGGCTTGGTGCAGCTCTAAATCTGCAGAGTCCATAGCTTTTTCATTGACAAAGGCTGGATACTGAGAATCAAAAAGCTTTTGTCCCAATGGAAGTTCATCAAATTCTGGCTCTGTCATTTCATCTGCGCGTCTCTTGCTGCAAGAATATGATTTGTGCACTGGTGTATCAACTTTTGTTTCAACATCTTTCAGAAGGCCTCTGGCCCCTCTTTAGTTTTGGCTGCTGCTCACTTTCCATTTACAGCCATTTAGGGGTCTCAATTGCATCCATTATTTTATTTTCAGGATCACAAAGCTATAGCTTTCCAAGAACAGCTACTGCCTCTTCTCTCTGGAGATTATGTTCTCACATTAACTCTTTCACATGATTACTTCTACATCCAGTCATGCAAGTTTGGGCATGTCCATGCAAATTATAATGAATGCAGCTCATCACCTTTTGTTTCTTTTAAAATGAACCCTAGCAGGTTTGTGTAGCGAATAAGCATCTTGATCTGTAAGCCAATCAGTCACTTGTTTTTTGGTCACTGTCTGATTACATGTTTTAGCAGCCTGAAAAAGAGGATTTATACCAGCAAAACAATGTACAGCACCTGGTTCATAGTACATTTTCTTTAAGATCTGCTGGTGCATAGCTCTTTTGTATGCTGTAAATACAGAGGCCTGCTTTTTTGTTTTGTTTTTTTTAAAGAAAACTAAATCCTTGTTTTATTCACTTTTGAAGCCCCATAACTTCCAACACCCAATACCCTGCTGCTAATTATTCTCTGCTCAGATTTCACTCTGCCAGGATAGGGGCGGTTGGGGCATGCGTATGTACAGTGAGGGGAGAAGGGAAGTAGGGGACATTCTCCCTGTCTCTGTGTACAGAATGAGACACAGTTTCCTGCCACCTCACAGCTAGTAACTTTAAAAACAGAGGAGCTAGAAAAAAAAACAAACATGCTTCCAGCTCTGTCATCATTAAAAAGCGACAGGGACATTTCTGCTGATGTTCTAGGGCAGTGGTTCTCAACCTTTCTAATGCCGTGACCCCGAAATACAGTTCCTCATGTTGCCGTGACCCCTCACCCCGCCCTCGCCCCGCAAGGGCAGGGCGAGGGCGGGGCGAGGGTGGGGCTTTGGTCATATGGGGGCGGGGTTATGGATGGGGTTGGATTTTAGTGCATACTTATTTATTATGACATTTATAAACAGAACCACCATTCCTCATAAAACAATAAAATTAAGAAACATAAAGCATCAGTTATAATAGTAAAACCATACTAATAAAAGAATATTTTAAAATTACTGATAAATAGAATTTCTATTAATTAAAATCATATACATTTTTATAATTTCCCAAACACCAATAATATTTCAAAACAGCACATATATCAAATAACACACAATAATTAAAACTAATAAGGATTTTAAAAAGCCCCTGCTGTCCATACATGGGAGCTCTTGATTTCCAGTCACCCTGATATTGTCGAGGATTAGGAGGTTATCCTCTCTCTCTCACACATACACTCACATGTCCATTCTCTCTCACACATATACTGTCACATACTTACACATTCATGCTCTTATACCCACCATAACCTCTCACTCTCACAGACACTGATACACTCTCAGGGTGTAAGACACTCTCCCCCCCCCCCCCCCCCACTCACACACACACACTCTTACTCCCCTGGATTTTCTCATACACACTCATGCTCTCACTCTTACTGGCTCCCTCACAACCTCAGAGCCTCTCAGATATAACTCTATGCAGCAGAAATAATGCTGAATGTTGAGAATTGTGTTATGCAGACTAATCTGGAAAATGCACTAATTTCTACATGAGTCATAATGAATCAGTCCTCAGCTGCAGGCATCAATTGATTATCCTGGCTCCCTTTATGTTTGCCAAATACAGTTCATGTGTAACAGCAATCCTAATTCTCCACCAGATCAAGCTGATTTCACATCCCACTTCATACTTTGTCACCTCCAGCTGAGTCAAACAATTAATCTAATTACTGCCACTGCTGCCACGTGGCTATTGGGGAGGCACTGATTGCTGCTATTGGCACTGAAGCCCATTCTGCTGCCTCCTCTGTGCAGGCCCCGTGGGTTTCCACTTCCTCCATGTTGATCTCGTACATTGTGAGATCCGCCATAGAGAAAGTGCTACTCTTGCACATTCCCAAAGATTACATGTACCAATCAGTAAAAAGTAATTTATTTGTTTTTACATCTGCTTCCCTTTATTTTTTTGCCATTTCCTTTTATATTGCCTTTTTTTGTTTCTTTTCTCTCCACCTGTCGTCTTCCCTCAAACACACAGTCAGGTTCTCATTCTCACATGCATTTCTCTCACACACACACACAGGATCTCACTGTCACATGCTCTTTCTGTCATGCAATCATTCATACACACAGTCTCTCACTGGCACAGGCTGTCTGAGTCTCACACACAGGCTGTCTCACACCCCCACATGCTGCCTTGCTCAAGCACAGGCTCTCAATGTCACATGCTGTCTCTTTCACACACACAGAGGCTCTCACATGCTGTCTCTGCAAACACCCACAGTCTCTCAATTCACTCTCACACACAATCTCTCAACTCATCTCATACTCGCACACACCTCTCTCTCACCTCTGAGCCTCTTCTTTACGGGTTGCCACAGGATGGGCTCTGCAGCGGCCCTAGTCTTCCCGCCCCGCTGCTCCTCTTTTGCACGTGGCTGACGCGCCTCCTCCTTCCTGCCCGTGCGGCTCCGGCAACATTTGTCTTCCGGGGCAGGGCGGGCAGGAAGTACCGTATTTTTCGCTCCATAAGACGCACCTGACCATAAGACGCACCTAGGATTCAGAGGGGGAAAATTAAAAAAAAAAAAAATTGTGCTAAACTGGCTCTGCGTCTGGGCGTCTTATGGAGCAAATTAGGGGAGTGCATAGCTTTTTTTTTTCTCCCCATTTTGTTTTTGGGTCTGGGGAGGGCCATTTCGGTCCACTCCCCAGATCAGAAAACTCTGGGAACCCCTCCCCCCCCAAAAAAAAACCCCATCCCACACTTTAAATTAACAACCCCCACCCTCCTGACTCCCCCAAGACCTGCCGACTTAATTTACCACAACCCCCCACCCTCCTGACCCCCCCCCAAGACCTGCTGACTTAATTTACCGCACCCCCCCCAAGACCTGCCGACTTAATTTACCGTAACCCCCCACCCTCCTGACCCCCCCAAGACCTGCCGACTTAATTTACCGCAACCCCCCACCCTCCTGACCCCCCCAAGACCTGCCAAACGTCCCTGGTGGTCCAGCGGGGGTCCAGGAGCGGTCCGGGAACGATCTCCTGGGCGTGGGCCGTCGGCTGCCAGTAATCAAAATGGCGCCGACGGCCCTTTGCCCTCACTATGTCACTGAGACCGACCAATAGCAGCGGTCGGTCCCAGTGACATAGTGAGGGCAAAGGGCCGTCGGCGCCATTTTGATTACTGGCAGCCGACGGCTCACGCCCAGGAGATCGTTCCCGGACCGCTCCTGGACCCCCAGTAGGAGGAGCACCGCGACGCGCTCCCTTTTGGGGTTGGAGGAGGCAGGTCTCCAGCTTCGCCCTGCCTCCCCGCAGCAGCCGCGACGCCGCAGACCGGCAAAAAACCCCAACGGCCCGGTACTGGTCTGCGGACCGGGCTGTTGGGGTCGGTCTGCAGACCTGTTTTGGTCGAACGACCAAAACACAGGCGACCCCTGTGTTTTGGTCGTTCGACCCCCGCCGGGGTCGCGACCCACAGGTTGAGAACCGCTGTTCTAGGGGATGCATTTTTGGGAGGTGGGGTGGGTTTTTTTATTGTGCTTCTGGTCAGGTCTCCAAAAAACAGCCAGAGTCCATTAATTTCTTTCGTTGTTGTAATTCTGGTGAGATCAACAAAAACAGCCAGAGTCCATTAATTCTGTTGTCATTAAAAAGTGACAGGGCCCTTTCTGATGATGTTCTAGGGGCCATGTTTTTGGGGGGTGTGGTGAGGGGGTAGACTTCTGGTAACATCATACATATGACATCATAGGGGTTTGGCTTGGGGTGGGGTGTGGGAGGGGCCACTAGTGGCACTATAGGAGATTGGTTTGGGGTGGGGCATGGGAAGGGCCACTCCATTCACTTCTATTGGTGGGTGGAGCATGGGCTGGGCCTGGTATGGAGCTATGGGTGGGGGCAGGGGTGGGGGCAGGAGGGGGGTGGGTCTCACCCCATTCACTTCTATGGGAGCAGGCAGGGTATGGGCTGGGCTTAGACCGGAAATGAATGCTGATTGGCTGACATCATTTTTGATTGACAGTGTACCCATAGACTGCTTACACATGTGCACCAAATTTTAAGTGGGCATGCACAAATCCCACTTCTACCATGTAAATTGGAAGATTTTAAAAAGGGTGAGCACAGCCATTGTTTTACCATTTCATCCCCAGTTCACCAAGTTATGAGATAGGTCCTTCAAACCACCCTAGCCGATAAACAAAAAATCCACCCTCCCGACCCCCCCCCCCAAAAAAAACATTTTAAATTACCTGGTGGTCCAGTGGTGGTCCCAGGAGCGATCTCCTGCTCTCAGGCTGTCGGCTCCCACTAATAAAAATGGTGCCGATGGCCCTTTGCCCTTACTATGTGACAGGGTATCCGTGCCATTGGCCGGCCCCTGTCACATGGTAGGAGCATTGGATGGCCCGCGCTATTTTTAAAGATGGCGCCGGCCGTCCATTACTCCTACCATGTGACAAGGGGATCTTAAGAAACAAAAAGACCAGGTCGATAGAGACTAGCCTACTTAAGAAAACACAAAGGATTGTATATGGTAAAAGGGTGATAAAAGAGGGATTTAACATGCTGCCCTATGGATATTTATTTTGTGGATGTGCGCAGGAGGCACCCATTTTCATGTATTTTAGCTGGACCATCAACTAGCGGCAAAAGCTTCTTTGTTAAAAAGCTATTAGATCACATGGGGTGTGGGTTGACTGACATGCCTAACATTATTGTATGGTGTTATAGTTGCTGGCAACCTTTGTATAAATAAATGTTATATAATAGGGATGTGAATCGTTTTAGGACGATTAAAATTATCGTCCGATAATTTTAATATCGTCTTAAACCGTTATGGAACACAATACAATACAGATTCTAACGATTTATCGTTATAAATCGTTAGAATCGTGAGCCGGCACACTAAAACCCCCTAAAACCCACCCCCGACCCTTTAAATTAAATCCCCCCACCCTCCCGAACCCCCCCAAATAACTTAAATAACCTGCGGGTCCAGCGGCGGTCCGGAACGGCAGCGGTCCGGAACGGGCTCCTGCTCCTGCATCTTGTCGTCTTCGGCCGGCGCCATTTTCCAAAATGGTGCCGAAAAATGGCGGCGGCCATAGACGAAAAAGATTGGACGGCAGGAGGTCCTTCCGGACCCCCGCTGGACTTTTGGCAAGTCTCGTGGGGGTCAGGAGGCCCCCCACAAGCTGGCCAAAAGTTCCTGGAGGTCCAGCGGGGGTCAGGGAGCGATTTCCCGCCGCGAATCGTTTTCGTACGGAAAATGGCGCCGGCAGGAGATCGACTGCAGGAGGTCGTTCAGCGAGGGTTCCGGCGCCTCGCTGAACGACCTCCTGCAGTCGATCTCCTGCCGGCGCCATTTTCCGTACGAAAATGATTCGCGGCGGGAAATCGCTCCCTGACCCCCGCTGGACCTCCAGGAACTTTTGGCCAGCTTGTGGGGGGCCTCCTGACCCCCACGAGACTTGCCAAAAGTCCAGCGGGGGTCCGGAAGGACCTCCTGCCGTCCAATCTTTTTCGTCTATGGCCGCCGCCATTTTTCGGCGCCATTTTGGAAAATGGCGCCGGCCGAAGACGACAAGATGCAGGAGCAGGAGCCCGTTCCGGACCGCTGCCGTTCCGGACCACCGCTGGACCCGCAGGTTATTTAAGTTATTTGGGGGTGGGGGATTTAATTTAAAGGGTCGGGGGTGGGTTTTAGGGGGTTTTAATGTGCCGGTTTTTCGATTTTTTAACGATTTTTAACGATTTTTCACGATATTTTACCCCCCCAAACGGCAACAATACGATTCCCTCCCCCTCCCAGCCGAAATCGATCGTTAAGACGATCGAGGACACGATTCACATCCCTATTATGTAATATCCTTTTATTACCTTTATGGATTCTTTGCCTGATACTTTTAATGATGATCAATTATTTCCAACCAATAAAATAAATATGGTTATTGTAGATGATTTGATGGCATCTGCTTGTAAAAGTGATGAAATCGAGAAAGCCTTCACATAATACGTGCATCACAGAAATCCGAGTATTATATATATTATACAAAATGTTTTTTGTCAAGGCAAAACAAGCAGAACTATAGCTTTAAATACCAAATATATGGTACTCTTTTAGAATCCTAGAGAAAAGTTGCAAATCTCTGTTTTAACCAGACAGATGTACCCTGAAAGTCATGCTTCTTTTTAGAAGCCTTTGAAGATGCCACCAGAAAGCCATATGGATATCTCATTGTGGATTTAAATGCTATGACCCCTAAGTGTTACAGACTGAGGACAAACATCTTTCCAACAGACTGGACCATGGTATATTGTGAAAAAACACAGCCCCTCCATAAAAAGAAGTGAATATATATTCTCCCCCCACATATTTGTTTTGTGTGTCCCAGAGACCATGTCTGCTTGCTTAAAGCGGAACCTAGCCCTTTTAAAACTTTTAGTTCAAGCCTCTCCGGAGCAGTGAAAAGCTATCCTACATGCCGCTTCTAATGATTTAGTGGGGGCCATAGCAGAGATCGCACTATACACTCTGAAAGATAATATTACTGTTATGCCCGTCAGTTGCAGATGGCTGCAACCATGTTTACTTACATCCTGCACCATTCTCCAGCCCTCCCCAGGTCTGCTCATGGCATAGGTCAATATCTACCACCACGTTCCTCATGGCTCCTCGTGGTAGCTGAGACACTGCCGCCAGCTTCGTCATCTCCGGCTTCCTAGGCGCACGCACATGTGCGTCACCAGGCCCTCCTTTGAAGCCTCTTTGGTGGGAACCTCGGGGACATCCCTGCTTGATGATGTCATCAGATCAAGGTACTTAAGTTCCACCTTTGCCCTCAGCTAGCAGACTTGGCAACAAGTTCCATATGTCCCTACTAGCTCCTGTTCCGTGTTCCTGTGGCTATGCTATTGGACTACATTGGACACTGTCTGGTACCCGCTCCTTGGGGGGCCAGTGGGTGCTCTTACGGGGACCTTGTCTCCTGGCCTTCCCCACTTCTCGAGCTGGCCCTGCAATTCCTGAAGTCCTACTCTACAAGGCTCCCCGCTCCTTGGGGCTGCCCCCTGGAATACCTTTACCACTCGGGAGTTTACTCTAGCACTTCCCCGCTCCCCAGGGTTGTGCCTACGTGCTGTTTTGGACTTTCAGCACTTCCCCACTCCTTGAAGCTGCATCCTCCTACTTTTCAAGAAACCCTTTGCACCGTCCTGCTCCTTGGGACAGTGTCTTTGTAGTTTACTGTGACTGTCCGCACCTCCCCGCTCCTCGGGGTCATGCTTATGTGCTACTGGACTACCAGTGCTTCCCCGCTCCTCAGGGCTGTGCTTCTCTATCATACAGAGGCTGTCTGTGCTCCCTGCTCCTTGGGTTCATCATCGGAGAATGGACTCCGGCTTCCCTGCTCCACGGGTTAGCCTTCATCCCTACAGCTGCATCTCCCTTGCTCCACAGCTCCACCCCTTGGAGTGTCTCTCCGCTATACCTCCTGCATGCCAGTCTCAAGCCTCCCACTCTACGGCCCGCCTGGCACCTTCCCCTTCAGGGGTCTCATTCAAGGTATTATCTTCAGCCTGCTTGTCTACTGGGGAATTCTTCCTGACTCCTCAGGACCCCTCCACAGTCTTACTCAGAGCTCCCTGCTGTGCCTGACCTCGCCTCCCAATGGTGTGGGCCTGTGGGGCTCCTCCCCACAGGTAGTAACAACTCATACCTTGGGCCAAGGGTCCACAAACCCACAAACCATAACAATTCCTTTATCACAAGAGCAGATAAACTTCTTGAAAAGGAAACATCGACCCATAAGGATTCTGGGTGATAAAAGAATAATACTTAAAAAAAAAAAAGAAGCTAGTGAAGCAGTCGGGGGGGGGGGGGGGGGGGGGGGGGGGGGGGGGGGAGGTTTAGCGGGCCCCTGCTAGGTTTTGTATTACCACTCATAAGAACATAAGAACATAAGAAAATGCCATACTGGGTCAGACCAAGGGTCCATCAAGCCCAGCATCCTGTTTCCAACAGTGGCCAAACCAGGCCATAAGAACCTGGCAAGTACCCAAAAACTAAGTCTATTCCATGTAACCATTGCTAATGGCAGTAGCTATTCTCTAAGTGAACTTAATAGCAGGTAATAGACTTCTCCTCCAAGAACTTATCCAATCCTTTTTTAAACACAGCTATATTAACTGCACTAACCACATCCTCCGGCAACAAATTCCAGAGTCTAATTGTGCGTTGAGTAAAAAAGAACTTTCTCTGATTAGTTTTAAATGTACCCCATGCTAACTTCATAGAGTGCCCCCTAGTCTTTCTACTATCTGAAAGAGTAAATAACCGATTCACATCTACCCGTTCTAGACCTCTCATGATTTTAAACACCTCTATCATATCCCCCCTCGGTCGTCTCTTCTCCAAACTGAAAAGTCCTAACCTCTTTAGTCTTTCCTCATAGGAGAGTTGTTCCATTCCCCTTATCATTTTGGTAGCCCTTCTCTGTACCTTCTCCATCGCAATTATATCTTTTTTGAGATGCGGCGACCAGAATTGTACACAGTATTCAAAGTGCGGTCTCACCATGGAGCGATACAGAGGCATTATTACATTTTCCGTTTTATTTACCATTCCCTTTCTAATAATTCCCAACATTCTGTTTCCTTTTTTGACTGCTGCACCACACTGAACCGACGATTTCAATGTGTTATCCACAATGACACCTAGATCTCTTTCTTGGGTTGTAGCACCTAATATGGAACCCAACATTGTGTAATTATAGCATGGGTTATTTTTCCCTATATGCATCACCTTGCACTTATCCACATTAAATTTCATCTGCCATTTGGATGCCCAATTTTCCAGTCTCACAAGGTCTTCCTGCAATTTATCACAATCTGCTTGTGATTTAACTACTCCGAACAATTTTGTGTCATCTGCAAATTTGATTATCTCACTCGTCGTATTTCTCATCACAGGTCTTTTGAGCTAAGCACTAATGCAGTACACAGAAAAAATGTATTTAGTGCCTAGTCAACAACTTGATCATTTAAGAAGTCCTTCAGTTCTTGAGGAAAATATTAGAACCACTGCAGCTCAAAGACTCAATGAAGAAATGAAAGGTATACTTCAAAGTTCTGGTATGTTTGAATATGAGAAAGCCAAATGTTATTCAGAAGTGCTACAGAGCTATCTGGTGCTTAACAGACATGGAGAAATGGAAAAAGAAAGAATAAATCTATATCTACCCCTGCAGGATGATACAGCAACCTCTGCATTTCTAGAGCACAATAGCCCTCCAGACCCCATCCTGCAGGAAGTGTTAGATAGCATCAGCATGCACTATAGAAAAAATGCAGAAGTACTGCTCAATAAATTGTCAAAGTATAAGGACATTGCATCCTGGGAGAGCAATAGGACTTTTGTATACAAAGGAAAGCCTGTAAGTGGCTCTAACCTATTAAACCTGGTTCGTGGTGCTACACAGACCCATGTTTTTTACAGCAGAGGATACCCAAAGACTGGAGAGAGTTAATGCAAACCCTGGCAGAACTAAACACACCCTCCACAGTCATGGGTAATCCAGCCAACAGGGATCTTTTGGTACAACTCAAGGAAAATCCTTCTGCGACAACTGCTGAAATGTCCACAAGGACTGTAAAGTGCAAAGACCCCCTTCCCCATAAAAGGCATAAACACATTATTAGCTAGGTAGAACCAAGAAAATTATTGCTAACCCTGGCAATGAGAAACAGGAATGATCTTAACTTTATAGGATGTGACAGGTACTTGTGATATGGATAGGCTACTATCAGAGACAGGATGCTACTATCAGAGACAGGATGCTTGGTCTGAACCTACATGGCAAATCTTATGTTCCATAAATGTAGCTTGGGATGATGTGGATGGATATTCCAATTTCTCATAAAATGTGTCCTTGCTATGGTCAAGCCAAGTTACAGGTCTTGTTTAGACATAGTTCATAATGGTGTTGGCAGGCTGCCAACTGTAAAACAAAACTGTCAGAGTGACCCATGCCAACTTTCTGTTACACAAGTGATACTGAATATAGCTCTTCAACATCCTTCTCACACTTCAATCTTCCCAGCATACCAGCAAAGTGGAGATACAAAGAAATGTTAATAGATAGTTATCACAATACCTTTGGTGTGTTTAAAAGACATTTTTGTTGTTTAGATAAAACAGTGGAAGCATTTTAGTATAATCTTCATGCTGTAGCTGAGATTGTGCTGGCCTGCTGCATGTTTTGCAATATAGATATCTGATATTCCATTTAGGTTGATATGATTCAAGATCTAGAGGAGGATCACAGTGTCAAATACTCCCCCCCCCCCCCCCCCACACACACACATGTTTTGGAGAAACTACATAGAGGGACAGCAAGGTTCTTCAGAGAATCATAGAGTGCTATTTTACATTGCCTTTTTATATTATTGAAGAGAAGAGTGCTGAGTGGCTGTTGCATTGAAGCTCTCTATCTTTCAGTCTGTCTAGTTTTATGTTTTACAGGAGTCCTTGGCCTTATGTGCATATATGGAATCTACGCCTTTATCAACAAGGTAAATCTCAGGGATAAATAGAGGGCAGGGAGATGAATTAGAATAGCATAGAATAACAGTGCTATGGTTTGGGCCATATGACATACATTATATGTTGTTTGTGAAATCCATTTATGAAGGATGGCCATGTTTCATCTTTGTGAGGAAAAAAACAGATTCTATAAAGTTCATATTTATTTATTTATTTATTTGCTTATTTACATCTTTTTACTATACCAACGTTCAAGACAAATATTCTTATCACACCGGTTTACATTGAACCAAACCTTGGAAAAGTTACAGATAACAAGTATCATCAAACCAAATCTGGGAAAAATTACATATAAAATTATAAATAAAATGTATAACATAACGTATAACAGGGGGTAATCAAGATAAATACAGTAAAACCTCAAAAGAGGATATAGATAACTTTGAACTTGACTCCGCACTTAGCTTGGATCTTAAGGAAGGCCAGGGCTGTCAGGGAGGTGGAACTATGTGAGGTAGGCGGAGATAAAGCAACTAGGGAATGGGTGAGGGAAAGAGATTAAGCGTTATTACAGCAAGTTTTGAACGATAACTGCATCAGGAGATGCATGAAAAAGAGAGAGTGCAATATCATTTTTTTTTTTTGATGGGGAGAAGACTTCATCTAGTACATTGTGATATAATTCACAATTGCTACTTGTATAAACAAAAGCCTAAATGTTTCCTTTTTTTGAAATTTTTCAATGCTGAAGAAAAAATAATTAGAGTGAAAAACTTGTACCATTGAATAAAAATGTATCTTATAGCCCATTATCTAAAGGAGTAATAAAGTACTGAAATGCACTGGATTCAGACAAGAACCCGACTTGAGTCACATTTCACCATGCTTGGCTGTGACAGGGAAAATGCCAATCAAGTTCCACTTGCACTTATGAATTTAACAGCGAAACAACGTCTGCTTCATAAATTTGTTATTGTGCTCAGTCAATCTCAAGATCATCCAGACTCCTCTGGTTCTTTATCCTGCATGCCCCCCTCCCCCCCCCCCCCCAGTTGACCTCGATCCACCATGTCATGGAAACCCTAAAACACGAGATCTACAGACTTGATCCTCATCAGAAGCAGCAGTAAAGTTACATGACTAAGAAGCTGCTACACTCTGCGGCCTCACGCTTTTTTAAAATACAGAGCTATACTCATAACAGTTGGTTCCCACCTCAAAACCTCCATACCCCATGCATGCCTTGCCCTTTTCATTCATGTGCATATATGCACATAAATCGCAGCTTTTAAAATTCATGTTGCTCATGCGTGGCCCACATGCTCACATACATGGGCATTTTTGTGTGAACAACACTTTTAAAATTGACCCAGAGTGCAATCTAAAGGAAAACTTTAAAAACATGTAAGAAAACCTTGAAAAAAGAAGGTAGACAAAATGAAACAAAATGAAATGAATGTTTATCAAGTTTATTAATTTTATCAACCTCTTTGCTGAATATAGTTGAAAATCTGCTAAGTTAGCTGAATAACTTTATCCTACCTTTAGAATGCCTCTGTTTTATCTGGTTAAATTTTAGCTGAATAATGAGTTATCTTGCTAAATTTAGTTGGATAAATGCCCCAATATTTCAAACATTGCTGTTTAGCCAGATAACTTGTGAGTTATCTGGATAAATGCCTTTGAATATTATTTTCTACTATGAAAATGTGTAGGTCAGGAAACATTGAAGATAATTGTCAAAAGGATTTACACATGTAAATGTAACTACTGTTGTAACAATTATCAAAAGCTATTTACACATGTAAAGTGTACTTATTTGGGTAAATCCTATGGACAAGTCAAAGGTATATATTGTAGCAATTTTCAAAAGCCTACGTACAAGGGTAATGTGCATTTACACTTGTAAAACTCATTTTTAAACATGTAAATACTTATGAAAATCAGGCCCATTATTTTTAACAGCTGAAGAATATGTATTTTTCATTAACCATGCTGAATATATTCTGCTCATGCCATGGTATGAATAATAACCAATACCCTAAATATTAAGTAAAATGTACAATCATATTATTCTTACTACTTTCCCATGGGATCATGTATAAAACAGGTTAGATCATCCATTAAAAACTTCAATTACAGTAACCTCAGTCTGGTGTAATGCTGGTTGAATTGTAAAATCTTTGGTAGAGCAGTGTCTGACTTTTCAGATATGCAGCAGTATGTATACATCAACAACAACACTAAACATAAGTAATCATACTCATTCAGGGTTCAAGCTTAGATAATGCAAGCTCACATCTACTGTTCAGCTGGGTCAGCCAATCCTGGGTTTGCTGCAGAAACAGGCAAGTACTGTCACATTGCCAGCCCCTTTTGGCCAAAGAGTAGAGTTAAATATGTGATTTGAATGAGGTTCCTCTCTAGCCCTAAGGCCTATAAAAGTAACACGTGCCAACTGGGCAATACATTTAGGGAGGGTTGGGGGTCACAGAGCTCACTAAGGCTCTAAACTGATAAAAGACAATTAATCAATCAGTTTTTAAATAATCACACAAAATATTGTTATAAATCTTTTCAAAAACTGATTTATCTAAAGCAGGGGTAGTCAAATTCAGCATGGGCCTGCTCACCTTCTTCCTAGCTCCGGGGTTCCGGACTCACTTTCCCCGCTGCTACGGCTAACCGGCTGCATCCTCGGCCTCGGGCAGCGGCGCTCGCTCCCAGCTCCATCCAGCGCTTTGGTGTACCAGGCCTCGCTCTCTGAGCCACTCCGGGGCTCAGCATCCTCCGCTGCTTCGGCTCCACCCCTAGGCATGCGCATGCGGCCCAGCCGCCCCTTTTAAGAGCCAGTGGCGGGAAACCGCTCTGCAGCGCACCCTGATGATGTCACATAAGCACAGTACTTAAGCAAGGGCCTGCACCTCAGTCCCTTGCCTTGGCAATTGGGTCATCACCTCTGTGTGAAGCTAGTTGCAGTCCTTGTTCCTGTGCTTTTTCCAGTGTTCCTGTGTTCCTTGTTCCTGTGCTTATTCCAGTGTTCCTGCGTTCCAGTGTTCCTGTGCTTGTTCCAGTGTTCCTGTGTTCCTTGTTCCTGTGCTTGTTCCAGTGTTCCTGTGTTCCAGTGTTCCTGTGCTTGTTCCAGTGTTCCTGTGTTCCTTGTTCCTGTGCTTATTCTAGTGTTCCTGCGTTTGCTCCTATGCTCCCATGGTGCTTCCTGTGTTCCAGCGTCTGTTCCTGAGTTCCTTCATTCCTGAGTCCTATTCTACGTTCCACTACCCAGGTTGTGCCTTCTCGGATTGATACCCGGTACTGACTTCGGCCTGTCCCTGACCTCGCTTGGACTGATACTTTGAACTGACCTTTGCTTGCCTTTGACTACGCTCAGACTGATACCTGGAATTGACCTCTGCTTGCCTTTGACTATGCTCGAACTGATACCTGGAATTGACCTCTGCCTGCCTTTTACTACGCTCGGACTGAAACCTGGAAGTGACCCTCGCTTTAGCTGATCATCCTCAGACGGATATCCTGGCTTTGACCCTTGCGCTCCATTCGGACACTCTGCTCCTCCTGTGACCATCAGGCCTACCTGCTTTGATACTACCCATGGCCTTCTTTGAGCTGGAGGATCTTCAGTTCATGCCTTGTTCCCGTGGTCTCCGGTACTCTGAGTTCCAGTCTAGCTCGCCTGTTCACCGACAGCTGCGAACCCCTTCTCTTGGTGGGCACACCTCTCCGTCATCTCTCCAGGAGACCTCCAGAGTCCCACCTAATCCCAGGCAGTCTGAGAATCCAAGGGCTCAACCCGCGGAGCCACCGGACCATTATTGGTGAAGTTCCTATCAGCCTCTGTCTCCTTGTGTGTTCTGTCTCCTGCCAGCAGACACCCTCTGGGATCCCTCAGAGGGCAGCACCAATCCTGTGCCAGGCCAAGGGTCCACCTCCAGCGCAACAGCTGCATATACTGTCTCCATTGTATGCAAATCTATCTCATGCATATTTATTGTGGACATCCTGAATACCAGACATGTTTATGGCACTCCAGGACAGGAGTTGCCTACATCAATTAGATCTAAAGGATTTATGTAGTATGCTATCCAAATTATATAATAACAATAATTTAGAAGCATCATTTAAATGTTTAGTAGTAAAATGAAGTAATTTTACTTAGGTCAATATGTAATACTGCAGTAGGGAACTGAAAAGCAAAGTCTGTATTTTTTGCTAGTTCAACAGCTATTCAAAGTAGAGCTCATAACAGACAGATAGAGACAAATCATCAGATGGCAGAGGTTAAAAGAATCCTGTTACTATGACAACAGCTAGGGCCAGATAATGTAATGAACAGCCACTTTTGATCTTCAAAATATTTCTTTTTCCTTTGCTCTCCCCTCTGTTATCTGGACCATTCCATCAAACACCTAGCAGATAACAGAGTTGAAAACCCAATTGACCTTCAAGGAAAATCAGACAAAATGGAGTCTGTGGAAAGGTTACTGTTACAGTGGAAACAGTTGTAGTTATAATGTGCTTGATTTTATAGCTAAAGTAATACTTTCAAAAGATTATGTTAAGAACAATTCATTTATTAATAGTTTGCTCACATCTTAATCTGTAAGAGAATAATGAAATGTAAAAATATTTCAGTGTCAAAATATTAGTATATTGCTCAGTTCCAGAATGGGAAACAACTGGTGACATATTTTACATATGTCATAACTATGCATAACCCCTCATTAGAAAACCCTGTTATTAAAGGCCCACATCAAAAAAGGGTGTA
This sequence comes from Rhinatrema bivittatum, assembly GCF_901001135.1. Lineage (NCBI taxonomy): Eukaryota > Metazoa > Chordata > Amphibia > Gymnophiona > Rhinatrematidae > Rhinatrema > Rhinatrema bivittatum. The sequence continues at coordinate 362,040,948 of NC_042616.1, read as the reverse complement.
CCCTAATTGCACAGTTTTCTTCACCTAAATCCCTTTCTGAGCATCCAGGATTAGGGATGTGAATTGTGTCCTCGATCGTCTTAACGATCGATTTCGGCTGGGAGGGGGAGGGAATCGTATTGTTGCCGTTTGGGGGGGTAAAATATCATGAAAAATCGTGAAAAATCGTGAAAAATCGAAAAATCGAAAAATCGCAAAACCGGCACATTAAAACCCCCTAAAACCCACCCCCGACCCTTTAAATTAAATCCCCCACCCTCCCGAACCCCCCCCAAATGACTTAAATAACCTGCGGGTCCAGCAGCGGTCCGGAACGGCAGCGGTCCGGAACGGGCTCCTGCTCCTCAATCTTGTTGTCTTCAGCCGGCGCCATTTTCCAAAATGGCGGCGAAAAATGGCGGCGGCCATAGACGAACACGATTGGATGGCAGGAGGTCCTTCCGGACCCCCGCTGGACTTTTGGCAAGTCTCGTGGGGGTCAGGAGGCCCCCCACAAGCTGGCCAAAAGTTCCTGGAGGTCCAGCGGGGGTCAGGGAGCGATTTCCCGCCGCGAATCGTTTTCGTACGGAAAATGGCGCCGGCAGGAGATCGACTGCAGGAGGTCGTTCAGCGAGGGTTCCGGCGCCTCGCTGAACGACCTCCTGCAGTCGATCTCCTGCCGGCGCCATTTTCCGTACGAAAACGATTCGCGGCGGGAAATCGCTCCCTGACCCCCGCTGGACCTCCAGGAACTTTTGGCCAGCTTGTGGGGGGCCTCCTGACCCCCACGAGACTTGCCAAAAGTCCAGCGGGGGTCCAGAAGGACCTCCTGCCGTCCAATCGTGTTCGTCTATGGCCGCCGCCATTTTTCGCCGCCATTTTGGAAAATGGCGCCGGCTGAAGACAACAAGATTGAGGAGCAGGAGCCCGTTCCGGACCGCTGCCGTTCTGGACCGCTGCTGGACCCGCAGGTTATTTAACTCATTTGGGGGGGGTTCGGGAGGGTGGGGGATTTAATTTAAAGGGTCGGGGGTGGGTTTTAGGGGGTTTTAGTGTGCCGGCTCACGATTCTAACGATTTATAACGATAAATCGTTAGAATCTCTATTGTATTGTGTTCCATAACGGTTTAAGACGATATTAAAATTATCGGACGATAATTTTAATCGTCCTAAAACGATTCACATCCCTATCCAGGATCCCCTGTGGGGGGAAGCTCAGCATCAAGGCCCTTTGCATTATTAACCCACACCCTTCTCTATAAGTCTCTTGTTTCACACTGTGTAAACACCACTAATGATCTCCCAAGATAGGCAGCAGCAATAATTATGCTGGAAACTATATAAGTTCTGACTCAGTTTTACTTATAGGTTGTAAAAGTGGGTTGATGATTTCTTTATAAACTCAAAAGTGAAAATAATCCAATAGAGTTCCACATCTTGAAACTTAATACATTTTGACCATTCTTTCTCTAGCAACCAGTTCTTCAATTACTTCAGCCAATCCCTTGAGTAAACTGACTACTTATTATCTCCTCACTCTTCCTATTTACTCTTCAGATCCTCCTATGAGATTGGAAAGGAAAAATAAATGATCACAAATTACTTCCAGAAATCACAAGCAAAGTCCTATTTCTCATACCTGAGTTATTTATTGGAGAGGAGGCCTGAACATCCCGGACTCTAGGTGCTGTGGTGGGGTAACCAGGCTGCAGAGTCACTCTCATCCCTTATTCAGTATTCTCAGTGAGGGAGTCTGCTGATCCTAAAGGGCACACATGAATAAAAAGCTCAGTCCAAAGGTTGCGTTCAAATAATAAAATGGTTTATTTAAGCTTGAAAAATAATATTCAGGCAATGATTCAAAAAATCAAAAACAAGATGAGGAAAATACAAATAAAAAAGAAGTATGTTTCTCTGTCCATGGTGCCTCTTTTGATGACCCTCCTTCTCTCAGTTGTGTCCTAGTCCAAAATGCCTTCCCCAGTAAGGGTAGGTAAATTCTCCTCCAGTTCTAGCATATACCAGGGATGATGGAAAAACTTTCCCAGCTTAAAAAATAGACTGGATCTCCAAAGAACTTCTCAAAACTCCCAAAAAGTCCCAATCCATATTCCACTTTGCTGTTAACTGAGTGCAAGAAGCAAATATAAGGATCCAGCTCTTCCTTCTAGGGGATCCTTCCTCTCAGTCAGGAGCTAATCCAAAATATTAAAAATCACTTCTCAAAAACTCTTAATCTCAGAACTCCTCTTCAGATGACCAGGCCTTGAGAACCTACTTAAAATCTCCTCTCCAACCATATGCCACCAAACCTCTAGGCTTAGTGAACCTTGCTTTAATCTGACGTCTTCATATGCTCAATGGTAATTTATACCATTGAGACCCAGTCCAAAAGAGGATGGCCCAAAAGCTAAGAAGGTGCAGGATATGCAAATAACTTACCTACATAAAGCCCAAGATGACCACTGGGAAAATATTAATGCAGGTTCTAATCACTGCTACACATCATTGTGAGGACACTCTGTTTTTCCCCAGGATGCTGAGGATGCAGGTTCTGCAGTCCTCTTAATGTTGAAGTGGGTCCCTCTATCAAGACTGCAGTCTTCTAGAGGGTTTGCAACTCAACAAACCTTGGCATATCAGGATGGATCTGTAGTAGATCTAAAATTTGTATGACCTATTGTCCTCCCGATCTTGCTCTTTTTTATTGTGATGTTTTTTTGGAACTAATTTAATCTTGGCTAATTGAATCTACCATACTCCTTATTTTGGGAAATGTTAATATCCATGCTGACATGCCTGAAGTAGGCAAGGCTAAGGCCTTTTTCACTGGAATGTCTGCTTTTGACTTTAAAAAAGTAATAGCTGCACTTACTCCCAAAGCTGGATATATTATAGATTTAGGATTTTAGTTTAGTCAAGACACATTTTTTTCTATTACTTACATAGAGATTATTTTTATCTATTACTGACATAGAGATTAGTCCCATTAATTGGTTGGATCATTTTTTAATTAAATTTATTTTAAAAGGAAGACCATTCCCAGTTGAAAGTCTATTGAGACCCTTGGTTGACAAATACAGTATATAGGGAAACTTAATGTGGAGGATTTTATAACTAAGCCGGATAGTGTGACATTTCAGGCTGATTCTCCAATTATAAGCCTAGTAAATTTTTGGAATCAGTACCTGACTGATATTTTTGATTCCTTGGCCCCTGAAAAATCATGAACTATCAGAAAGTATAAAACTTTCTCTTGGTTTAATGAAAAACTACATTGCCTTAAGCAGAAAAAAATTTGTCATGGAAGGTACGGCAGAAATCTCAGACAGAGCTGGATAAAACAAAACTGACCTCATGTGTTGAAATTTACAAAGAAACTATATTGGTGGTTAAACATTAGTATTATCAATCTAAAACTGAGTTTACCTCCAATGAATTTAAGCAATTATTTACTACAGTCTGGGAACTTTCTACTCTCTCTAATATACCAATACTAGTTTATCATTAATCTGTTAGGATTCTTCCACTTACCTCGATAAATAAGATCTGACAATCTTGACAGCAATGTTCCAAAGTGAGTAACTTAAATCAGACAATGAATTAGATCCTCCTTTGTCTAATACCTGGACCTCTTTTGACACTATTGAGATCACTGCTGTTATTGCCTTGTTAAATAAGGCTTGAGCTACAATGTACTTTTTAGATCCCTGCTTTTCCAACTAAGGCAGTGAGAGTTATTCTGGGTGAATTTCTTCACTTAAAGAGACAATCTTTTCCAGCATGTGTTAACATACTATTCTGAAGCCTCTGTTAAAAAAAAGACCTTATTAGACCCTTCCTCGGTGGATATCTACCATCAGGTAGCAAATTTTCCTTTTTTTTTTTTCAAAATTAAATGAACAAGCAATTTTAGTTTAAATTAAGGCCTATTTAGATGTGAATAAATGTTTGGACTCCCACCAATCAGGTTTTCATAAAGTTACAGCACAGAGACTTCATTAGTCTCTCTGGTGTATGACTAGATACCAATTTGGAACAAATTAAATTCTTCCTTCCTGATTTTGCTCAATTTAATGGACAATTTTGATATGGTAGATAATAAAATTCTATTAGTAAGGTAACATAATATTGCTATCAGAAGCAGTATTGTAAAATGATTCCAGTCCTTTGTCTTGGATGGATGGACTTCTTCCTCATTGTAAATGAGTTGTTGGAGTCCACAAAGTGTAATTCTCTTTCTTACTCTGTGGATCATATACCTGCCCCCTTTGTTGACTATAGTCAGGTTGCATGAACTTTCAATGTTATACCAACAATCCTCAAATTTATGGCTCATATATAGTTCAATACTCGGTTTATTGTCAACAGTAACTAACTGTTTAGTGTCACTTTCAGATTGGATAAAGATTAACAAATTATCTTTGAATTCTGGTAAAACTGAGGTTTTGTGGATTTATAAGATAGGGTCTCTCCTGAGATATACCTATCCCTAGATGGACTTACTGACAAACTGATTTAATCACTGACATGGGTATAATATTAGATTCCACCCTGACCTGGAAAAACATGTTCTCTATGGCCTAAATTTTCAAGAGTTTTATGAATAAAAATGATTTATATGCATGTATGTGTAGCATATATGCACACACCCAATTTTCTAGAAGGGTCACATATGCATGCATTAGGAATGCTTATTTGTTTAAAAAAAATGTGGCATCCAAAATTAATGGGTTCCTTTTGTTTTATTTATGTGGTCCCTGAAACAAATGGGGAACATCTCACAAATGAAACATATCCTGCTTGTTTGATTTGTTTCATCCTCCATTCATTTCTATGGCCCATTGAAATCTATTCACTATAGGAATTAATGGGAAAGGAACAAGTGCAGTTAGAAACTGTAAATAAGTAACTAAAGCAGCCAGATCTTCCCTGTGAGTCATATTTGACCTCACTGCCTTATCACTTGCCTGAGAAGGTCATGTTGGCAAGGAGACCATTGACATGACATAGCACAGTAGTGAAGTATTTTTCAATCCAGTCTATTGATGCTCTCCAGTTCCAGTGATGACGATCCTCAAGTCTGAACATGTGTAAGAAGTACTGTGCAAAGTATGCATTTCTTCTGTAGAAATATTGTAAGTAAACAGGCACAGACAGGGCTCATCAATCTAGCTGAGGGGCACGGTCAGCAGAGAGCAATAGCACTGCTGTGTGTTTCCATTTCTCTCCTTAGCAGAAGTAATTAGAGTAAGAGAAAGGAGGTAATCCAGGCCTTGTTTTTCCCTTGCTCCTGCTGTCTGGACTTTAATCATCCTCATTCTACCCCTCACCCACTTACCATAGAGTCTACCTTTCTTAATTAGGTCATACTTCTATTTGTCTCTGCAATTGAACTAAATTGGTAAACAATGGGTTTCTTTAGATTTACTAAGTATAATTGATATATTCCAAATAAAACACAACCCACCCACCCTCTGGTTCTGAAGAGATTGCATACCTCTCCTTAATTCCTATGGCTCTGCTACATTTTCTCTTTCAATATTAATCCTCCCTAATCGTATTCCCTGCTTCAAATCACAACTAATATCAAATGTACCCTCCCCTAGCCTTGCATTCTCTATCTCACCTACCATTTTGTCATCTTAACTGTCAACTGCTCATGAACTTCAAAGTTTTCTTCCCCTCATCCTGCAATTTCCACTATCCCTGATAGCACCTCTTCATGTCACTGTTGGCACATTTCTAACTGTCTTCTCTGTATTTTGCTGCTCCTCCACCTATTCTCAATCAGGCACATCAATCCCAATCCTGGCCCTTCAAAGCAACTTTCACCTTATTATCACATATCAAACATTAGCCTTCCAATCTTCACTATTCCCCTTTTCCCTCCCTCTTTTCTTCCTTTCATGTGCTCCCTGTGGAACACAAGCTCTATCTCCAAGAAGCTTGCCTATATTCATGACATCTCTCTTCAGCTCCTTGCCATAACTGAGACCTGTTTTTTTTGCTTCAGTTTCTGCTTTGTTATCTTTCTTGCCACACACCTTAGCCAGTAGGCTGTGGTGATGGTTTTGGACTGCTACTCTCCCCCTCCTGTGGGTTTCAACCCTTCTTCCACCTTAGTCTTTTTCTTCCTTTGAAGCCCATGCCATCTGCCTTTTTACTCCACTATGAATAGCTATCATCTATTGATCCCCTGATAAATCCCCCTCCACCTTTCTCACTGCCTTTGAGTCCAGGCTTTTCTTCTTCATCGACCCATCCTGCCCTTCTTTTATTGTTGATGACTTTAACATCCATGTAGATGACCCCTCTAACTCTTATGCTTCAAAACTCCTTTCCATAACATTCTCATTTGATCCCCAACTCTGCTCTACTGCTCCTACTTACCAGCATGGCCACTGCCTTGACCTAGTCCTTTCTTCAAACTGCTGTCTCTCAAATGTCCCCACATCAGTTCTTCCTATCTCATACCACAATCTGATAACTTTCACATTAAACAACTCTCTCCCATAGACTTGTCTAGTCACCACCTCAGAAATCTCCAAGCTGTTGACCCTTGTATCTTCTCCACTACTATTCCATCTTTCTTATCCTCCAATACATTTTCTTAGTCAGTTGTCAAAGCAGTTTCTTCTTACACACTATAATCTTCTCAGTCTTAGACAATCTTGCCCCTCCCCTTACTTATCCTGTAGATGCACCAAACCCCAGCCTTGCCCCATCCCTAGGATTCTTTACCTGTATTTCAGTGCCTGTTCTGTAGATTGTCTATGGCTAAAATACTGTGCCCATGAAGAGTTCATACATTTCAAATTCATGTTGACCACCTTCCAGTCTGCTGTCTCACTTGCCAAAAAGACTACTACATCCATCTGACAAATTCTCTTGCATCTAACTCACCATCTCTTTGTCAAACAATTCCTTCCTCAAACTTCCCATGCCTTCCCCCCCCCCCCCCCCCTTCATTCTCTGCCCAGACTATGGCTGAATACTTCCATGAAAGGACTTGAACAGGTTAATGTAAATCAGGCAGTTATTCTCTCATTTATAATAGAAGGACTAGGGAGCGCACCATGAAGTTTGCAAGAAGCTCATTTAAAACAAATCAAATAAATTATTTTTTACTCAGCGCATAGTTAAGCTCTGGAATTCACTGCCAGAGGATGTGGTTGTGGCAGTTAGTATAACTGGATTTAAAAAAAGGTTTGGATAAGTTCCTAGAGGAAAAATTAATAAACTGCTCTTAATTAATAAGCAATAGTAGCTTGAGATCTATTTAATATTTGCGTACTTGCCATGTACTTGTGACTTGGATTGGCCACTGTTGGAAACAGGATTCTGGGCTTGATGGACCCTTGGTCTTACCCAGTATGGCATTTCTTATGGTCTTATGTTCTTATGAAAAGATTCATAAAATTTATCTTGAGTTCTCAATCAGGTCACCTTTACCTCCCTCTCCCCCACTTCTTACCTCAACCCTTTTCCTTGCTGCCACCACTCTCTCATCCTTTTCTGAAGTCAGAGTGGAGAGAATTGTCCATCTTCTCTTTTCCTTCAAGCTTACTTGTACCTCTGACCCTATTTCTACCCAGTTCCTCAGCTCTATCTTTTTCGTTTAAGTTAAGTTAAATAATACTTATGAATAATTGAAGATTGTTTCATGATTGTTTTCAAGATGACTGAAGTTAATTGAAGTGAGAGATTATTTTATGTTTTTTATTACTATAGTCATTTTTTGTTTGTATGATATTGTTAGTTATTGATCCATTTATTTATGTGTTTTTGTTAGGTGCCTAGGGCTTATGTATAGGCAGCATATGAATAAATAAATAAACCATAAACCATCCCTTCCAACTGTCACATCCTCAATCTATCACTCTCCACGTCTACTGTTCCTGCTACCTTGAATCAAGCTGTAATCATACCACTCATTAAAAAACTCCCACTGGACCCTACCTGTCCTGCAAATTATCATCCCATTTCTCTCCTCTCTTTTGATTCCAAATTACTTGAACGTGCATTTCACCACTGCTTTCTTGATTTTCTTACATCTCAAGCCATTCTTGATCCACTCCAATCAGATTTTTGCCCTCAATAATCGACTGAAACAGCCCTTTTGCCAAAGTGTTTATTAGGGATGGACATTTGCGAAAAACAAAGGACATATATGGTTGTTTTCAAAATGGAAAATTTTCAATTCCGATGAAATATCATTGGAATCTTTTGTTTTGAAAATCGAACAAAAAGAAAGGCACTGATTATGCCTAGGCCTAGGACCAAAGCTGAGGCCTTGCCTTGGACAAGACTCAAGCAAAGGCCTGGGCCCCTTACCTTGGGCCAAGGCCCTGGACTGGGTCTGGGATTGGGCTGAGGCTCAGGCATCAGGCCTGAATATGGGCAGAGGCCAGGCGTCAGTACCCCATCTCTGGGTCAGGCTATGATATTGAGCCTGGGTTGGGGCTGAGGCCTAGGCATTGAGACCCAGACTCTGGGTTGGGCCCCATCATTGGGCCTGGTCCTTGTTCCTGCCACATAAATCCTGCCAGCTACCAGAACCTAGAGGCCCAACCTAGGCAAGGGGATGGGCAGGCAGAAGACTTTTGAGGCCTGATCACTCCTTTTTTGGGGATTACCTTTCTCAGGCCTGCCCAGCCATGACATTCTTCTTGTATTTATGGCTTGAATTGCTTGAGTTGCAATCCTAAGCAAGATAAACATAAGATAAGTCATTCAGCATTTGAATAGTTTGATATATAATCCCTGAAAAAACAAATATAAGATAAGCTATTTAATGTTTGCCATTCATTTAAATAGTCTGCTTGAGATACAGTATTAAACAAAACAAATATAGGATAAGTTACTCAGTGGTTTTTGAAGGAATGAATCAATATAAATTCAAACTGTTCCTTAAAGCATAAATTATTTGAAATGTTTAATTTTTGAATAACAGTTGGCAGTGAAGAGCACTAAAAACAGAGCACAAGCACTTTACTATGTATTAAAGCATTAGAAAGAAATCAAGAGGTTTTTGGACCTCTGATTCCAAAAGAGAGCCATTTATGTTGTTGTACCTGTAAGCTCAGCTCTGAGGTCTTTTTCCTCCTGGTTTTCAAATATTTAATTGACTTTGAACATATTTTATTTTTAAAAGAAAATATTCAGTGGGCAGTCTTTATTATATTATTATTGAAGCTCCACTTTCCCTATATAACTAATGAATGGAATCATCCTCTTCTGCCATCCTGCTATCAATTTTTGTGCCTCAGTATTCTGTCCTGGGCCTTCTCCTATCTCCCTATATTCCATTTCCCTTGGTTCTTTGATTTCCTCTCATGGTTTTTAATACAATTTTTATGCTGATGATTCCCAGATTTACTTCTCTATACCAAAAATGTCATCAGAAATCCAGTCCCATATCTCAGCCTTCTAGTCTGACACTGCTGTTTGGATGAATTTCCCACTGCTACCTTAAACTCAGCATGGCCAAGACAGATCTCCTTATCTTTTCCCCAAGCCTACCTCTTCTCTTTCTCCTTTCTCTCTTTCTGTGGATAATAAGATCATCCTTCTAGTCCCCTCAGCCCATAATCTAGGAGTCATCTTTGATTCTTCTCTCTCTCCTCTACACATATCCAAACCTCTGCTAAAATTTGTCACTTCTTTCTTTACAACATTGCCCAAGATTTGTCACTTCCTTTCTGAATACACTATCAGAACCCTTATCCACTTGCTTATCACTTTTTGCTTAGACTATTGTAACCTGCTCCTCACAGGTCTCCCAGCGAGGAGGTCACTCTCCTCTACAATCTAAACTAAATTCAGATTTGTGACTTATCTTTTGCTAAAGTCACTACACCCATATAACCCTTCTTCTGAAGTCACTGCATTGGCTACCTATCCATTCTTGCAAACAGTTCAAGGTCCTCTTACTTACCTATAATCACTCTGCAGCTCCTCACTACCTCTGATCTCGTATCTCTCTCTCTACAGCTCTACTTGTGCACTCCTCTCATCAGATAAATCACTCCTATCTATGCCCTTTGCCTCTCCCACCAATTCCCTACTGTGTGTTTTCCACCTGGCTGCACCGTGAATTTGGAATAGACTTACTGATCTGGTGCATCATACTCCCTCTCTTTCCTTGTTTAAATCTCATCTAAAAACCCACTTTTTTGAGGCTACCTTTACATCTTATGCCTGATTGTCCTCTTTTAGCCTCAATAACTAATTAATTTTAACCATTTTCTCACTATATGACACTTCACAAGTCTCTTTTGCCCTGTACATTTGTCTTGATTTGTTCTATTGAGCTAGGACTGTCCCTTATGTGTTGTTTGTACAGCACTGCATACATTGAGTAGTGCTCTAGAAATGTGCAGTAGTAGTAGTAGTAGTAGTAAGGACACAGTTTCTGTCTCATAGTGTTTTGAATACTTTCTTTAAATTTTTGAAAAAATGGTTTTTGGTTGCTGCTAGTCAGTGCAACTCTGGTCTCACCCACTGAGCAGAGAAAGTAAGGCAGTACCAGGTAGCAGTGGCATTTTGGTGTAGGCAGGGGTCTGGGTGTGAGTAGGAGAGAGTGGGTAGATTGAAAATGGACCAGCAGTACCAGTACAGATTTTTTTTTTCTGTTTCAGTGGGAAATGCAATATCAGACAGACTGTTACTGTTACGCTCGCCTCCTCCAGAGGGGAGGAGTTAGCTATCTGTAATTCTATTAGCAAACTGCTATTAGATGCTCCTATAAGGAAAGGAAGTAGCAAGCTGTATCAATCTGCTAAGGACTAAGGAGTAGCAATCTGTTATGGATCAACTCTCCAAGGAAGAGGCAATAGGTATATAGTACTTCGCTATTGAGATAGCAATCTATCATGCCCCCCGCTACAGAGTAGCAATCTGTACATATATATAAGCTGCTGGCAAGTCTCAGAGAAAGAGGAGTAGCTGTCTATATAATACTTCCGTGAGCGGAGTCAGTGGTCTGTAGTGGTTGGCTCCCACAAGGTGACAATAGTGAAAGGAATGACCACTTGGAGGAAATGGTGAATCCCTGGGCCGATGGCAGATGACAGCGCACCCAGGAAGAGATCCTGAGAGAAACCACCGGCTAGGCTAGAATATGAGATAAACACAATAGTTCTTTATTAGACTGGAAGCTGGACCACCAGAGGTGGCAGTAGTGAGTCACTGTGTCTGGAAAAGCTGAAGTCCTTCTGATACTGGGCTATAATATCTGGGTCCCTGAGCTGTAGAGAGAGACCAGAAGTAGTGAGTAGACAGAGTATACTGGATACAAGATGGTACACTCACAATAGTAGATGTCTGCAATGGTCTATATGCCACAGAGAGTCTTCAGTACATTCAGGAACAGGAGCCGTAGGCGAGCACTGGTTCCCACAGTCTGTAATAAGAACTCACAATTGCTGTATATGAAATGGCTTCTAGAGTAGAAGAGAGTCTGTATAAGATTCTAGGAACATGGGCTCTCGTGGAGTGAGTACCAGTTCCTATCTGTAATCTTGCCAATGTAACTCTTGATCTCTGTACCTGCGATAACGTCTTGGACAGAAGGGAGTCTTCAGAGCAATAGGAATGTAGGCCCTCGTGCAGCGAGTACCGATTGCTATGTAATAGAACTCACTGTGTTCACGTCCGCGATCGCTTCCAGGAATTGAGTAGTCTTCCGAGTGTTCTGGCAATATGAAATCAAGAAGAGAGAGTGGAGCCCCCATGAGCGGGTACTCTGGTAAGTTTGAAAAGGCCGAGCAGTGGGGATGGGTTCCCCGGCTGACTTGGATCGTTGTTGCAAGTATCATGGACTGCCAAAGCAAGTCCTGTTGGAGTTCCTTGCTAACTCGTTAGAGGTTAGCAAACAAAGACCTTTTAAAGTGCAAATGGATGATGTTACTATGGGGGGATGCCCCCGAGATTCGCGCCCTTGCTGGTACAAAGTCTGGAGTGCGCTCGCGCGCCCTTACGTCATCAGGAACATGGCAGATCCGTAGCGTCAGGCCAGCCCGGGGAACCGGGACCAAGGAGGCGGAGAGAAGTCGCGGCTGCACTGTCCGTCAGAGCCGAAGGGAGTTGCATTCCAGGTAGAGAGGGTGGAGTGAGGGGCAAGAAGAGGCACAAATGCAACAGTACCCCCCTTCAAAGGGTGATCTCCTCTTCAGGTACTAGTTTATGTACCAGAGATGCGAGAGGTGAAATTGATAAGCATCTCTTATCCAATAGGTCTAAGGATCCCAAAGATGGTTCTTGGGGTCGAAGCCTTTTCAGGCCAACAAATTCAGTCTCTGTTCAAACATCCAAGGTCTCAAAGTCTTGAGTTCAAGTTCGTATGACACGGATAGATGTAGATTTGAAGAATCTAGTAGAATGTATAATGACGTCAGCAGCAATGAGATGGGCTGCTGTGGACATCACTAAGGTTTCAGTGGAAGTGTTGATGTAGAAATAGTCCAATATCCACTTTTGATGTAGCTCTTCCACAGGATGCTGGAAGAGAGATGTTGATAATACCACCAAGACGAACAGGCTGATGGATGGATAATTTTCATCCTCGGAATCAAAGAGTGCTGTACCCCAGCACGACTTCCGAATGATCCAACTAAGTTGATGAGTAGAAACCTATTCTTCTTTCCTCGGAACCAACCAGTGCCATAAGTTATGGGCACGACTTCCGAGTGGTCCTTAAGTAAAGTTGATGAATAGAGATATCTTCTTTTTCTTCTTCGGAATCAAGCAGTGCTGTACCCCAGCATGACTTCCAAATAGGCCAATCGAAATTCTGGTAGCTAGGAATGTCTTCTTACGTCAGAATCGGCAGTGCTTTAAACCTCCAGCATGACCTCCGAGTGGATCATCACAAAATTGAGAGGTAGAGTTGACTTCTACTTCGGAATCAACAGTGCTGTTGTTCTTCAGCACGACTACCAAGTAGGTAGAATGTAGTAGTATTCTCAATTTGTAATCCAAGAAGACATTGTAGATGAAGAGCACCACCTAGCTATGGTGTGCATAGCAACCGCTATGACTACCAGCAAGAACTTGAAAAACTGCTGGTGATGTTGATAAGATCCTCAAAAGAAGTGGTAGTGAAAAGAATCATCCAAGGCCCACTTTATAGTGTGATACAATATTGGATCTTGTGATTTACCACATGGACTCCTCAGGTATTCCACAAAACATCTGAGATGATAGTCGTCTCTTGGCCTTGAGTCCTTCAGGGAAGAGGTTTGAACCGTCACTGGTTCAGGGTTCATCAAGACTGGATGACAGAGTGGAGAAGATATTGCTGTATAGCCCAAGAACAGTCCTCCCGTGGGACTCAGGCTTGTCCATTTTCCGGACGACTAGAGCAAACAGAAACATCATGCCCTGGCTTACCACAGTACAAGCACAGGCCATTCTTCCTTCCTTATCTTCTCTCTTTAGACATCAAGTGACCACGGCCAGATTTCTTCTCCACAGCAGGAGGTGCTGTTCCCCTTGTTAGTGCAGGAACACATGTTGGCCGGAGTTCCTTCACCTTGTCTCAAAGCCGCCAGTCAATTCGAGTGGCTAAGGATATCAATTCTTCCAGCAAGTCAAGTGTCTGACAAGCAGCCAGCTCATCTTTTATGCGAGTGTCCAGGCCTCTGCAAAAGAGTGTCTTCAGACATCTGGGGTCCCAGCGCAACTCTGCTGCTAGAGTTTTAAATTCAATGGCAAATTCCGCCAGGGATCTGTTGCCTTGCTGTAAGTCCACCAAAGCAAATCCAGCAACAGACATACAAGCAGGGTCATCAAAAACAGATTTAAACAAGTCCATAAATCCTTCTATGTCCTGCAAGATAGGGTCCTTATGTTCCCACAAGGTAGAAGCCCATGACAAGGCTCTCCCATCCAAATAAGACAGAATGTAGCTGGTCTTGGAGAGACTTGTGGGAAACATTGAAAGTTGAAGACTGAAGTGTAAGCTGCACTGGTTCAGGAAACCTCGAGTCTTCTGGAGTTCTCCGGAGCATCGAACAGGCGCTGCCAGTGGAACAGCTGATTTTAAAGTTATTTCTGGTAACTGGTTTTCTTGTATAGAAGCTGTGCCTTTTGTGTATGAAGCGGGTGAAAGGCTGCAGTAAGTTTCTCCAGGGTTTATTGCTGTTCTGAAAGGCATTGAGCCAGGCCTGGTATAGCCTGCAAGGCAGAAAGGTGAGCCGGTTCCATAGGCTACAAACATCCAATACCTTGAGCTGAATCCCCATGAGTACTGCTTCACCAATTATTTTCTTGAAGGCAGAATTCACTGGAGTTAAAGGAGACAAACTAAGCCAGATTTACTGAAGTTAAATGTGTTTCAATATTTTCAGCTGGATTCACTGGAGTTAAATGTGTTTCAAATATTTTCAGCCAGATTCACTGGATTTAATTGTGTCTCAATATTTTCAGCCGGATTCACTGGAGTTAGCAATCTGTTACACTCTCCTCCTCCAGAGGGGAGGAGTTAGCTATCTGTAATTCTATTAGCAAACTGCTATTAGATGCTCCTATAAGGAAAGGAAGTAGCAAGCTGTATCAATCTGCTAAGGAGTAACAATCTGTTATGGATCAACTCTCCAAGGAAGAGGAGTTGGCAATAGGTATATAGTACTTCGCTATTGTGATAGCAATCTATCACGCCCCCCGCTACAGAGTAGCAATCTGTATATATATATAAGCTGCTGGCAAGTCTCAGAGAAAGAGGAGTAGCTGTCTATATAATACTTCCATGAGCGGAGTCAGTGCTCTGTAGTGGTAGGCTCCCACAAGGTGACAATAGTGAAAGGAATGATTACTTGGAGGAAATAGTGAATCCCTGGGCCGATGGCAGATGACAGCGCCCCCAGGAGGAGATCCTGAGAGGAACCACTGGCTAGGCTAGAATATGAGAGAAACACAATAGTTCTTTATTAGACTGGAAGCTGGACCACCAGAGGTGGTTGAAGTGAGGCGCTGTATCCAGCAAGGCTGAAGTCCTTCTGATACTGGAATATAATCTTTGGGTCTCTGAGCTGTAGAGAGAGACTAGAAGTAGTGAGTAGACAGGGTATACTGGATACAAGATGGTACATTCACAATAGTAGATGTCTGCAATGGTCTATATATGCCACAGAGAGTCTTCAGTACATTCAGGAACAGGAGCCGTAGACGAGCACTGGTTCCCACAAACAGTCTGTAATAAGAACTCACAATTGCTGTGTATGAAATGGCTTCTAGAGTAGAAGAGAGTCTGTATAAGATTCTAGGAACATGGGCCCTCGTGGAGCGAGTACCGGTTCCTATCTGTAATCTTGCCAATGTAACTCTTGATCTCTGTACCTGCGATAACATCTTGGATGGAAGGGAGTCTTCAGAGCAATAGGAATGTAGGCCCTCATAGAGTGAGTACAGATTCCTATGTAATAGAACTCACTGTGTTCATGTCCGCGATCGCTTACAGGAATTGAGGAGTCTTCTGAGTATTCTAGCAATCTGAAATCAATAAGAGAGAGTGGAGCCCCCATGGAGCGGGTACTCCTAATAAGTTTGAAAAGGCCGAGCAGTGGGGACGGGTTCCCCAGCTGACTCGGATCGTTGTTGTAAGTATCATGGACTGTCAAAGCAAGTCCCATTGGAGTTCCTTGCTAACTCGATAGAGGTTAGCAAAGACCTTTTAAAGTGCAAATAAATGACATTACTATGGGGGGATGCCCCCGAGGTTCCTGCCCTTGCTGGTGCAAAGTCTGGAGTGCACGCGTGCCCTTACGTCATCGGAACATGGCGAATCCATAGCGTCAGGCCAGCCCGAGGGAACTGGGACCAAGGAGGCAGGGAGAAGCCGCAGCTGCACTGTCCGTCAGAGCCGAAGGGAGTTGCATCCCAGGTAGAGAGGGTGGAGCAAGGGGCAAGAAGAGGCAAGAACGCAACAGTTACCTCTCTGCCTGACTACCTTCCATGTACTTAATACCACCATAGGGTAATTTCTGCAACATTCCTAACTGCATTACCCATAATACCATCATAAGAGACTTGCTGCTACATGCCTACCTTTCTTGACCGTTAATCCTTCATACGGGATTTGTTACTACATGCCTACCCGTTATAACCCTAATACTACCAGAGGGAAATTGCTGTCTCATGCATACCTGTCATACCCCAGAAAATCGAAAAAACCACAAAATAAAGAAATGGACGAGCCTGAGTTCATTTACAGAATATGGGAAAAGCCCACAAAAGTCCTCAGAAGTAAGAAATAAAGGTGCAAGGGAAAAAATACTGAGGAGAAAAAATGTCAATGTTCAGAATGTGGTACAAGCTTCAGTAAGTAGAGAGAACTCCTCCAAAACCAGAAAATAAAAAAATGGAACAGCCTGAGTTCAGCTACAGAATATGGGAAAAGCTTTCTTAATAAAGAAAACCTCACAGTTTACCAGGGAAACCATAATGATTAGAAAGTGAAACCATTTACTGTGGTAAATGTAATGAAAGTTTCATTTGGACAGCCCATTTTGCAAGAAACCCATATAATTCTTCAAGATCAAGCTCAAGTAGGGAATGTAATAAAAACGTATGTCATGAAAATTATATTTATCATTCTCTTGTACTATATTTGACAAATGGCAATTGCTTCAACAGAATGACATCTCCCATAGCATTCTACATTGCTGCCATATCCTAATGCTATATCGTGGGATTCTCTGTAGCACTCAGACTTGCTGCCATATCCAGACTTTACAACTTGAAGTTCTTCCCACTACTCTACCTTGCTGCCATACTCCAGACTTTATAACTTGACTTATCCTTAAGAACATAAGAACATAAGAAAATGCCATACTGGGTCAGACCAAGGGTCCATCAAGCCCAGCATCCTGTTTCCAACAGTGGCCAATCCAGGCCATAAGAACCTGGCAAGTACCCAAAAACTAAGTCTATTCCATGTTACCATTGCTAATGGCCGTGGCTATTCTCTAAGTGAATTTAAAAGCAGGTAATGGACTTCTTCTCCAAGAACTTATCCAATCCTTTTTTAAACACAGCTATACTAACTGCACTAACCACATCCTCTGGCAACAAATTCCAGAGTTTAATTGTGCGTTGAGTAAAAAAGAACTTTCTCCAATTAGTTTTAAATGTGCCCCATGCTAACTTCATGGAGTGCCCCCTAGTCTTTCTACTATCCGAAAGAGTAACTAACCGATTCACATCTACCCGTTCTAGACCTCTCATGATTTTAAACACCTCTATCATATCCCCCCCTCAGCCGTCTCTTCTCCAAGCTGAAATGTCCTAACCTCTTTAGTCTTTCCTCATAGAGCAATTGTTCCATTCCCCTTATCATTTTGGTAGCCCTTCTCTGTTCCTTCTCCATCGCAATTATATCTTTTTTGAGATGCGGCGACCAGAATTGTACACAGTATTCAAGGTGCGGTCTCACCATGGAGCGATACAGAGGCATTATGACATTTTCCGTTTTATTCACCATTCCCTTTCTAATAATTCCCAACATTCTGTTTCCTTTTTTGACTGCCGCAGCACACTGTACCGACGATTTCAATGTGTTATCCACTATGACACCTAGATCTCTTTCTTGGGTTGTAGCACCTAATATGGAACCCAACATTGTGTAATTATAGCATGGGTTATTTTTCCCTATATGCATCACCTTGCACTTATCTACATTAAATTTCATCTGCCATTTGGATGCCCAATTTTCCAGTCTCATAAGGTCTTCCTGCAATTTATCCCAATATGCTTGTGATTTAACTACTCTGAACAATTTTGTCATCTGCAAATTTGAGTATCTCACTCGTCATATTTCTTTCCAGATCATTTATAAATATATTGAAAAGTAAGGGTCCCAATACAGATCCCTGAGGCACTCCACTGTCCACTCCCTTCCACTGAGAAAATTGCCCATTTAATCCTACTCTCTGTTTCCTGTCTTTTAGCCAGTTTGCAATCCACGAAAGGACATCGCCACCTATCCCATGACTTTTTACTTTTCCTAGAAGCCTCTCATGAGGAACTTTGTCAAACGCCTTCTGAAAATCCAAGTATACTATATCCACCGGTTCACCTTTATCCACATGTTTATTAACTCCTTTAAAAAAGTGAAGCAGATTTGTGAGGCAAGACTTGCCCTGGGTAAAGCCATGCTGACTTTGTTCCATTAAACTATGTCTTTCTATATGTTCTATGCTTTGCACCTCTCATGTTGCTTTGATGTATTGATGCCATCCTTTTTGCTACTTGGCCCCTTTATCAGTGTCTTGGAATTTTTTTCTGCAACCTTTTCTGCTTCATTCTCCCTTCATCATGCCTTTGGATGCTGATACCACTTTGGTGCCTCTTTGTCTTTGATGCTGCCTTTAAAGGGTTCATACCATTGTTGTTGGTGCCATTTTTTGAAGCCTTGGGGTATTCTCCCCACTCTAGCTTTTTCTTTGTTTATTATACTGGGGTGTTTTGTCCCGAGAACAAAAAGTGTGAAAAAGACAAAAGATACACGTTTCTCCTACCATTGCACCTGCTTTATAGTTCTTATTTTAGTTCTGCCCTTCCATAATCTCAGCCTGGTTCTCCTACCCTGTTTGTTTGTTGATAATATTGGGGTGGTTTGTCCACAAAAGCTCTCAGTCAGAAAAAAGAAATACAAATAATTGAAAAATAGATGCTGAGAAGAAACCATTTAAATGTTCTGAATGTAATAAAAGCTTGAGAAGGTCAAGAGAACTCTTGCAACACCAGAACATTTAGAAATGAAACAGCCTGAGTTAAGCTACAGAATATAGGAAACATATTCTTAATAAAGCAAACTTCACAACTTACCAGGAAAATTGCACAAATTAGAAACCATGTACATGTTCTGGATGTGATAAAAGTTTTAATTGGAAAGCCATTTCACAAGAAACCCATAATTCCAACCAGTAGCATGATCAAGCTCATGTAGAGAATGAAATAAGAGCTCATATCATAAAAATTATACTGACGTCAGATCTTTGTATTGCACAACATCTTTTGAGAGGCAAGAACTTCCACAGGAAGACATACATCTCCCATGCCAAACACCTTGCTGCTATACCCCTCATGCTACACCTTGGAAGCTTCTATGAAACTCAGCCTTGCTACCATACCCAGACTTTACACCATCAGGCCCATTTGAATGTTACCCAGTTGATGTGCCTAATATATTGAATATGTTACCTGAGGCCTTACAACTGAACACATATTTAAAAGCATTTAAAATTCAGCTAAAAAGCTTCCTTTTTCAGGAAGCATATTTTAAATAACATGGCTTTGCTGTCTGCTGTTTTAATACTTTCCTTCTATATTACAGCTTTGTTCTTATAGAATTTTAAAGTTTTGAACATTTTTATGTGTTCATTAGAAATGCTTGTATGGGTTAAGGAATTTTGTCATGTTCTTATAAGTTTATTTTAGCTATGTTTTTGCATACTGAACTTTTATTATGAATGTCCTTTATGTGAGCTGCATAGGGATTTTAAGTGGGTTATAAATAAACACTTGGTGCCACTTTGCCTCTCCTGTTGCCTTCAAAGTTTAAAGCCATTATTGTTGGTTCCCTCTTTTGGAGCCTTGGGGTATTATTCTCCCTCTTCCTGCTTCTTTGCTCTTCTGATGGTATCTTGGAGAGCTCTAGCCACTGCTGGTACCCCTTTGCCCTTTGGCTATTTATGCTACTTTTGGTGCCATTTTGCCACAGTCTAGATATCCTGGAGTTTTTTCCATCTGTCTGATGATTTCTTCCCACAAGTTTCATGAGAATTGATGAGAAAATCCCAATTCTGGAGCCGAAACTGAAACTGAAAAAAATAAAATTGGAGACCGAGGGGACAAGATGGCGGCATAGGCAGACGCGTTAACGCTGAGCTCCGTTACTTGCAATCGTTTCTGCCAAAATGCCTGCTAAACGGAAAGGCAAGCTCCGGATCTATCCCTCAGACACCGAGCTTATGGCTGCCCAGCGTCTCATAACAACTTACGCGACTGTGAAGGACCAGGAAAGTGGGGGAGCGAACTCCGTTGAAAGTACCACCGAGGAAGCGATGGCCTTTCCAGGAGAGGTTACTCTCAGCCCCCCAGATCCTCGGAGGCCCGAAATTGCTCTTTCCCCCTCCCGCCCGGAGGCCGCTGAACCACAGACACAGGAAGTGGCTCTGTTGGACTCAGCGCAGGGAGGTCAGAGGGCGTTGGTTGCCGAAACGCTGAAACAACTTTCAGAGATCCCTGGTACATCAGGGGCAGAGGATATCGAGGAGCCCCCCGTATCAACCCCAATTCGGAGAGAGGATGAAGAAAGTTTGAGGAGTGCATTTGCGACAGCACAGAGGGGAAATCAACTGGCCGGAATATCGCCGGTACTAAAAGCGGGTGAGTCATTGTTGAAACCCCGTTTTTTAATGCCGCCCAAACCAGATAAAATAACACTAGAAGCAATCTGGGATATAATGGCAGCATTGGTAAATTCGATCGGAAACTACCAGGATAACATGGAAATTATAGAACATAAAGTGGACATATGTGAAAAACAGATTGAGGAAATAAAACCAAAATTACTAGGGATGTGAATCGTTTTTCAACGATTAAAATTATCGTCCGATAATGTTAATATCGTCTTAAATCGTTATAGAACACAATACAATAGAAATTCTAACGATTTATCGTTAAAAATCGTTAAATCGTGTTAGTGCGCACTAACTCCCGTTAGTGCGCACTAACAGAAAATGATACAAATTGACACTTTCCAGGTCAGTAAAGGTCAGTTAGGAATGAATATGTGTTCCTATTGGCTGGCTGCCCTCTTATCTATTGATGTTACCAAGGTTCCCACTGAGGTAATGGTTGGGGGGATGTGAAATGGAAACAGTTGGAAGCTTGACAAAAAAAGTAACGTGATGATCATCACTCATGTGACTAGAACTTGTTTGTTTATTATTTTTGTTATTTTTGTCAGGAAGCTCCCCCCTGTCTGTGAAGCCAGCCTCTCACTAGTAATGCAGGGAAGGAGCTGTCTCACCCTTCACCATCCTCCCCCCCCCTCACCCACACACCATTCCCTGGCTGGGACATGGGGAGGGGAGGAGTGAGGGTCAGGAAGCTCCCCCCTGTCTGTGAAGCCAACCTCTCACTAGTAATGCAGGGAAGGAGCTGTCTCACCCTTCACCATCCTCCCCCCCCCCCTCACCCACACACCATTCACTGGCTGGGACATGGGGAGGGGAGGAGTGAGGGTCAGGCAGCTCCCCCCTGTCTGTGAAGCCAGCCTCTCACTAGTAATGCAGGGAGAGAGCTGCCTCACCCTTCACCATCCTACTCTCCCCCCCTCCTCACCCACACACCATTCACTGGCTGGGACATGGGGAGGGGAGGAGTGAGGGTCAGGCAGCTCCCTCCTGTCTGTGAAGCCAGCCTCTCACTAGTAATGCAGGGAAGGAGCTATCTCACCCTTCACCATCCTCCCCCCCCCCTCACCCACACACCATTCACTGGCTGGGACATGGGGAGGGGAGGAGTGAGGGTCAGGCAGCTCCCCCCTGTCTGTGCAGCCAGCCTCTCACTAGTAATGCAGGGAAGGAGCTGTTTCAGCCTCACCATCCTCCCCCCCCCCCCCTCACCCACACACCATTCACTGGCTGGGACATGGGGAGGGGAGGAGTGAGGGTCAGGAAGCTTTCCCCTGTCTGTGAAGCCAGCCTCTCACTAGTAATGCAGGGAATGAGCTGTCTCACCCTTCACCATCCTCCCCCCCCCCTCACCCACACACCATTCACTGGCTGGGACATGGGGAGGGGAGGAGTGAGGGTCAGGCAGCTCCCCCCTGTCTGTGAAGCCAGCCTCTCACTAGTAATGCAGGGAAGGAGCTGTCTCACCCTTCACCATCCTTCCCCCCCCCTCACCCACACACCATTCACTGGCTGGGACATGGGGAGGGGAGGAGTGAGGGTCAGGCAGCTGCCTCCTGTCTGTGAAGCCAGCCTCTCACTAGTAATGCAGGGAAGGAGCTGTCTCACCCTTCACCATCCTCCCCCCCCCTCACCCACACACCATTCAATGGCTGGGACATGGGGAGGGGAGGAGTGAGGGTCAGGCAGCTCCCTCCTGTCTGTGAAGCCAGCCTCTCACTAGTAATGCAGGGAAGGAGCTGTCTCACCCTTCACCATCCCCCCCCTCACCCACACACCATTCACTGGCTGGGACATGGGGAGGGGAGGAGTGAGGGTCAGGCAGCTCCCCCCTGTCTGTGAAGCCAGCCTCTCACTAGTAATGCAGGGAAGGAGCTGTTTCAGCCTCACTATCCTCCCCCCCCCCCTCACCCACACACCATTCACTGGCTGGGACATGGGGAGGGGAGGAGTGAGGGTCAGGAAGCTCCCCCCTGTCTGTGAAGCCAGCCTCTCAATAGTAATGCAGGGAAGGAGCTGTCTCACCCTTCACCATCCTCCCCCCCCCCCCTCACCCACACACCATTCACTGGCTGGGACATGGGGAGGGGAGGAGTGAGGGTCAGGAAGCTCCCCCCTGTCTGTGAAGCCAGCCTCTCACTAGTAATGCAGGTGGGATAGGGCACTGCATGCAGGATGATCACAACACCCCTGGTGTCAGGGTTAGGGCACTGTGTGCAGGAAGATCACAACACTCCTGGTATAGGATAGGGCACTGTGTGCAGGAAGATCACAACACCCCTGGTGTCAGGGTTAGGGCACTGTGTCCAGGAAGATCACAACACTCCTGGTATAGGATAGGGCACTGTGTGCAGGAAGATCACAACACCCCTGGTGTCAGGGTTAGGGCACTGTGTGCAGGAAGATCACAACACTCCTGGTATTAATAGGGATAGGGCACTGTGTGCAGGAAGATCACAACACCCCTGGTGTCAGGGTTAGGGCACTGTGTCCAGGAAGATCACAACACTCCTGGTATAGGATAGGGCACTGTGTGCAGGAAGATCACAACACCCCTGGTGTCAGGGTTAGGGCACTGTGTCCAGGAAGATCACAACACTCCTGGTATAGGATAGGGCACTGTGTGCAGGAAGATCACAACACCCTTGGTGTCAGGGTTAGGGCACTGTGTGCAGGAAGATCACAACACTCCTGGTATTAATAGGGATAGGGCACTGTGTGCAGGAAGATCACAACACCCCTGGTGTCAGGGTTAGGGCACTGTGTCAAGGAAGATCACAACACTCCTGGTATAGGATAGGGCACTGTGTGCAGGAAGATCACAACACCCCTGGTGTCAGGGTTAGGGCACTGTGTGCAGGAAGATCACAACACTCCTGGTATTAATAGGGATAGGACACTGTGTGCAGGAAGATCACAAAATCCCTGGTGTCAGGGTTAGGGCACTGTGTCCAGGAAGATCACAACACTCCTGGTATAGGATAGGGCACTGTGTGCAGGAAGATCACAACACCCCTGGTGTCAGGGTTAGGGCACTGTGTGCAGGAAGATCACAACACTCCTGGTATTAATAGGGATAGGGCACTGTGTGTACATGAAGATCACAACACCCCTGGTGCCAGGGTTAGGGCACTGTGTGCAGGAAGATCACAACACCACTGGTATCAGGGTTAGGGCACTGTGTGCAGGAAGATCACAACACTCCTGGTATTAATAGGGATAGGGCACTGTGTGCAGGAAGATCACAACACTCCTGTTATTAATAGGGATAGGGCACTGTGTGCATGAAGATCACAACACCCCTGGTGCCAGGGTTAGGGCACTGTGTGCAGGAAGATCACAACACTCCTGGTATTAATAGAGATAGGGCACTGTGTGTACATGAAGATCACAACACCCCTGGTGGCAGGGTTAGGGCACTGTGTGCAGGAAGATCACAACACCACTGGTATCAGGGTTAGGGCACTGTGTGCAGGAAGATCACAACACTCCTGGTATTAATAGGGATAGGGTGCTGTGTTCAGGAAGATCACAACACTCCTGGTATTAATAGGGATAGGGCACTGTGTGCATGAAGATCACAACACCCCTGGTGCAAGGGTTAGGGCACTGTGTGCAGGAAGATCACAACACTCCTGGTATTAATAGAGATAGGGCACTGTGTGTACATGAAGATCACAACACCCCTGGTGCCAGGGTTAGGGCACTGTGTGCAGGAAGATCACAACACCACCACTGGTATCAGGGTTAGGGCACTGTGTGCAGGAAGATCACAACACTCCTGGTATTAATAGGGATAGGGCACTGTGTGCAGGAAGATCACAACACCCCTGGTGCCAGGGTTAGGGCACTGTGTGCAGGAAGATCACAACACTCCTGGTATTAATAGGGATAGGGCAATGTGTGTACATGAAGATCACAACACCCCTGGTGCCAGGGTTAGGGCACTGTGTGCAGGAAGATCAGAACACCCCTGGTATCAGGGTTAGGGCACAAGTTCTAGTCACATTGACTGATCACATTACATTTTTTGTCAAGCTACCAACTGTTTCCATTTCCCATCCCCCATATACTGTCAGTGGGAAGCTTGGTAACATGAATAAATAAGAGGGCAGCCAATAGGAATTCATATTCATTCCTAAACTTACCTTAAGTGACCTGAAAAGTGTCAAATTCTATCAATTTCTGTTAGTGCGCACTAACTCCCGTTAGTGCGCACTAACTGGGAGTTATTAGGGAGTTATTAGGGAGTTAGTTTCCGATTAGTGCGCACTAACTCCCGTTAGTGCGCACTAATCGGAAAAAACGATTTTTAACGATTTTTCAACTAAATAATCGTGCCTAACACGATTTTCTTCTCCTGCCACACGATTTTAATCGTTAAGACGATATGGCACACGATTCACATCCCTAAAAATTACAAGTAATGGAGGCTGAGATAAAGAAAACACAGGAATGTAATGTGAAGATTATAAAGGATATCTCTATGGTCTCAAGGAGGTTGGAATTCATGGAGAACTATTCCAGACACTTAAATTTGAGATTTCTGAACTTTCCGAAAATTGTTGGTGAATTGCCGTATATCACATTAAAAAAATATTTCGCAGAGAATTTAAAATTTCAAGAGGGAGAAATTCCTCTGATAAACAAATTGTATTATTTACCAAAGTCGAATAAAAGTAAGGAAGTTTTGCAATCGAATGTTAATGTGAATGAAGGGAATCTAACCAGATTCCTGGAGGATTCTGCTTTGGAATTTTATGAAACAGCTACTTTAATGGTATCTTTTAAATCAGAAAAAGACATAAATGTAATAATGAAACGCTATTTCAAAAATATTTTGGTTCAATTCAGGGGAACTCCAATACGTGTGTTCCCAGATTATGCTCCCATTACTCATAGCAGGAGACGTGAGTTTCTTGTAATGAGACCACAAGTAATTGCACTTGGTTTCTCCTATGTGTTAAAATATCCATGTAAATGTGTTGTTAGGTCTGCAAAAGACATATTTGCTTTCCAATATCCTGAGCAGTTGAAGTCATTTCTCAGTGCTAGGAAGGTAATATCTCCTTCCATAATAGTGCCATAGACGAGGACTTAAAATATATGGTAATCTTCTACTACGTTAGGCTGATTACTTGCAATAATATGTTGTTTTTTTTCACTTCTTATGATTTCTGTCCCCACTGGTATATATTTCCTTTTTTCTATCTTAATGCAATATGTAAATGTGATGGAGTAAGAGGAATTTCTTGTAAAATATCGATGAAAATGTACATATTGCATTTATTTTCTGTAGTAAGTTAACACTTGCTGTAACTGTGAAAATTAGAAAAATAAAATTAAAAAAAAAATGAAAAAAATAAAATTGAACAAATAAACTTTTTTTTTGTTTGTTTTGAAACGAATGAAATTAATTGAGGTCCTCACAAAACTAATGAACCAAACAAAACATTTTTTTCTTCTGCACATCCCTAGCACATATACGTCTGCTTGCAAGCAAAAGTATGCATGAAAAAAGTGTGCGTGTTTCAGCATGGTTTGCAATTTTGCATGTATCTTTTTATTTTATAAGGAACATAAGCACTAACATCATCAACAATGTGTGAACACTTTTATAACTGCTATTTAATGCATCAATTTCAATTGTGCATTCTCTTTTTTGAGTTGTTTTTTAGTTTGCTGGCTTCTCCCAGTGAGTGGACATTTCAGCAGGTTAGGAGTGTTATTATTTGTAAAGGTTGTGGGTGGATCCTTGGGCCAGTGGCAGATGACCACGCCCATGGGGGAAGATCCCGAGAGGGACTACCGGTCAGGCTCAGAGTTGGGAGACAGACACACACTAGTTCTTTTATTAAACAGTATACTGAACCACCAGAGGTGGCAGTAGTGAGATGGAAGCGCCCGGCTGGGCTGTAGTCCCTCAGGCACACGAAAAGTGATCCCAGGATGGCAGAGCTGTAGAGAACCTGAGATAGTGAGTAGGTAGAGTATGCAGAGTTCAGGAACAGAACCTTGATGGTAACACCCACACAATAGTCTCTTGGAACAGCCCCAAAGCTGGAATGAAGTAGGCCCTCGAGGAACGAGTACCTGGTTCCAGGGAAAGCTCTGAGAGAGAGATGGTAACTCACTGGTGTTGTAGGCAGCGGTGACTTCCTGGCAGAAGTTATTCAGTAGCAGGTCCGGGAACGTGGGCCCTCGAGGAGCGAGTACCGGTTCCAGACTGCAACCTGGAAAGCAAGAGAGAAAGCGAGGCCCCCGAGGAATGGGTACCCCTGGTAAAGTCCGAGGAGGCAGAGTAGCAAGGTAAGCGGAGAGCGAATCCCATCCGCAGCAAAACCTGGAAGCAGCTACGTGGAAACCCTTTGCTAATTCGATTAGCTAGCAAAACAAGAGACCTTAAATATCTGGTGATGATGACATCATCTCAGGGGGATGCCCCTGAGGTTCGCGCCACAGCTGGTACTTCAGTTGGGGCCGCACCTTAGGCCTCAGGAGAAACATGGTGGAAGGCAGCGTCTAGCTGGTCCAGGAATGCTGGAGGAGGTCGGCAAGATGACTCCGCGGCAGCCAAACTTCCATCGACCAAAGAGGGAGTCGCCAAAGAGGTAAGATGGGTGGAGTGGAGACGTCGGGCAGCGATGGTCACAACAGTACCCCCCTTCAAAGGGCGATCTCCTCTTCGGGTACTAGGCTTGGGTTTAGACGGATGCGCGATGTGGAACTGATGAAGCATCTCTTTGTCCAGGATATTGGTCTGAGGCTCCCAAGAGTTTTCTTCGGGGCTGAAACCTTCCCATGATAGAAGGTATTCAAAAGTATGGCCTCTCTTTCGAACATCCATAATCTCTTCGACTTTGAATTCTTTTTTTTTTTTTATAATTTTATTTTTAATTACTTTTTAAATTTATTACAACAAGTAAATACATAGGATCCATTCCACAATAATCATACATTCCATATAGGAACTACTTCCTTATATTTTACCAAAGTATTCAAGATACTATACATCCAATATTAAGGAAATAAAAAGAAATTAGAAAGCAATTTAAGAACTAGTAATCCTGGAGCACAAAAGAATAACAATTCTCACTAAGATAAATGTTGTATCCCACACTTTAAATTAAATTTCCCCACTTCAAACTTAACTTGAGTAGTCATACATGAGTATCTAAGTATGTTCGCAACTGATCTGGGGTATTGAAGACATATCTAGCTTCTTTTTGTTTAATAAAACATCTACAAGGATATTTTAAATTAAACTGTGCTCCTCTTTCCAGAACTTCTTTTCGCATATCAATAAATTTTTTCCATCTCAACTGCGTAGAACGAACCACATCCGGAAATATTCTTATGGGGTATCCATAAAATTCACTTTTCTGATATTTGAAATGTGTTTTTAAAACTATATCTCTATCTACCATTGAAATAAATTTGACCAACTACGTGGCCCTGGTGTCAATTTTAGATTCGAATGATTTCTCTAGGAAATCTGTCAGATTTAAATTGTTTTTTTCCACTATATTTATTCCTTCTTGTGGTGTTTGAAGGTTATAGAGCTTGGAAACGGCAGGCAATGAATTTTCTGAATATTTTAATATATTTTTCAAGTAACTATTAAACAAGTCAATTGATGTTACTAGATTAGTTTTTGGAAAGTTCAATAAC
This sequence comes from Rhinatrema bivittatum, assembly GCF_901001135.1. Taxonomy (NCBI): domain Eukaryota; kingdom Metazoa; phylum Chordata; class Amphibia; order Gymnophiona; family Rhinatrematidae; genus Rhinatrema; species Rhinatrema bivittatum. Next base: position 362,012,871 of record NC_042616.1, on the reverse strand, counting down.
CTTAAATTCAGTTTCCTATTTTGATTTTCCAACGTTTCAATTTTTTTCTCATATTCCTCTACCAATTTTATCAAGTTTATTTGAATTTTATGGATATCCCCAACTTTCTGATCAATCACGTTTACATTTTTCTCCAGGTTCTCAATTCTCTCTTGAGTTTGTATACTTTTTTTTAATGCATCTTGTACAGTTAATGTGAGATTATTAATAGACTTTTGTATATTAACCATCATTAGCCCTAATTCTTCTATGGAAAATTTTTGAGGAACAATAACTGAGATGTCCCCACCACCAGATAGCTGTATGTCTACTCCAGTCTGTTTGAAGGTTCCTGCTGTTCCTCCAGCCATTAATGAAGATTGAACCTTGATTTCTTCTTGACTCCGAACGTCTACATCAGAAGTTTTAGTCATATTCATGAGAACTTCTTGATTATCAAAAGAGTCCTTCAATACCAGCTGGCTATCAGATGAGGAAAACTCTCTCACCTTCGCTTTCCTCTTGGTATGAGGCATAGCGATTGGTGATTAATCTATTACCATTAGTTTTAACTCAGAAATTTACCAAAACAGAGTGTAATCGAAATCATACAACATACTATTAACTTTACTATACTTATCTTGCTCTCTAGGCCGCAGAAAATTGTTAGCCCTCGTTCAAAACCGGTCAAACCCGGGCTAAGCCGGGCAGAGCCATGCACCCCTTGGCCGCGAGTGGTTTAGCCGACGCGCCGGTGGCAACGCGCCGGCGTAGGCAAGGTTTTTAAGCCTACCCGGCTCCTCCCCCAGATGACATCACCAATACTGGGTAGAGGGAGGAAACTTCCGCGGTCCGCTGGCTTCGCAACAGCTGGGCTCACCACCAAAAGGAAATATCAAGGGCCTGACTCCAGTCTGACCCACAGCAAGAAACAGTCACTGGCGGCATGGAACACCGGCGTAGGCAAGGTTTTTAAGCCTACCCGGCTCCTCCCCCAGATGACGTCACCAATACCGGGTAGAGGGAGGGAACTTCCGCGGTCCACTGGCTTTGCAACAGCTGGGCTCACCACCAAAAGGAAATATCAAGGGCCTGACTCCGGTCTGACCCACAGCAAGAAACAGTCACTGGCGGCTTCGACTTTGAATTCTAAGTCATCTTCTGCATTGATGACAGGTGGGTCATGAAATTTGGAAGTAAATTTGCTGAGTATGAGTGGTTTCAGAAGTGAAACATGGAAAGCATTATGGATGTTGAGACCAAATGGTAGTTTCAGATGGTAGGTGACTTTCAGTAGCAGATCTGGGAATGTGGGCCTTCGAGGAGCGAGTACCGGTTCCAGACTGCGACCTGAAAAGCAAGAGAGAAAGCAAGGCCCCCGAGGAGCAGGTATCCCTGGTAAAGTCCGAGGAGGCAGAGTATCAAGGTAAGCAGAGAGCAAATCCCATCCACAGAGATACCTGGAGGCAGCTAGGTAGAAAACCCTTTGCTAACTCGATTAGCTAGCAAAACAAGAGACCTTAAATATCTGGTGATGATAATGTCATCTCAGGGGGACGCGCCTGAGGTTCGCGCCACAGCTGGTACTTGAGTCGGAGCCATGCCGCACGCGCGCCCTTAGGCCTCAGGAGAAACATGGTGGAAGGCAGCGTTTAGCCGGTCCGGGAACGCCGGAGGAGGTCAGAAAGATGACGCTGCGGCAGCCAAACATCCATCGACCAAAGAGGGAGTCGCCAAAGAGGTAAGGTGGGTGGAGTGGAGATGTCGGGCAGCGACGGTCGCAACAAGGAGGTGAGGCAAAGGGTTGAGGGAGCAATCAGGGAAGTTGTGTACCATGCCTAGATGTGTGTTTTTCTGTAGCTTTTATTTTCATCAAGTTTACTCTTCAGTCTGATTCAAAGTTTGCTTGTTTTCCTTGGGGGAACTTTCCAGTGACTGGCGCTGCATTCCTGCCAGTTAGTGTGTGTGTGTTTATGGTAAATGGGGCATACTGAGTCATAGTGGGATGGGGAAGAGACTATCACTAGGGCATACTGGAGTAGTGCCTGAGTGTCACTAAGGCAGACTGAGGCAGACTGGTGGGAATGAATGGTTGGAGAAATAAGTCCAAAATGGGTATAATAAACTTATGGAAACTCATGGTACAATGGTTGATGAGAGACGGAGAGAGAACAAAAGAGGAGGAAGACAAGGAGGCAAAGGTACCTTTTTCAAAGAGTATACAGGACCAGGAGACAGTTTTTTAATCTGTCAGAGAGGCAAGTCATGCACAAGTTCTGGTTCAACAAAGAAAACATACTATACCTATGCCAACAGTTAGAGCAGAACCTGCACCCCTCCACCCACAAAGACCATATCTTGCCAATACACATCAAGGTCAGCCCTTGCCCTTTTTGCAACTGGCACCTTCCAGATACTTCTAAGGATCACATCAGGAATAAGTCAGTCAGCCAACTCCATATGTATAAATCTGTTGCTGGCTGCTTTTTTCAGAAAAACATATCACTGTATATCTTTTTCTCTGAAAAGACAACAACAACAAATTATAATTGATGTCTACAAAATTGCATATATACCCTCAGTTTTGGGGGCTATTGTTTGCACTCCCATCTCTATAAGGACACCAGTAATAAAAAATAATCTTTCGGGTTAGTGCGCGCTAACTCCCGTTAGCACGCACTAACAAAAAATAACAAAAAGTAACAAAAAATAACAAAAATAAATGGCTTTTTGTTAGTGCACGCTAACGGGAGTTAGCAGGCACTACCCAAAAAATGATTTTCACGAAAATTTGGGGGAAAACATGTTCGTTTCTAGTTTTCCCCGATATATAATGAATTAGGAAATACCGTACAATATTTCTATTCATTATAAAAATGATCCACATCCCTAGTCAACATGGCACCAAAAGTGGCATGAAGTGCCCAAGACCCTGAAATGAGGCAAAACTGTGCCAGCAGTGGAAGGAGTTGTCTAATGCAGTGTTAGAGGAGCAAAACAGCAGCAAAACTGGCCAGATCACCCCAAGGCTGCAAAAGTGGGTTAAAGGGCATAAACAACAGTGACATGAGCTCTTCCAATGCTGTACAAGAGAGGCAAAGACACATCAAGTGTGGCATGAATAACTCAAGGAACTATGAAGGGGGAAGAAAGGAATAAAAGAGACAAAAATCCCCCAAAGCAGTGACAGAGAGTGAAAGAAAGAATGGCATGAAGACTCCAAAACATCATGAGACACAAAAGCAGCCACCCAGAGTAGTAAGAAGCTCCAAATAAGGGGCAAAGGGTATGAAACAAATTGTTAGAAAAGCCTAGGCAGGGAGATGCCAGAAGAAATCCCTAGAGGAGGCCTGATGTCAGAATCTAGCCACCTTCCCAGAATCCTCAGCTTCAGATGCTCACTGCCAGGCAGGGAAAAACCAGTGGGCATCCTGACACATACATTACTAAGACTTGGCAGAGGGACGCACAGGTGCACGTGCGCATTGGCATGTATGATTCTGCACATATTGGGGAGAGCTGGACATTCATTCTGATGGTAATGTCACATGCTCCAGCTACTTAGCCAGTCTGAACCGGGACTCTTTGCCTTGATAACAGGTTCTATTGGCCTGTTCCTGAATCTTGCCTTGCTTGCTGTGCCTGGTTATGGATGCTCTTGCCTCCTTGTTGCCTGTCTGGACCTTGGAAAGTTTTGGTTTCTGTCTGTTTGATGCCTGCCTTGACCTCAGACTGTTCTGGTTTCTGTCTGAATTCAGTGAGCGAATGCGAGCCTTGACGGAGATGGAGAAGCTGATGACCCGCAACCGCCTGTCGGCCGGGGTCTTGGAAGATCCACTTGAACACTGAGATGAAGTGGGAAAGATGATGGAGGATGTCATCAGAATGTTCCCAGAGTGGGGAAGCCCATGCCAATGCCTTCCCTTCAAGTTGTGAGAAGATGAAAGTGATCTTAGTATTTTCGTTAGGAAACAACTCAGGCTGTAGTAAAGCATTGGTTGAGGAAACCTCGACAGAGGCATGGATCCCCATTGAAGCAGGGTGGAGCAGGAAGAGCCAGAATTGCCTGTGAGTGCATGGGTTGAGCCCAGCCCCACGAGTTGGTTATGACAGCATCCTCTAATTGAGATCATAGTCTCTCCACTGATGAAGTCAATGCTTCAATGGTTCGCTGTTGTTCTTGGACATGAGCTGCTAGGCCAGGGATGGCCTGCAAGGCGGGAGGCTCCACCGAGTCCATGGCTTTGGCAACCTGTTGCGCTTGAAGTGGAGTCTTGGCCTGGTGCAGGATTGGTACGGCCCTCCGGTCAGACCCGGAGAGTGCCTGCCACCAGGAAGCAGAGCACAGTAGGAGACAGAGGCTAGCTGGAGCTTCGCCAATAGCAACCTGGGGTTCCCTCAGGTTGAGCTCTTAGTTACCCGGGCCACCTGGTCTTAGGTGGGCCTCGCAGGGTCTCCTAGAGAGAAAGTTCAAGGGTGTGCCCACCATGAACAATGGTGCACAGTCGGTGTTTGGATAGGAGAGTCCAGAGGTTGCAGAAGGCCATAAGAGAGTGTCTAAGTGTATGGCGAGGATCAAGGCCAGAAAATCAGTCCAGAATGGTCAGCCAAAGCAGGGTCAGTAAACAGAGGTCAATCTGGGTGTAGTTAGGTCAGGAAAAGGTCAAGTTCCAGGTGACGATCAAGAGTGGTCAGAGTTCCAAGCAGAGGTCAGGTCAGGCAGCAATCAAGAGTAGTTGAAGTTCCAGGCAGAGGTCAGGTCAGGTAGCAATCAATAGTAGTCAGAGTTCAGGCAGAGGTCAGTACTGTGAGATCAGTCCGAAGGTTAATACCAGGAATGGAGAGACAAAGGAACTGGAGACATTGGAAGAGGAGACACAGGAGACGCTGGAACAGGAAGACACAGCAGACACTGGAACAGGAGACTGAAACAAGAGACACAGGAACAAGACACTGGAAAGCAGGAAGGCAAACTAGAGACACCGGAGTGTACGACCCGATTGCCAAGGCCCCGAGCTAGGGGCTGGGCTGAGGTATATATACCTTGCATGAGTGATGTCAGAACTGGGCACCGCCCGAGGTCTTCCCGCGCTTGGCTCTTTAAATTAAGCAGAGCTCCATGAGCGCACACTAGGGGGGTGGGGCCAACGCTGAGGAGGATGCTGAGCCCTGGCACGAGGACAGCTGTGATGCTGAAGGCCATGAGGGAGCTGGGGACGCCCGTGGAAGAAGTGGTCGAACAGAGCGGGAATTCGAGGCAGCGCTGGTAGAGGATCGAGCTTTCCATGCGTCTAGATGTGCTTTCTACCGGGGCACAATTTATTCTTCAATATCCATGTAAATGTTATGTTAGATATCAAAATTAAATTATATATTTTTTTAGCCTTCACAACTTCGGACGTTTCTAGATTTGTACACCTAAGAGGCACCCTTAGCTGGTTTGGTTTAGTAATATAACTGTTGTGATCCTCTCTCTATTTTTCTTTTTAAATTGTTTCTTCATTTGATAACTCACTCACATTTCTGGGTCCTCCCAATTTTTCCTTTATTTTAGTGCATGGTTATAATTGGAAGCTAAATATTGTATTTCCTGTATTAGGATTACCTTGATTTGCACTATTATTACTGTACAAGATTTTTCTTGTGTTAATTTGGAAATCTCTGAAAATGAAAAATTAAAAAGAAAAAATATGAGGAGTGGTGCAGCAAGTATGTAAAGCAAAGGATGGCTAGGCAACACCAAGAATTGCCAAGTATCATAGGGGAAAGAGATTTGGAATGAACCTTGAAGACAGTCGGAGCAGAAGAGGAAACACCCTAAGGTACCAAGAGTGGTTTGGATTGGCAGCAGCAGCAGTGGTGCAGGTGAACAAAAACAGAAATGGTAGGAGCAGAGCAACACAGCAAGAATAAGACAGAATTTTGTAAATTGGCAGGATAACAGTGGGATTTGTGATGGAAACAGGAAATAGAATGACCAGATTGACTTGCCTCAAATGGGTATTTAGGGAACTTACCTCTGGCCTCCTCCTGCCCAGTTCACAGTTGGTCAAGCTACTCCCCCTTCTTGTACTACAACTCTTGGGACTTTTTCTTGAAGTCTTTAAGTTATACAGAGAAAAAAGAATAAAAATATTTTAGTTCTATGTAAACGGTTTTGAGACCTTCTCATTGCTATGTTACTTATTTTTCCTAAATATCCCTTCTATTTCCTTGACTTTTCACTGTGCATCTCTATATGTCCCACCTAGCAGCCCCAAACCCAATCACATCCACACTTCCCCAAGCCCCCCACCTTCACCCTCACATCAACCACCAAAACTCCCACATTCCACAACTTCCATTAACCCCCACATTCCCCCACCTCCCATACTCTCTCAAATCCTCCCAACACTCCACATTCCCCCCCCCTCTATACTCTAGAACCATCCCTACCCCCATCCATCTTCTAGTTTCATACAAAGTGCTTTTCCCATGGGGTTAGGAAGCTACATCATTAAAAGATTGCTGATGATCCTGCCAGAATGGGCTCAGCATGGCATTGTTCCTCCAGATGCCCCAAACAGAAACAGCTGGTCCTCCTTGCAACCACTAGGGATACCAGTCTGGCCTTGACCCCATGGTAAATTTCAGTTGTCCTGCTGAAGGTGGGGGAGGGATATTTTGGAATGTGCCTAATCCAGAAAAATTGGAAGTGCCTGCACATGCATGAAATAGTACATGTGTACAAAAGTCAGCATGAAATTGTAAGCATACAGAGAATTACATGCATCCTTTTGGGGACATGAATATGCTTATTTTAGAAGCTATGCAGATGTATCCTTGCAGATTCTGAAAAAAACTACAGTAAATACGTAGGGCTGCATGGAGTTGTTTGAAATTTATGAGCCCTGTATCTAAAGGAGCTTGTCTTTCCTTTAAGCTGGTTCACCATCTTAAACCATATGGGGCAGATTTTATAAATCTGCGCACACGCGTACTTTTGTTCAGCTTGCCTCCGTTCCCCCCGAGGCCGCTCCGAAATCGGAGCAGCCTCGGAGGGAACTTTCCTTCGCCCTCCCCCCACCTTCCCCTCCCTTCCCCTCCCTTCCCCTACCTAACCGCCCCCCCCCCCCCAGCCCTATCTAAACCTCCCCCCTACCTCTATCACAAAAGTTACACCTGCTCGAAGCAGGCGTAACTTTGCATGCGCCGGGCCAGCTGCCGCGCTGCATGTTCCGGTTCGGGGGCTGGTCCAGGGGCCGCTGTCACGCCCCCGGAACGCCCCCGGGCCGGAACCATGCCCCCGGACACGCCCCTGAAATGCCGCATCACTCCCAACATGCCCCCCGACACGCCCCTCCATGCAAGCCCCGGGACTTATGCGTGTCCCGGGGCTTGTGCGCGCCGCTGAGCCTATGCAAAATAGGCTTGGCGCACGCAGGGGGGTTTGGGGTAGGTTTTCGGGGAGTACGCGCGTATCTTACGTGCATACCCCTTTGAAAATCTATCCCTATATGATTAGATCCCATTTCAGACAAGTGGTGCAGTCTTTGTTAATTTCCAAATGTGATTACTGTTATTCTCTCTTATTATGTCTTCCTAATAAGAGTATTTATCATCTGCAACTAGTATAAAATGCATCTACCTGCTTGGATTCTGGTACTTCTATTAGAGATCACTTGTCTCCAACTTTGGCTTTCTGATTTTCTATAGATTCTAGTTTAAGTTTCTTTGTCTGACTTTCAAAACCCTTCATAATATGTGTCCTAATTATCTTGCGCTTAAGCTACATGTATGTTTGTATTCCAATACACATCTGTGCACCCAAAATGCATGTATAAGGGCATGTGCAAATCTACTCCTTATGTGATATATGCAGGTTATAAAATACATGTAAATTTACCCAGGGAACATGCATGTGCATGTAAAATAAACACACAAGTACTTTATTTATCCAGACAAGTTCTGAGTTATATGGATAAATAATGGCAGTTATCCAGACAAATTCCAATTTCTCTAGCTAAAAAGTCTGGTTTTGCCACTACTTAGCTAGATAAGTCTTAAACGCTACTTATCTGGCTAAATGAGATAGCCGGATACGTCTGAAAAGCACTACTTAATATTAGGGATGTGAATCGGGCTTCGGACGATTGAAAATATTGTACGATATTTTCAAAATCATCAGAAATTGGGGGGCTCCCCCAAAACGATAGGAAAACCCCACAAAATTGTTCGTGGGGGTTCTCTTATCATTTTGGGGGAGGGCGGGAAAAACGGCACACAAAAATAACCCCTAAACCCACCCCGACCCTTTAAAACTAATCTCTTAGCTTCCCCCACCCTCCCGACCCCCCCCCAAAAAACATTTTACAGGTGCCCTTACCATGTGACAGGGTGCCCTTACCATGTGACAGGGTATCCGTGCCATTGGCCAGCCCCTGTCACATGGATAGAGCACTGGATGGACAGCGCCATCTTTAAAAATGGCGTGGGCCATCCAGTGCTCCTACCATGTGACAGGGGCAGTCAATGGCACCGATACCCTGTCACATGGTAAGGGCAAAGGCCATCGGCACCATTTTGATTAGTGGCAGCCGACGGCCCGAGAGCGGGAGATCGCTCCCGGGACCCCCACTGGACCACCAGGTACCTGTAAAAAGTTTTTGGGGGGGGTCGGGAGGGTGGGGGAAGCTAAGGGATTAGTTTTAAAGGGTTGGGGTGGGTTTTTTGTTTATCAGCTCGGGCGCAGCCGATAAAAACGTGATCGGGCCGGATGAAAAAAAAAACACGATGTGAATCGGAACCGGAATGAGAACCGATTCCGGTTCCGATTCACATCTCTACTACTTATCTGGTTATCTGACTTAGCGACTTTGCCACTACTTAACCAGATAAATTGGAATTTATCTGGATAAGTGCCACTACTTAGCCGGATAAATCAGAACTTGTCCAGATAAGTGCCAATTTCAAGAATTAGCCAGATAAATTGAAATGTATCCAGATAAATTGCATGCAAATGCTATACTCACATATTTTTGCATATATCTTGAAAAATATACATGTAGAGATTTTAGCTGCATAATGTATACACACATCTACCCCTCATACATTGGCTTTTACACATGTAAATCACGAGATTTTCTAACATGCACGCGGCAATGAAATTGCCAGTTTTATCAGTTTACCAGTTTACCCAGTCCATCTACAGGTCATTAAGAGCCTCTTGGCTTTTCAGCCTGAACTCCCTTCATTTCACCCAGACCCCCCCCCTCCCCATGAGTCAGTATTTCACTTTTAAGCTGTTTACAATTGCTTACTCCAGATAAAGAGCAGGTGTAAATATATGTGAGTAAGCTGCTAAATTTACACGCGTAAATTGCTTATAAATTAGCAACTTATTCATCAAAATATTGGCCTCACCCTGGAACACCCCTGGCCCTCCCTTTTTTTATATGTACAAATTTACTCGCATATATTTACTTACACATGTATTTGAAGGTTTATAAAATAGCATAAACATATGCTATTTACTTGCATATGTGCTGAATTTTATATGTGAAACTCCTTTGAAAATTCACCTTTTATTGTACTTGTGTACTGATTTTTGCTTGTGCATGCTCTGCTCTAAGAATATTTATTTATATATATTTTATTTATTTTGTTATGGCCATCGGTCACGGCGGTTCACGACCGGGGCTGTCTATCATGGCCGCCGGCCGCAGCGGTCCGCAGCCAGGGCCCAAGGCTCACCCATGGTGCCAGATCCTTCCGGGGGCTCCTGCGGGGGCAGGCAGCCTCTCTTGAAACTCTTTTCACAGCTGTGCCGCCGCTGAGACCTGGCCACCGATCCGGCTGTGCCGGATTGACTCTGCCCCCTCCTGCTTGCTATAGAGCCGCGCGTGCGGTTAAAGATTTGATTTAAAGGAGCCACAACAGGAAGTTGTCGTGGCTTCCTTTAGCAAACTCCTCCCTATTCGAGTATTTAAGGCAAGGTCTGCTCCACAGACCTTGCCTTGGTATTGAGGCTCTGCACTTGGTTACCGGTGCTCTATGTTCCTGGATTTGTGCTGCTCTTCGTCCCGCTTCTGCTTCTCGTTCCCATTGGATTGATTCTATGGCTTCTGATCTTCAGACCAGCTCTGGTGATTCTCTGGCATTGACTTCGGACTGGCTTTAGACCCTTCTCCGGTGTTGCTCCTGGACTGGCTTCAGATCTCTCTCCCGCCTATTCCCCGACCGGTTCTCGACCTCTCTCTGGACTTCGACCCCTGGACCGGCTTTAGACTCTCCTTCGACTTCTACTCCCGAACTATCTACGACCAGCTGGAGGCACCAGCCGTCTGGAACCCACGACCTGCAGGAGACGCCTGCATCCAGACCTTCATTAGTCTTCAGGGAGTCTCCTAAGTCCCAGCGGTCGGATCCTTACAGGCTCCTCCTGGGGGGATCACGAGCTTCCAGGGTGAAGTCTTCATTCAACATTTACCTCACCAAGCCTTGCCCTCCGACGGTAGAGACCTAAAGGGGTATTTATCCTTTTGGATAGCACTAACTCTGCCTCAGAACAGGGGTCCACCTTCTGATTCATTACATATTTTGTATTTAGATTACAGCTTTTCATTGGTAGCTCAAGGTGAGTTGCATTCAGGTATGGTAAGAATAAACAGATCCAAACATAAAATCAATGCCTTTACACTAGCAGTCCTTTTCTGGAATGCTCTGTCAAAGAAACTGTACCTCGAAGTGTATTTTAGTCAAGCATTTTAAGGCCAAGTGCTGAATGAATCATGTCATGTTTATGTTTGATAATTTGATTTTTTTAATATGAATATTGTTCTGTATGTAATTTGTAATATATAATTTATTTGTAGTTTTACCTTTAGAATGCATTAAATTATTTGTTTTATATTTAATTTTTTTCTTTGATTTGTTATGCTTAGTTCCCTATGTTTAGTTTATTGGTTTGTAATGAATTCTCTTTCAGTTTGATTTGCTATACTTAAAGGAACATACATAAGAACATAAGATATGTCATAATGGGTCAGACCAAGGGTCGATCAAGTTGATCAATGAAAACTGTTGCGCTACCCGGCCACTTCTGCAGCACAGCCGGCCCTGCTCACCTCGCTATTCCATCCACCAGCACCGGGCTCACCTCCTCTGCGACCTCAGCCAGTTCGTGGCATCCCCAGCTTCCCCGCTCGCCTTTGCCCGACCAGGCCTCACAGCGGAGCTCCCACTGGGGCTCTGCGTCTTCCTGCTCCTCAGCCCCGCCCCTAGGCACATGCATGGCCAGCATCATCCCATTTAAAGACCCAAGCGCGGGAAACCCGGGTCCAACGCTTCCCGATGAAGTCACCAGCTTGCAGTATATAAGGCAGGGCTCATTCCCTTGATCCCTGCCTTGGCAATTGGGACGACACTGTAAGTGTGTGTTTCTAGTATGCCTCTGCATTCCAGTCTGTGTTCCAGTCTCATTCCAGTCCTGTTCCAGCGTCCTTCTGTTCCAGCATCTTTTGTCTCCTCGTCTCCCCAGGTAGTACCTTCGGACTGTTTTCTCGGTACTGACCTTGGCTTTCCTTGACTACAATTGACCGCTGCCTGCCTCTGACCTTCTACCTGCTTCAATGACCAAATCTGCACGCTGCCTGGAACTGACCTCTGCCTGAACTCAACCACATCTGACTGCCTCCTGGAACTTGACCTCTGCTTTTGCTGACTATCCATGGACTGATTATTGGCTCTGACCCTTGCATTGGCTGACCATGCTTCCTTGAACCTGGTCTTGATCCTTGTTATACATTCTGAGACACTCTTCTGGCCTTCTCAGGCACCCAGGACGTCCGGTCTATGTATTGACCGCACACCCTTGATCGTGGTGGGCACACCCTGAACTTCCTATCAAGGAGATCCTGCGAGGCCCACCTAAGACCAGGTGGCCCGGGTACCCAAGGGCTCAACCTGGGGGTACCTAGGGTTGCTAGTGGCGAAGCTCCAGCTAGCCTCTGTCTCCTCTTGTGCTCCACCTCCTGGTGGCAGGCGCTCTCTGGGTCTGACCAGGGAGCCTACCAATCCTGCACTAGGCCAAGGGTCCACCTCCTGGCACAACAAAAACTTTCAAACAACTGCCACATCTAATACAGCCACTTACATGTGTAAATGTGGTTCCTGCCTTGGAATACTTCCAGACCACCCGCTTTTTACATACACTTATGTGAGCACAAAAGCAAAAATATGCACATATGTTTGAGGTTTATAAAATTGCATGTATGCAAGTGGATGTTACTCACATATATGGTAATTTTTAGGCATGAAAGACTGAAAATTCACCACTCAAAATCAGTTATGCTATATAATTTTCAGGTATAAAATTATGTAAGTAAGTTGACAAATCTACTTGTGTGTCTTCTAAAAACCTGTGAGGGAGTCTGTTGGAGCATTAGATGACCAAGTGGTTAAAGTGACTCTTAGGGAAGATAAAGCCATTCCAAAAAGACTAAATTAATTCTTTGCCTTTGTGTTTACTAATGAGGATGTTGGGGAGATACCGGTTCTAGAGATGGTTTTCAAGGGTGAGGAGTCAGACGAACTGAACCAAATCACCTGGAAGATGTAGTAGGCCAGACTGACAATTAAAGTAGCAAATCACCTGCACCAGATGGCATGCACCCCAGGATTCTGAAGGAACTAAAAATGAAATTTCAGATCTATTAGTTTAAGTTTGTATCCTATCATTAAAATCATCCATTGTACATGAAGAATGAAGGGTAGCCAATGTAACACCAATAATTAAAAACAGCTCCTAGGCTGATCCAGGAAACTATAGACCAGAGAGCCTGACTTCAGTGATGGGAAAAATAGTGGAAACTATTCTAAAGATCAAAATCACAGAGCATTTAGAAAGACATGTTTTAATGGAACAGAGTCAGCAAGGATTTATCCAAGGGACGTCTTGCCTCACAAATCTGCTTCAGTTTTTTGAAGGGGTTAATAAACCTGTAAGTAAAAGTGAACCTGTAGATATAGTATATTTGGATTTTCAGAAGACGTTTGACAAAGTCCCTCATGAGAGGCTTCTAAGAAAACTAAAAAGTCATGGGATAGGTGGCAATGTCCTTTCATGGAATACAAACTGGTTAAAAGACAGGAAACATAGAGTACGATTAAATGGTCAATTTTCTCAGTGGAAAAGGGTAAACAGTGAAGTGCCTCAGGTGATCTGTACCTAGACCAGTGCTTTTCAATATATTTATAAATGATCTATAAAGGAATACAATGCATATGGTAATCAAAGTTGCAGATGATACAAAACCATTTAGAGTAGTTAAATCACAAGCAGATTATAATAAATTACAGGAAGACCTTGTGAGACTGGACGATTGGGCATACAAATGGCAGATGAAATTTAATGTGGACAAGTGCAAGGTAATGCATATAGGGAAAATAACCTATGCTGTAGTTACATGGTTAAGGCCTGATTTTAAAAAACCCTTGCGCGTAAAAGACAGGGGTTACGCGCATGGCCAGGCCTTGTGCGTGCTGCATGCATTTTAGAAGCAGCCCAGCCACACACGTAACCTCCGTTACTCACACAAGAGCCAGGCATCTATGAAGGGGCGGTCCTGGGGATGGGAAGGGGCGGGCAGGGGGCAGGGCTGAGCTGGAGGCCGCCGGTACAGCAGCCATTTGCCGCTGTTCCAGGGGATCGCACACCGGCAGGAGCTGGCATAAGCTCCGAAATGAAAAACTTTACCAAAGGTAGGGCCTTCAAAGGGGTCGGGGAGAAGAGGGGAAGAAGGAGGGAGGGTAGCTGGGGGGGGGGGGAGGAAAGTTCCCTCCCAGTCTGCTCCTTAATTGGAGCGGACTGGGAGGGAACTGGCAGAGGCCCGATCTCATCGCCAGTAGCACGCTGAGTAGCATGCGCACATGGACGCGTGCATGTATTTTTTTAAAATATACCCGTTATGTTCCATAATAGGAGCTACCACCCAGGAAAAAGATTTAGGCATCAAAGTGGATAATACATTGAAAATGTCAGTTCAGTGTGCTGCGGCAGTCAAACAAGCAAACAGAACATTAGGAATTATTAGGAAGGGAATAGTGAATAAAATGGAAAATGTCATAATGTCTCTGTATCGCTCAATGATGAGACCACACCATGAGTACTGTGTGCAATTTTGGTCACCACATCTCAAAAAAGATATATTGTTGCAGTGGAAAAGGTACAGAGAACAGTGACCAAAATGATAAAGGGGATGGAACAGCTCCCCTATGAGGAAAGACTAATGAGGTTAGGACTTTTCAGCTTGGAGAAGAGACGGCTGAGGGGTGATATGATAGAGCTCTTTAAAATCATGAGAGGTCTAGAATGGGTAAATGTGAAACAGTTATTTACTCTTTTGGATAATTGAAGGACTAGGGGTCACTCCATGAAGTTAGCAAGTAGCACATTGAAAACTAATCAAAAAACATTCTTTTTCACTCAACGCACAATTAAGCTCTGGTATTTGTTGTCAGAGTATGTGGTTAGTGCAATTAGTGTAGCTTGGTTTAAATAAAATTTGGATAAGTTATTGGAGAAGTCCATTAACTGTTATTAATCAAGTTGTCTTAGGGATTAGCCACTGCTATTACTGGTATCAGTAGCATGGGATCTACTTAGTGTTTGGGTACTTGCCAGGTACTTGTAGCCTGGATTGGCCACTGTTGGAAACAGGATGCTGGGCTTGATGGACCCTTGGTCTCACCCAGTATGGCAATTTCAGATGTTGATATGTTCTTAATAGCAACTTATGACATGTTGGCCCTGACCTGGAAACCACTAGACCACCCATTTTTCACACATACAGGTGCTCATGAAAGTGAAAATGCATGTGTATTTTCAACTATTATAAAATACAGAATACACAAGTAAAGGCTATTCACTCATGTATATGCTAATTTTTTGCATTTGTAACATTTTGAAAATTCACCCCTTAGTCTTTTCTTTGCCTTGAGCTTTGGATGTGTGATTAATCAAATCCAAATAAATAAGCAAGCTCCTTGTCTGACAGGTACATGGATCTTAGGACTATCACTGAGTCATAGTCCATGTCTACATCTGGGCAGCTTGTTGACACAAGAGGTATAAGCTTATTCCTCCGTGCTTGTTTGTGTACAATATTGCACCTCTATTGTCCATTTCAATAAGGACAATTTTGTGGGCAGACTGGATGGGCCAAATGATTTTTTCTGCCATCATTTTTCTATATTTCTATCTAAAAGCATTCAGAATGTCCCACATTGCCCTTAGCACTAGAGAATCTATCTGATGAAGTTTTTCCTAGGCAGACAAAGGCACTGGATTAGTGACCTTCTACATTTGCCCCACAGTTCAAACCAGATGCATCTATTGTCAAGGCAATTTGAGTTGAAAGAATTTGAAAAGAGATTCCTATGGACAGATTTGATTGAATCAGTAATCAGAAAAGAGAGTCCTTAAGATGTTGGGTGATTCAGATCCTGCCTTGAAAATCCTGATTGACATGATTCCACTCTGATCATGGGGTAAATGCCAAGGGTGCTACATGTACTGTTGATGCCATTAAGCCCCTTATCCTCAATGTATCCTATGTTAATGCCTTCCGACTCTTTTTTAATACTTCCACTGTGGATATCAGCATGATGATCATTTCATGTGGAAGAAAGGTTTTTGCCTGACCCATATCAAGCAGAGCTACTATGAATTCCAAATGAGAAGATAGGCTCAAATGGAATTTGGGATAATTCATGGCAAACCCTAGTAACTCCACAACCCAGATGGGTTTTGATGAGTCAATTGTAGAGTTCTGCATTTGGGAGAAACAAAATGAAATGATTGAAAATATCATTGGTTTTACCAACCGGATGTTACATTTATGGTTTTGCAGGTGATGCCTTCTCTCATAGAAACATAGAAACATAGAAATGACGGCAGAAGAAGACCAAATGACCCATCCAGTCTGCCCAGCAAGCTTCGCACTTTTTTTTTTCTCATACTTGTTTGTTACTCTTGGCTCTTAGTAACCTTTTGGTTCTATTTCCCTTCCACCTCCACCATTAATGTAGAGAGCAGTGTTGGAAATGCATCTAAGTGAAATATCTAGCTTAGTTAGGGGTAGTAACCGCCGCAATAAGCAAGCTACACCCATGCTTATTTGTTTACCCAGACTATGTATTTCAGTCCTTGTTGGTTGTTGTCTGTATATAGATCCACTTTTCTTCATTCCCCCTGCCGTTGAAGTTATGCTGGATATGCATTGAAAGTGAAGTATCAGACTTTCTTCCCTGCTGTTGAAGCAGAGAGCTATGCTGGATATGCGTGAAGTATCAGTCTTTCTCCCCTGCCGTTGAAGCAGAGAGCTATGCTGTTGAAAGTGAAGTATCAGGCTTATTTGGTTTGGGGTAGTAACCGCTGTAACAAGCAAGCTACTCCCCGCTTTTTTGTGAATGCAAATCCTTTTTTCCACATTTCCTCTTGCCGTTGAAGCTTAGAGCAATGTTGGAGTCGCCTTAACCGTGTGTATGTTTATTGAATAAGGGTATTATCCCCAGGCAGTAGCAGTCATTCCCATGAGCCACCCACTCTTCATTCACGTCCTCTAGACTTTATGGATCAACAGTGTTTATCCCACACCCCTTTGGAGTCCTTCACAGTTCTGGTCTTCACCACTTCTTCTGGAAGGGCATTCCAGCCATCCACCACCCTCTCTGTGAAGAAATACTTCCTGACATTGGTTCTGAGTCTTCCTCCCTGGAGCTTCAACTCGTGACCCCTGGTTCTGCAGATTTTTTCTGACGGAAAAGGTTTGTTGTTGTACTGCACGGTCTTCTACTTACAGGGAGAGAAAGGCAGGGTTGGAACCTCTTAGAGGAGTGCTGCATTGTATACCTGCCCTCACGTCTTTTCTTATGCTGTGATTGGACAGCATAGGGAGAGGAGGTGGGGCTCAGCAGAGCCATGAGCAACCAATGGCTCCACAGATGTCTGTAGCAATGACTTTCTTGCCCCCCCCCCCCCCACACACACACACAGCATGCTGGGCCAGGACCCGAGAGAGGGGTTGCAGTGAGCCAGCCAAGACAGATAGAGGCACAGAGGAGAAGGTAGAGAAACAGACAGATAGAGGTACAAGGTGAGGAGAAGGGAGAGACAAAGAAGGGACAGAGACAAAAGGGGAGATAGACACATGTAGAGCTAGAACATGGCAGGGTTGACAAACAAGGAGGGCATGGAGGGAGGGAATGGGTCACAGCATCTTTTGCTCAGGCCAGCCAAGAGCTGCAGTTGTCTGGGAATTTTTCTATAGGCTGTACTTCCTCCCTCAGGTCTCACTCTGGACCCATGTCTTGTCATTTACTTGATGTTAAAAAAAATATATAGCATACTACAGTAGGGATGTGCATCGGGTGCCCGATCGTTTGTGCTTTCGGGTTCGTGTGGCTGCGGGAAAACCTCATTTTCCCATGGATCGGCATTTTTTTTAGTAAAAAATCATTTTTCGGCTTAGTGCTCACTAACAAAAATAACAAAAATAACAAAAATAACAAAAATAAACGTTTTTTTGTTAGTGCGCGCTAACGGGAGTTAGAGCGCACTAACCCAAAAAACAATTTTCATTAACATTCAGGGAAAAAGGTGTTTGTTTCTCATTTTACCCGATATATGGCGAATTAAGAAATATCGTACGTTATTTCTATTCATTATAAAAATGATTCACATCCCTATACTGCAGTGACCCTCTTCCCCTGTCTTTACCCCTTCCAGGCCCTTGTCCTGCCCAGCATCCCCTGCCCTGAACCTAGTCTTCTTCCTCCTCCCCCCCCCCCCCCCCCCGGCCTATTATCTCACTGCTTCTCTTTTGCTGGGCTGCCCAGTGTCATGGGCACTGTAGGTAATATGAATGGCAGAGGGGCAGGGTAGGCAGTTCCTCCTTGGATGACCTGACTGGCCAGCTAAGCCAGCAGTCACTAAGGGGCTAAGGAACAGCACTGGTGGCCAGCCCCCTGATGAGGTGCATTAGTGCCTTTTGGGCCTGGCACCCTCAGCAGTTGCTCACCCCTTCTGACAGCCCTGGTTCTCCCCTCTTTTCCCCCTTCCCTGCCCAGTTTGCTTCGGGCCTTCTGAGTTCATATGTGAAAGAGAGAGGGAGCATATATGAGTGAGTTTGTGTGTGACTGAATGAATGTATATGTGTATAAGAGAGGGACACAGGAAAAAGTCTGTGCTACCCACCTCCACCCCCTAATAATCTACGAGATAAGAAATGGGGAGCAGTTGAGTGGCAGGAGGTCCACTTCATTACCCTGAGAGGCTAGAAGAGAAATTGTTGCCTGTGAGCAGTCTGTCAATTCATTATTGTGCTTTAATGCATACACAGATACAGTATTTAGCAAGTTCACCTGGAGAGGCTAAAATTTATGCAAATGAGGGAACCAGGTGGTAGTGGCAGAAGAGGAGTTTAAACCATTATGGGTAGTGAAAGAGGAATAAGTGGAGTGGCCCGCAGGAAATGTGAAACTCCAACCACTGCATGCCTGCCTCTGGTGCTTCTGTTCATTACCCTAGCTGCCAGAATCTCCTTCATGTATATAAGATGCTGGACTGGATTCCGTGACTCCTTTTTACCAATGTATCACAAAGTGTGGTAAGAATGTATGTATGTATTGTTTTCTGTCAGAGGTTTCAGTCTCATTTGCACCTGCTGCTTTAAGGAATCCAGAAACTACAACCTATCTTCTTCCATTTCCTCTGGCTCACTGAAACCCTCTAACTTTTCCTCCAGAGTATTTACTATGGGGATAATTTCACCTACCTTGGCAAGTCTGGAATTCAGGTCCTCCGTGGCATCCTGGAAGGGCATCAGGATTTGCATCAGCTCCTACTACCCAATAATGATGCCGCAGGGGGGGCTATCCACAGCTATATCCATTTCCAGACACAGATCATGAAGGGGTGACTTTTGCTCCACTAAAGTCTGCAGCTTCAGATAGGTGGAATTCCAACAGATGTCAACATCTTGAATCATTAAACAGGAGAGGAAGTGCAGTGATTTTTAATGAGTCCCAATAACAACTTTGAAGTTGAGATATTTTAATCTTTTATTGGCGGCAACTCCATTGCATGGACCTGCTCACCTTGCTAACTCCTCTGCATATCATGGGTCAGCCTCCCCAGCGGCAGCTGCGAGCTCCGCTAGGCCTCGGCGTCCCGCGGCAGCGGTCGCCGGACCTTCCACTGCGCGTCAGGCCTCACGCTGGAGTACGGCATCTCCAGTGGCGTCGGCCACTCCCCTATGCACACGTGCAGACCGCCCAGCCTCTTGTAGGGCATGGGGCAGGTCCTAGCTCCGTGGCACGCCTTGATTGATGGAACTATTATCAGGAAGTCCCTGCCTGCACTTCCTTGCCTTGGCATGTGGCATAATGTCTAAGGTGAAGAGACTCTGATCCTTCCATAGAGTCAATAAGAGACTTTGATCCTAAGGTCGTGGGTATAAGCCCCTTCATCCATGAAACCAAGAACACTTGATTCCAAGTCCATGGGTTCAAGGTCCCACTTCAAGAATTCCAAGAACATCCACGCTAATCGGAACATCACTGTCCTGTTCCGTTGCTCACCCTGGACCTCGCTCCTGTCAACCGTCTCCTGAGTTGTACCGTTCTGTCCGGTTTCCAAGTCCACGGTGGCTGGAGATCCATGGCCCAGCTGGATTACCATCGAGCACAGCATCGGGTCGGCATTGTATTGTGTGCTAGGTTGCCTCCGCGTTCACAGTCTTGTTTCAGCCTTGTTCCAGAATCCTACTGTTCCGGCCTTGCTCCAGTGTCCTACTGTTCCAGCATCCTCCTGTTCCTGTTTGTCTTCCCAGGTAGTACCCTCGGACTCTCTCTCTGGTACTGACCTCGGCCTGTTCCTTGACCTTCCTGTCTGCTGCCTGCATCCTGACCTCTGCCTGCCATCTGACCTCCGGAACATGATCTTTGCCTCATTGACTACTCCTCGGATTGATCATCGGATTCTGACCTCAGCTACCATTGACTACGTCTCCTGATTCTGGCTCTGTCCCTTGCCTTGTCATCACCTACACTGTTTGGGCCTTCCTTGCCTCTCCAGGGCAAAAGCATGAAGTCCAACCTCGCTCCCTTGCTGATCGTGGGCGCGCCTCTCTACTACCTCTGCAAGGCCCACCTAAGTCCAAGCGGCCTGGGTCCCTATGGGCTCCACCTGGGGGGACCTCAGGCTTCCAGTGGTGAAACTCATCCAAGCCTCTTCTGCTCCGCCCCCTGGGGGCAGGTGCTTCCTGGTGTTATGCGGTAGGTGTGGAACCAGGGCCGATGGCCGCTTACCTTGGGAAGTAGATCTTCTAGGATCAGGAACTTCAATAAGTAGCGTGGAATGTGAAGCTCCAGAAGTCCAGATAGCTCAGCAGAGGAACCGAGAGGTCCGGAGACCGCCCAGGTCAGAAATGGCAGCAGCAAGCAGGAATCAAGGCACCAATCCGAAGGGAAGGTGGCAGGCAGAATATCCAGTACAGTCCGGATCAGGGCAGGCAGCTAGCAAACAGGAACCAAGGCAACAATCCGAAGGGCAGGCGGCAGGCAGAATATCCAGTACAGTCCGGGTCAGGGCAGGCAGCTAGCAAACAGGAACCAAGGCAACAATCCGAAGGGCTGGTGGCAGGCAGAATATACAGTACAGTCCCGGTCAGGGCAGGCAGCTAGCAAACAGGAACCAAGGCAACAATCCGAAGGGCAGGCGGCAGGCAGAATATCCAGTACAGTCCAGGTCAGGGCAGGCAGCTAGCAGTAGGAACACAGACCGAACACTCCCAAACGCACTTGAGGCCGAAGCAAGAGAGTAGCGGAACTGCGTCCTTTAAATAGATCAAATCTCCCGCGCTGCCCGAGTCTGCCGTCGGCGTCTGACGTCAAAAGGGGGGCGTGGCCGAACCCTGAGTCGCGCGGGGCCGAGGCATGGGAAGGAGCAGCATCGCTGATGGCGTTGACAGGTAACACCTGGTCCCTACCAGGGAGCCGTTCTCCACTGTTCCAGGACAAGGGTCCACCTCCAAGCGCAACGCCTAGTCTGACTAGAAAAGTATTTGAGTTGATAGTATATTGTCATCACTTTATGCATAGTCTAATTTGATAAAATATTTTGGCAAATTGTCCTTTGCCTTTTAAAGGACAATTTGTAAAGTTATCTTGGTCTGACCCAGTCCACCAGTTTGCCCAGTTCATCTCAAAGTCATCCAGACCCTGCTGGTTTTTCATCCTGCCATTCCCCCAGCTGACCCAGACCCCTCACCCAGTCATGCAAGCCCTGAAACGTGATTTCTGCAGAATTAATCAACATCTGGAGCAGCAGTAAATATACATGGCTAACAAGCCACCAAGCACTTCGGCCTCTGGTTTTAAAATACATAGTTACGCATTTAGCAGTTGACCCCGCCCGGAATGCTGATGCACTGTCCATGCCGTGCCCATTTTCTGCCCTTTTTTTTTAAGCTCATGCCATAGTTAGCAGATTTTAAAATCTGCATTGCTCAGGGGCAGCCCTCATGTTCAGGTATATGGCCCTTTAAGCATGAGCAATGTGCTTTTAAAATTTAGCCCAATGAGTGTAGATAGGGATTATGGGGCTGATTTTAAAATCCCTACATGCGTAAATCCAGAGGATTTATGCACGTAGGGGGGGTTACGCATGCCAGGCCGATTTTAGAAAGCCCTGACGACAAGCGTAAAGCCCCGGGACGCGCCTAAGTCCCAGAGTTTTACTAAAGCAGTGGGGAGGGGGCAGGACAGAGCGGTCTGAGGGCGGGGCGGGGCCAGAGGCATATGACACAGCAGCCATTGCCGCTGTGTTGGAGGATCGCGTTCCGGCAGGGCAAAATTTAAGATAAAGGGCGGGGGGAGTTAGAGTAGGACTGGGGGGGAAAGGTTAGGGGAAGGGGTGGGAAGGTCAGGCTAGGGGGAAGGAAATGGGGGAAGGCAGCGCGGCTTGGCATGAGCAAGGTACACATTGTGCACCCCCTTGCGCACGCCGACCCAAGATTTTATAACATGCGCGCGCCTCCGTGCACATGTTATAAAACAGAGCACACATGTATGTGCGCCGGGTAGCGTACACACATGTACGTCTGCACGCAACCTTTTAAAATCTACCATAAATTGGCTGTCGGAAAATTACCTGCCCTCACTGTTTTTCCATAGTTTATGCATTTTTAGCTTCATTTAGAAGAGGTGTTCTTGGGGCATGTCATTAATACAGACTGCATTTTTCACTTTATGCACAACATTTTCCATGGAAAACAATAACTCACACAAAAATCCGATGTATATGTTGAGGGCAGTTTAAAAGTGAAAGCACATGTGTATGCACTTTCTTTTTGAAACTTGATGCAAAACCTCAGGAAACAAGTACCCAGGGACTATATTCCAATGTGGACAGTTTGAAAATTGGGCCCTTAAATAATATTCCTACTGTGTAATATGGAAGGGAAAAATATTGAGAGTCTATCATACTAACAAGCAGCTTTCAGCATAGCAGCTAAGCATTTGTCTGTACTCTTCACGAAGGTTTCCTTTTTGGCATAATTAAAAAGTCACAGTGAGTATCACGGTATATGTCAATACCTGAACAGAAAATAAATGTTAAAACATGCTAAATAATTGCCTAACAGTACTTGCACTAATGACCATAAACTTCTACTATGCTAATTTCCCCTGCACTTTTAATTACAGATCAATAATAGTTTGCTGCTGACATTTAAAAATGCTGAACCACGTGTAGAAACACCAGCAGAATGAAAATATACAAGGTGATACTGAATTTGCCAAATCAATAAACTTTGCCATTTAACAAACAGTAGCATGTAAACAGTCACCAAGATTAGCAAGTGTAAAGACTATACTTAAAATGCCTAATTATTGTTTAATAACATTAAGCTTTACTTCATTGACAGAGTCCAACTGCTGTGAAAATCAATAATCCCATTGTTTGCTTGCTTTTCTTGAGTGTGGCATCTCTGTCAAAGATTTCATTCCAAACAGCTGTTAAATAAAATAAAACAGCAGCTGCAGATTAATTTACAAGAAAGATATTAGAAAGAAAAATGAAAAGAATATTCTTTTGTATAGTTGAATTTGTAGATTATATTGGTAATTTTAACCCAAAAGATTGCTTTTGTTTGCTTTTTCCCTTCTTTTTCTGCCATATATATCCAGACTCAAGTGTCTCAGCTGTACACCTTTGCTCTCGTTTGGAAAGAATACGAGAGGAAGCAATGAAACCAAAATATTGCAAGACATGTGCTGATCACACCTGGGACTGTCCTTCAGTTATCATCCCTTCTGGTCATGAGATTCTGAATAAGGGCGATGCCCCTTACCCTGCAGATCAGGAAGAGGTGGGTCATTCTTGGTTTTTAGTCTTTTCCAAAGGGGATAAGGCTTATATGATCATCGTGTCTTTGTGTGCCTGTGTGTGTCTCTGAGGGAGCCAGATGACTGATGCTTTCAGGGAATGGAGCAATTTTATTTCAGGCAAAACAATTCATGGCAGTCATTCTAGGCTGCTGGCTTCAGTATAACAAATCATATACTTTCTGGCTGTACCTGGCCACAAAAAGGCTTCAGTAAAGCTTCAGTTACAGCAACTTACCAGGTTCAACCGAGGGACCAGTAAAACAAAATACCGTTGGTTCCTATAGCCTCAGGCCACTTGGCCCTCTGGCTTTTTTCCAAAGATAATCCCACAGATTGAATAAACAATACAATTCCGGCTTCCTAAAACAGCCCACTCCAAAGGTCTTACCCACTGATACTTCAGAGCTAAACAATTGTATAAATCCCACATAGCTCTATTGTTAATATATCAAGGCTGCGCAGTTACAAAACACAACAAAGACATATCTTTTAAAGCAGGGCATAAGCAACTACATGACTTCAGCAGAGCTTTTACCCTTCACCCACGTGGAGAGTCACAGAAAGGTACTATCCCTGACAAGCTGACAGTAAACAGATAATTTTAGGTAGGGAAGATCCCTCTCTCTGTTATCAATCAGTAGCTGGCTTAACTGGCTCTCTGCACCTAGCACAGAGGCTTTCTGCGCATAACCCCATGGAAATTTACTCAACAATGGGAAAAATCCTTTAGTACATGAGGTAAACTGAAAAGAGGCATTCCCAGGATCACATCTAGAATAGGAAGGAAAAGTACATAAATTGATTGTACTTTCAAATCTTTCTCCATACTTTCTCAGCAAAATTCTACCTGCAGAGAAAGCAGGTGCAAGTGCTTATGCATACGTTCTCATTGCAAGCTGCAAAGTGAAAGTACATGCTGCTACTTAACAAATTGATTCAAAGTCCTCAGAATTTGTCCCAATCCAGTTTGAAAACTGCTTGCTAAAATTGTCAGGTGAAATTAAAAAACCCAATGGGGTAGATTTTCAAAGGGTTGCGCGCGTTAAGATATGCGTGCAACCCCCAAAAACCTCCCCCTGCCTCCCCCTGCGCGCGCCGAGCCTATCTTGCATAGGCTCAGTGGCGAGCACAAGCCCCGGGATGCGTGTATGTCCCAGGGCTTGCAAAAAGGGGCAGGGCATGGGCGGTCTGGGGTGGTCCGGGGGCAGGGCGGGGCCTGAGCCTCCAGGCACAGTGCCCATTTGCTGCTGTGCCCGGGATCGTGGGCCAGCCGTCGGCTGGCACACGTAGCTTCTTCAACAAAGGTAAGGGGGGATTCTAGGTAGGGCTGGGGGGTGGGTTAGGTAGGGGAAGGGAGGGAATGGTGCGGGCGGGCGGAGGGAACAGAGGCAGGATGCGCGGCTCAGCACGCGCAAGTTGCACAATTGTGCACCCCCCTTGTGCGCGCCGACCCTGGATTTTATAACATGTACGCAGCTGCGCGCGCATGTTATAAAATTGTGTGTAGATTTGTTCGTGCCAGGTTGCCCAAACAAATCTGCGCCCGCCGCAAGTTTTAAAATCTGCCCTAATGTGCGCATTAATTGGGGGATGTGCAAATATGTCAGACTCGCACGTGGTGAGCAGATTTTAGAAGCTACCGAGATAACGCACATATCTCCCGGAGTACGCACATCTCGGACGTTTGCAAAAAGGGGTGGGGCATGAGTGTGGCCTGAATCGATCAAGGGCATTTCAGGGTGTGAACCTCAGATGTGCATGTAAATATTTATGCAATCTGGCACGCACCAAGGACCCCTGTGGTGTAACTTTACTTCTGCTATGGATGACGTATAAGTTCAAAAATAAAGAAAAATAGGCAGATCTACAGTGTTTTAAGTGTCGGGACTAACTAGGGTAGTGAAGGCTATCAAACCAGGGGGGTTGGAGGACCTGTCTCTTAACTGGGAAAACTGGGGATGAACTGGTAAAACTTAGAATGGAGTTGTCATGCATCTCTTTTAAAATTCCCTAATTTATGTAGTAGACATGGCATTTGCACTCCTATGTGCATGCCCACTTAAAATCTGGTACACATGTGAGTGTGGCCAGTCTATTTTATAACATGTATTTATATATGTGTGCAAGTTATAAAATAGCTGCATTCCTGGTTGGGGGGGGGGGTATAAAATCTACCCCATTAGATGCAACACATGCAAATCTATTTCTTGAATATTCATTGTAGATATCCTGAAAACTGGGCCAGTTTAAAGATCTTAAGGACAGGAGTTGGCCACCCCTATTTTATAAGCTACTGCTAAATTAAATATGTAATTAATAGAAAAATAATCTTTTTCATCTTGAGACCCACTATGTGGAATTTCTTTACCTTTTAACCTCATGGAATTGGATTTGGGTTTAGTGACTCAATTTAAGCTTTTGCTTAACCTTGTGCTATTTTTATTTTGTTTTATTGGCTTTTTTGTTTGTGATTATGATATTCTGTTTTATGATTTATGCTTTATTTCATATTGATACTGTGTCCATTGCCTTTCTGGAGGGATGCAATTAATAAATTGAATAAATAAATAGAATAATCTGCTGCATATGCTCTTTGCTTTAGAATTGAAAAAAAAATATTTGTATTATATAGACAGTATGGGATCTGTTTGTACCTCCAGTTTTTCAGCCTCCCTTGGTAATGCCCCATATCTGAATACTCACTCTGTGGCTTTTGCCTTCTAGCACCACACAGATGGTCCTAGTAAATTTGAGATCCACTATGCCTGACCTCCCATTCTGTTTTTATGAGACTGTGAGAATAGCCTTGGACAAGAAATCCTTTCTCCCTCTCTCCCATCAAAGTAATGGGGCACCATTCAATTCAAACCATGAGACTGTCCTCCATTAAAAGAGGAGACTGACATGTTTTGAAGTACCATCCTCTTATCTTGCCGGCCAGTAGGTGGGAGGATCATAGGGACTGGCACATGAGGGAAGGAATCTCAGGGATTACATGGCGGCAAAGTGATCTTAGGAACTGGGAATTAGAATGGGGGAGTGAGACATGAAGAGACTCGGAGGTAGAAAGATTCTTTGGAATAGGGGAAAGCAGAGGAAGGGAAAGGATGCTAGGATACATTATCAGGGAGGAAAAAGAAAGGAAGAGGTGCTCCATGTCTGAATACCCAACTTGACTGCTTTTTCCTGTGGCTGGACCCTGTGCAGATGTCAGCTCTTGTAAGGTTTACCGTTTTTCCTCTGAAAATGGTAAATTCTGTGGAAGGGCAATATTTTTTCAAAAGTTTCCACAACCACAGAATCAAGGGAAATCAAGGAATATAACCACATCATATTTTCTCCCTGAGATCATGGAACTCATTTCCCATCAACCCATCTAGTTAGACAAGTTGGATACGCCAACAGAATATTCACTGGCTGACCATACCCTGAAGAAAAAAACATTGGTTTGAAACATGCACCCCTGTCGGCAGACAATGGAAGGGCAAGAAAACAGATAAGCCTTATAAATTGGTGGCATCAACTGACATTTTTTAAATCCTTCTCACTTGGAAATGGGAGAGTTTTAAGAAAACTAAAGCTAAGTTAAAAATTGAATTATTAATAAGAGAAGTTTATCAAGATAATTGATCTCTGGAAGACTATTATTTTAATTGTATCAAAAAATGTAAAATAATTGTGACTGCTTTATTTATATGTAAAAAAAAATATAATAAATCAGCAATACCACCACTGAGCTATGATTAGATATAAGGCAGAAAAAGCATTTGTGTGAAAACCCACTTTGATGATGCCTAGTATCAGGTCATCATTCCTAATATACTAAGAATATTTTAGTATTGAAGAGCAGAGGCATGTTTTTCACACTCGTTATTTAAGAGCACTTTGACCACTCTACTACACAAGAAGCATAGTAACCACACATTTGCCTCCCTTTCATTCATAATTCTTCTGCACATACTCTCTTCCATATACATTCACCACCTTTATCACACCACTACTTCTACTTATCATTTCTATAGCACTATTAGATGTTCCCAACACTATACATACTCCTAAACACATCTATCAGTCAGGCTGAAACACCTTGAAACAAATAAAAAAGGTACAGGAAACATTTTTCAAGGCTGTAAACAATAAAAATGTATTGCTTCTGCCTTGATAAAAGTCACATATTAGAAATAGCATTATTTTACATAAATAACCTTTGATTTAAAAAAAAAAATTCCTCAGTCTTGATGTTCCCATAGATTTCCTCAATATCAAATGTCTTTATTACAAATACATGCAAAATAAAAGAACACTATTTGATTAGTGATACTATTGCAGTAGTAATTCTACTCATGAGATTAGTCTGTGAAGTCAAATCATTAGCAGCTGCGGGGTGAGTAACTATAATCCACACTCCTGGGAGTAAGGATGATTATATCTGGTGGGAAATCATGAAGCCTTCTAAATATATTCAAAATTGTCTTTAGAAGTACTTATAAGAAGACTACAGATACCAGGAGATACTAAGAGAATATGAATGATTTGCAAGGATTTTTGAAAAACAATTCATCTAATTGTGCAGAATTTACATCACTGCCATGCCTTATGCTCAGGAGATGTTTTTAATCCATCTGTCATATTTTATTCTACAAGAGGCCAGAAGTCTCTTTATATTTTAGAAGGTTAATCAGTAAAATACTATGAATTACTGTGGTGTGTATACAGCAAGGAAAAGGTGGTGTAGGAGTACATTATTATCTTTTCACTTTATCTGCTTCACATTTAACTAACTTTGATCTTATCTAGAAATAGATATTTTGCTGAATTAATCACCATTTAAATATATTAGGTTGTTTGACATAGGTACTACACACAGTGAAAATCAATAATGATTATACAATCACTAGATACAATGTAAACTGCATACCAAATGACTTAACAGGGTTAGATAACATCATAGAAATCCTAATCAAAGTCAATAGTCGTTCATTTCTACAGGCAGCACTTGAACTTTTCTTCTTTATATTTTGTAACAAGTCCTAATGATTTGTGCAAAATTTGTCGCAAAGAAAATGAAAGAAAAGAATGACAAGTACACTTAACAAGCACATATCAGTAAAGGTCAATGTTTTCTGTTCTTTAGAAATAACAATTATAGCTGTATTTGCTGCATGATCTGGCATGTTAAGATTAATATGCATAGATTTTGGCACAGACATACCACAGATAAATTGGCTTACATTAAGATTTTACTAGCAGGGTCCATAAAATCTGTAAATCTGACAAACACAAACAGAAAATGACTGCACTTGCATACAACAATATTGCTGCTGGATTGATAGTGCACTGCCATTCACATAAAGAAGCCTGCTATATGTGTATCAGTGTGCTTGCTTCCACTATACAAAATTAAACTTAAGAATAGTTTTGTGCTGCCCAGTTTCCCTGGCTTCCAGATGTCTCTAGCTTATTATCTATCCTCCTTGAAGTCCATATTAAAATAGTAAAAGTTAATCTTTAGTAGATAAACATCCCTCATGCTTGTAAACCTGTATGGCACTGGGCTTCTCTTTTGCTGTTTTTTCTTTTTCTTTCTTTTCCGGAAAAATACAAGCTTGCCTTTGGTGAGGGGTAAATTTATCCCTAGATTTTTGGACTTTTGGTTGAATAGTGGCCAAAGAGCAGGTTTTCCCCACAATCTATTGTTGTAATCAGGATATTTGGCCACTATTTGAGTTGTTTTGAAACATTCAAAACCTTTACTTGGAAGAGGAACCTGATTATACATGACATATTCAGGCTCTACTTTACCTTCATTCTTAGCTACAGATGTTCATATTTATTTATTTATTTATTTATTTATTTATTTGAAAGTTTTTCTATACCGACATTAGTAGGCACATCATATCGGTTTACATTAAAACTTTAGATGGAAAAATACAAAGAGCAGGGAGCGGGGGAAAGGGACAACAAGAGGAACAAGTGCAATGGTGTTGCAATTAGTGTAGGCTATATATGAGATATCTAGATCTAGTCCATATCTAGATATGAGGCTTTTCTCCATCTACAAGCAGGATGAATCAGCCTTACTAGATGTCACATGAAAGCACCTACACAGAACATTTTTTCCACAGTTATGGAAAAGCCTCACAAGCATTTCTGGGCATGTGTCTTCTTTTGTCCTTGAATCTGATTGACTGTGTTTCAGTTGTTCTAAATCATTTTTCTGTTTTCAGGAAAGATAGGCTTCACCTCTTTTAGTACCTTGGGGTTGTTCTGCCTTTGCTCCGCCTATCTTTGAGGTACTTTTCAAATTCCCTAATGGCACTTGCTGACTCTTGGTCTTGTAATGGCAATCTAATGGTTTGCATACTTTATGTACCTCTCAAAGACCACTGGGCTTTTCATACCATTCATAGTACCTCTTTGCCCCTCTTTTGATTCCTTGGACTTTTGATGCCGTTCTTCTTCCTTCCTCAGCCCTCGCTATATATCATGGGGCCTTGATGTGACTCTGTGTTCTTCCGCACCTACCATTTGTGATTTTAAATGCCAGCACTGCTGCTATTACAAGCCTTCCTTGGTACATTGGAGTGATTCTGCCTCTGCTCCAGTTAACTGAGGTTATTTCCAAATTCCCTTGTCTTACTATACTCACCACTCTTGTTCTTAGTGTGACAATCTGTTGGTTTGTACTGATCTTGCTCAGTTACATTTAACTGTTACGGTCCCGGGCCAGGCCCCAGGACCTTCACTTACCTCATGGCCAGGCTGGGCCGCGAGAACCCTGCTCCGGCCATCCAGGCCTGAAATATGGCCTGCTGCAGCGTTCCCTCTGCGAGGGAGATGCTGCCGACCTTCCGCCACTGCCCCGCCCCCTAGGCACGTGCGTGCGCCGGGGCTCAAGATTTAAAGGGGCCAGCGTGGGAGATGGAGGACAGCCCTGTCGATGACGTCAGACGCTGCCGGGTTATTTAAACCCGGCAGCCACAGCTAGACCTCACCTTGTAACGAGGTTCACTCTTCTGAGTTGATAGTTGCTGCATTGGATTCCTGTTTGTCTTCGGCTCCTGACGTCTGACCCTGCTTCGTTCACCGACTCCGGCTTCAGCTTCCATTCCTGGTTTTGGCTTCTGACTTCTGGCTTCTGACCCGGCTCCGTCCATTGACTTCGGCTTCAGTCTTCATCTTTCCTAAGTCCCAGTGGCTCGGCTTCCAAGGGTGAAGTCTCTTCTTGCCTCCTGGGCTCTTCTGCTCCCGTCGAATACCTCTTCAGCTGCTTCTCTGGTCCTTGATCGCATAGGATCTCACCTAATTCCAAGAGGCCTGGGTCCCTACAGGCTTCTCCTGGGCGGACCTCGGGTTTCCAGTGGTGAAGCCTTCTTCGGAACACCTCTTCAGCACCGCCTCCCAGCTGCGATGCCCACTGTGGAATCCCACAGTGCAACTCCATCAGTCTCAGCCGGCCCAAGGGTCCACCCCCCGTAACATTAACAGCTTCATGCACTCTTGGACTTTTCATGCTAACTCTCTTCTCTTATGGTTCTTATTGACTATTGGTCTCATCCAGTATGTAGCTTTTTATGGATTGCACCACAGTAAAAGGGTAGGTACAGCAGACATGCAGCACCCAAAACCAGCACCATGCTCTTACATGATTACTGCATCTCTGATAATGGAGGCAGTATATGTAAGAACTGGTTGAAAGGAAGAATCATGTTTTGGATTTGGTGAATCACAGGATATTGAACAACTGGTAGCTGAAGTAGGGCCATAGCTAGCCATTGGCCAATATTGCCTTAACCATAGGTGACACTGCTCAAGGGTGTGACCATGAAGGCCAACAGTACAGGAGGAGCACACACTCCCCACTTTCCTATCCCATCTTTAGCCACCAACTAACACCTCTATCCAGTCCAGCAGCAACTGCTGCAAGCGGCACCTCTTTCCTCTTCTGATCCCATGGTTGAAAGTTCAGCTATTTGAACCTAGGGGACCATAACATTTAAAAAGCTAGTGTTTGAACCAAATGGGGCTCTGTCATTACTCACTACAGTGCTCTGCACTTCAAGTAGCTGAGCCTTCAACTGCCAGACCAGGAGACTAAAGAGGCACCACCTGCAGCAGGAGCAGCTTGTGAGACAACAAGGACATGGGAATTTTGGAGGGGGAGATCAAATCAAGAAGGAAGAATGGCTGGGGCAGAGTAGGTGTGTTATTGTGCTTTATATAATGATTGTGAATGTCAATTTTGTTATCTGCCAAAGGCTTTTGGATTGTATGAGCTATAAATTGCTCAAATAAATAAATTAGTAAATAGGGGAGGAAAAGGGCAAAAATGAGGACTGTCATAAGAACATAAGAACATAAGAACATGCCATACTGGGTCAGACCAAGGGTCCATCAAGCCCAGCATCCTGTTTCCAACAGTGGCCAATCCAGGCCATAAGAACCGGGCAAGAACCCAAAAACTAAGTCCATTCCATGTTACCGTTGCTAATGGCAGTGGCTATTCTCTAGGTGAATTTAATAGCAGGTAATGGACTTCTCCTCCAAGAACTTATCCAATCCTTTTTTAAACACAGCTATACTAACTGCACTAACCACATCCTCTGGCAACAAATTCCAGAGTTTAATTGTGCATTGAGTAAAAAAGAACTTTCTCCGATTAGTTTTAAATGTGCCACATGCTAACTTCATGGAGTGCCCCCTAGTCTTTCTATTATCCGAAAGAGTAAATAACCGATTCACATCTACTCAAGGTAAAATCCAGGAACACCCATACCTTTCCAAGACTATACCCTGGCCCTTTTTCAGAACTTTTCATTTGCACATGTAGCAGAAAGTATGCATGTATGCAGGCAGCTTTTAAATTCCACTTCGTGTGCACCAGCCCGACTTGTGTGCATATCTCCCGGTTTTGGCACTCACTGGACTTATAAAATTCACCTTCAAGTCAATTTGATTAATAGCAGTTTATGGTCTTCTCCTCCAGGAACTTATTGAAACCTTTTTTAAACCCAGCTACACTAACTGCTCTAACCACATCCTCCTGCAAAACTTAATTATACATTGAGTGAAAAAGAGTTTTCTCTGACTTATTTTAAATCTGCTATTTACTAACTTCATGCATTGCCCGCTAGACCTTCTATTATCTGAAATACTAAATAACCAATTCACATTTACCTCTTCTAGTCCTCTTATGATTTTATAGACCGCTATCATATCCCCCCTCAGCCGTCTCTTCTCCAAGTTGAACAGCCCTAACCTCTTTAGCTTTCCTCATAGAGGAGCCATTCCCTCCCCTTTATAATTTTAGTCTCCCTTTTCTGTACCTTCTCCAGAGCAATTATATCTTGTTTGAGTTGCTATGACCAGAATAACACACAGTACTCTAGGTGCCGTGTCACCATGCAGTGATACAGAGGCATTATGACATTCTCCATTTATTCACCATTCTCTTCCTAAGAATTCCTAACATTGGGGGTTATTTTCCAAGCCGCGACAGGCCCTGATTGCGGCAGTAAGATTTAAATTAGGGGGATGGGAGGAGTCAGGGCGGAGTTAAGGAGGGAATAATGATAACAGGTGGCGGCACCACTGCCGGTGATAATGTTTGAAACATTATCACCGGCAGTAGCACGAGGAATAGCACCACCTTTTATGAAGGTACTATGCCCGCGATAGCCTGCAGCTGGCTGCACAGCGGCAGGTGAAACCACAATGCCGTGGTGCAGCTGGCTGCAGGCTATCTCCCAACCGGCCCCTGCTTTGCCCCCTTGCCCCCCTGAAGTGCAGGGTTCAACATTCCACATGGAATGAATGATGAATCCTGGCCATTGTTTGCTTTTTTTACCACTACAGCATACTGAGTTATTTTTCCCTATATGCATCACATTGCACTTGTCCACATTAAATTTCATCTGCCATTTGGATGCCCAATTTCCAGTCTTGCAAAGTCCTTCTGTAATTTATCACAATCTGATTGTGATTTACCTTCTCTGAATAATTTTGTGTCATCTGCAAATTTGATCACATCACTCATCATTCCCTTTTCCAGATCATTTATAAATATATTGAAAAGTACCAATCAAAGTGCAGATCCCTGATGCACTCCACTGTTTATCTTTTTCCACTGAGGAACTGACCATTTAATCCTACTCTCTGTTTACTGCCTTTTAACCAGATTGCAATCCACAAAAGGACATCGCCTCCTATCCCATGACTTTTTAGTTTTCTTAGAAAAACTTGGGGATGGGAGAGAACAGTATAAGAATGTGTACTGGGGTATTGGAGAGAAGAGGAAGAATAGAGATTGGATTGCAGAGCAGAAGAAAAAGGACATGGCACAGAACAGGAGACTAGGGAGAGAGCATGGGAATAACAGGGACTGAGAGGTAGGAAAGCAGGGTAAGAATAGGGACTGAGGGTTAGCAGAGCAAGTGAAAAATGGGATCTGGTGAGGACAGAACAAGAATGAATGGGGACTTGGGTACTGGAGGGTGGAAGAGGAGGTGAAGAATGTGGACTTGTGGAGAACAGGGGGACTCAGTGACTTGGAGTACAGCAGGGACTCAGGGATTGAGGATAAGTGGGGACATAGGAAGGCAGGGAATCAATGAGTGAAGGAGAACAGGGCAGGGACTTGTGAATGCAAAGAGCAGGGACTTAAGATTTGTGCAGACAGTATGGATCTGACAACTGGGTATGAGTGGGGGTACATTAGTTGGGCTGAAAAAGTAAAAGTGAGTGTGTGAGTCATCTGTTGTACTGGAGAGAGTGTGAGAGGCAGTGGAAAGGAAGCTGGGTGCTGTGAAAGTGAGAGAGGATGGGAATAGAGCTCAGAAGACAGTGAAAGAGGGGTAGCGGGAGCTTCAGTAGGGAGTTAAGAGAAAGCAGAAAGGGTCCTGGGAGGGAATGAGTGACAAAAAAGAAGCAGGGGATGAAAGGCAGAGGAAGGTAGATTTGGGAGGGTGTGAGTACAGATGTGAGAAATAAGAGACTAGAGAGTGGATAAAAAAGCGAAGCTGGGGAATGACTGTAAGACAGAGGGAGGAATGGGAAAGGATGAAATAGAAAGCTGGAAGGTAGGTGAGAGGTGAAAAAAGGGAGACTGAAAACTGGGTAGAGAGGGGAAGAAGAGGGGTGAAATTTATCTATGATTGGATAGAGGGGCAGAAGAGAGAAATTAAGAGAGTCTCTGAGCTCCTGTTTTGTATAGGGTGAGGACACATTTTCTTTACTTGGCCAGAAATGCCAAACTGATTAGTTATGGCTCTGGGCTGAAGAGAAGTTGGGGGCCTTTAGTTAGTCACATCTTATCTTCCAGTGAGGAGGTTGAGGAGGCAGATGATACCAATGGGACTGAGATTAAACCACAGCAAAGAGAAAGACCATCTCCAAGCCTGAACCCTCAACCCCTTCCCTAAATGATTCCATAAGGTAACTACAATGGGCCTCCTCCACAGATTTCCTGGCTTCTCCCTGCCCAAGGATACCAAGTTCCCCATCTTCTGGCTTCTAGACTTTGGTCCTATATATAGATGAAAGTCTGAGGTCCAATTTGCACATCAAGACCACTACAGTTCTCTTCCAGAGATTTCCGGTCACATCTCCTTGCCCAAGGTTTATACCAGTTTAAATGGTGCTCTTTGCCCCTTCATTTGGGGTGTTCTTGCCACTATGGCTGGTTTTCACCTCTCATGATGCTTTCCAATCTTCAAGCCACTACTTCTGCTGCTTTGACCCTCTTTCAGTGCCTTGAGCTTTTTTCTTCCACTTTTGCTGCTCTGTCCCCCCTTCATGGTGCCTTAGGCTGTTCTTGTCACACTTCATGCTGCTTTGCCCCTCTTGTAATGCTTTAGGGGTGTTTTTGGTGCCCTTTACTCCTCTTTTGGAGCCTGGGGACATTCTTGCCACTCTTGTTGTGGCCTTGCTCCTTTTATGGTGCCTTGGAGGACTTCTGCTACTGCTGGTACCATTTTGCTCCTTTATGGTGCCTTAGGCTATTTGTGCCACTTTTATAGCCATTTTGAGATGGTATTAGTGCTTTGGAGTACTCTTTCTCCTTCTGATGATGTCTTCTCACAAGTTTTATTAGGACTGATTAGAAAACTCCAATTTTAGATCCCCTAAATAGGCTACATTGTTTCCTGCATTGAATTAATGGGAAATTAATACATGAATAAATAAATTAATGAATGAAACAAATAATAGGAGTGTGCATTTGTTTGAAACAAATGGGCAAAACATAATGAATGTGCCCATATTAGTTTAATTTGTCGGACCCTGAAACAAATGGATGGGGTCCCACAAATGAACAAAATATACTTCATCCCATTTCCTTATGCTTCCCATTCATTTCTATGGCCCATTGACATCTATGGCTGTGTACTGTGGAGGAAAAAAAAATCAAAACTGGTAACTATAGCAACCAGCTCTGGATCAAGTGATGCTAACCCAATCACTGTAAAGTCTAAGCAAGTCCAAGAAGCTCAGTAGTTATACTCAGAATTGCTGCTATGCCCAGACATTGTACCTTGTGGGTCTTGCTGTCATAACCCAGTCTCTACACTTAGCGCATCCATGTCACTGTGCATGCACTTCCCGGCATGCACACATAAATGCGCTGATTTTATAACATGCACGCACCTGCGCACACATGTTATAAAATCCGGGGTCTGCGCACATGCTGGGATGTGTTGCCATACGGAAATTACATAAGTCACCTCCCTTGCACGCGCCGCGCACACATTCATGCACATGTTATAAAATCCGGCACGCATGTGCACATGGACCCCAGATTTTATAACTTGTGCGCAGCACGTGCATGTTATAAAATCGACATGTTCATGTGTGCATGCCGGGAAGAGCACGCACAATGCTGCACACGCACTTCTTTTAAAATCTCCACCTAAGTGTAGAGTCTGGGGTATGACAGCAAGACAGAGTGACAGCAAGACCCACAAGATACAATGTCTGGGCATAGCAGCAATTCTGAGTAGAACTACTAAACTTTTTGGATTTGCTTAGACTTTACAGTGATTGGGTTAGCGTCACTTGATCCCGATAGCCACTACAGGCTAGTTAAAAAGATGTACTGTAATTTGTCCTCTGGCTAGTCTCCTTGCTATCTTGTCCTGCCGGCACTGCTGGCGCGCGAGGCTCCTGGACAGTGAGCAATGACGCTGCCACGGCCCCTCCCCCCCCGGGCCCCCTCCCCGCACAGAACACGTTCCCGGGCCCACCCCTTTCAGGAAAGCTGGCACTTGTGTGTGTACCAGTCTTTACGCATGTGTCCAAGCCTTGTTGAAAATTGGCTCAGCGAGCACATGGCCCAGCCACACGCAAAAAGGGTAGAATTTACTAGAGATGTGCTTTGGATTTAAATTTCGTATTGGGCTTTGTTTCGGGGACAACCCCCCCCCCCCCCCCGTGGGAATTTCATTTTTCCTGCAGTTTGGGGTTTTTTTTTGGGGGGCCCCAATTTTCGGGTTAGTGCACACTAACGGGAGTTAGTGCGCACCAACTCCCATTACTGTGCGCTAACTCCCGATAGTGCACACTAACATGGCAGAGTTAGTGTGCATTATCGGGGAGTTAGCACGCACTAACCCGAAAATGAATTTTTTTCCGAAATTTCGGAAAAAATTCAATCGTTTTTCAGTTCTCCCAAACCATTCCGAATTAGGCAATTTCATTGAAATTGCCTAATTCGGGAAAAATGATTGCACATCCCTAGAATTTTCACACGTGGCTGAATAAAAATCTACCTGTTAGAGATTTTCTTGCTACTCTTTGTGCTGATTTGCCCCTTTATCAGTGCCTCTGGGGTTCTTCCTGCCTTTTTTCTGCTTTGTTCATCTTTCATGGTCTCTTAGGATGTGAATGCCCTTTTGGGTGCCACTTTGCCTCTCCTAGTGCCTTCTAGGGTTCATGCTGTTGGATTCGTGGACCCTTGGGCCGATCGGAGCCAGAAGAAGAGCTGCTGTAGGTGGTTGCAGCAGCGACCCC
Source organism: Rhinatrema bivittatum (assembly GCF_901001135.1). Taxonomy (NCBI): domain Eukaryota; kingdom Metazoa; phylum Chordata; class Amphibia; order Gymnophiona; family Rhinatrematidae; genus Rhinatrema; species Rhinatrema bivittatum. The sequence continues at coordinate 361,975,458 of NC_042616.1, read as the reverse complement.
GACCGGGAGGCAGCGCGGACAGACTGGTGGCTGACCGAAGGTGGAACTCTGGGAGCCCTATGCGACCAAGAGCTCTGGCGAAGAAGGAGGTGATGATGGCGCTGGCGCTGTGTTGAGAAGACCTTCGCCCTGGAAGCCGATCCTCCCCCGAGAGGAGCTCGTAGGAGTCCGGCCGCTGGGACTTAGGAGATTCACCCTGGAAGCCGGAGTCCCCCCAGGAGGAGCCCGTAGGAACCCGGCCGCTGGGACTTAGGAGGGCCCGCGAGAGCCTGGTCAGCTGTAGTCCAAGGTTGAGTGCCGAAGGGTTGTCGCTCGCCAGTCCAGAGTCAGGAACCAAAGGATCACCGTAGGCCAGTCCGGGGTCAGAAGCCAGAGAATCAACGTAAGCCGGTCCGGGGTCAGAAGCCAGAGGGTCAACGTAAGCCGGTCCGCGGTCAGAAGCCAGAGGATACCAAATGCCAGTCCGGGGTCAGAAGCCAAGAGTAGGACGTAAGCCGATCCGGGGTCAGGAGCCAAGTAGGAGACAACGAAGCAGGAACGCAGCAACTGGAGACAGGAAAAAACCCTGGGAACCTCGTTGCAAGGCAATGGCTTGGCTGAGCTGCAGGGTATAAATACCCTGCAGCGTCTGACGTCACCGGAGGCTTCCCCTGCATTTTCCCGCGCTGGCCCCTTTAAATTTGGGTCAGAGACGCGCGCGTGCATCTAGGGGGCGGGGCCAGCTGCCGAGGAACGCCAGCTGCTGCGACGCAGCGAAGAGGAGCTGGCAGGAGCGAGCACAGGCCCGGGCGAGGTGGGGGAATGCCGAACCCGCGCTGGCTGAGGTCCCCGGAGGTCCAGGGAGCGCAGGCCCAACACGGAGCCCCGAAGAAGTGAGTAGCAATTCCGGGGCCGACCCGGAATCGCAACAGTACCCCCCTCCTACGCCCCCTCCCGGTGGGCCGCGGCTTGTCCGGGTGCGCGGCATGAAACAGGCGAAGAAGGTCCTTATCCAAAACATGGGAAGAGGGCTCCCAGGAATTCTCCTCCGGGCCATATCCTTCCCAAGACAGGAGGTATTCCCACCGACGGCGTCGGAACCGGACATCCAGCACCTCTTTAACCGTGTACTTGGCCCCAGGGTCAGCAGTGACAGCAGCAGGCGTCGGAGGCAAAGGACGAAAGCGGGAGAGGACCACCGGCTTGAGGAGAGAGACATGGAAGACGTCATGTATGCGGAGGGTAGATGGGAGGCGTAGGCGGTAGGAAACCGCGCCAACACGTTTGACTACCTGAAAGGGACCGATGTAACGAGGCGCTAGCCTCATGGACGGAAGCCGGAGCTGGATGTTCCTAGTACTGAGCCACACTCTGGAACCGGGCAGTAACACTGGAGCGGAGCGCCGAGACTTATCCGCGTAAGCCTTGAAGCGTGCGGCGGTGTGGCGGAGCTTTTCTTGCGTGGAGTGCCAAAGCTGCTGAATCTGGCTGGCCGTCAGTTGCGCTGCTGGCGAGGAGGTAAAGACTGGTAATAGTAGTGGCGGCTTGGGAACCTTTCCATAAACCATCTTGAAGGGAGACTGTTGCGTGGCGGAGTGCCGGTGGTGGTTGTAAGAAAATTCCGCCCAGGGAAGAAGGGCGGCCCAGTTGTCCTGCTGTTCCCCTACAAAGGCTCGGAGGAACGCCTTCAGGGTACGGTTCGTGCGTTCCACTTGGCCGTTGCCCTAGGGGTGAAAAGCCGTGGTCAAGTCTAGTTGAACCCCGAATTTCTGACAGAGCGCACGCCAGTATTTCGCCGTAAATTGGGGTCCTCGATCCGAGGCGATGTGCTGCGGCAAACCATGCAGGCGGAAGATGTGTCGGATGAACAGCTCGGCTAACTCCGGGGCCGTAGGTAACTTGGCCAGTGGCACAAAATGGGCCATCTTCGAGAAGCGGTCAATGGTGACCCAAACCACTGTTTTCCCCTCGGACGGGGGCAGCTCTACCACAAAGTCCGTGGAGATGTGCGTCCACGGTTCCGTAGGTATCGGGAGTGGTTGGAGGAGACCCCAGGGACGGCCTGGTAACGGCTTCTGCTGTGCGCACGTGGGGCAAGACTGGACGTATAGGCGGACATCCTCCTTTACTCGAGGCCACCAATAGAACTCGGTTAGTAGTTCCAGAGTCCGGGAGATTCCAGGGTGGCCTGCTGTCAGCGAGTCGTGCGCCCAAGCTAGCACCTTTTTCCTCGAGCGGAGAGGGACCACCGTCCTACCATCGGGAACTAGGTCAGTGGCAGCCAAGTGGACTTTCGCAGGATCCAGGATGTACTGAGGGGGTTCGGAAGAATCCTCTATTTCTGTGGTGCGTGAGAGGGCGTCCGCCCTAATATTCTTGGCCGCCGGTCGGTACCGGAGGGAGAAATTGAACCGGCTAAAGAAGAGTGACCAGCGTGCCTGTCGGGGGTTGAGTCTTTGTGCTTGGGATAGGTACGCCAGGTTCTTGTGGTCCGTATACACTACGATTGGGTGTTGGGCCCCCTCCAACCACTGGCGCCATTCCTCGAAGGCCAGCTTGATGGCCAGTAGCTCTTTGTCCCCAATACCATAGTTCCTTTCAGCAGGCGAGAATTTCCGGGAGAAATAGGAACATGGCCGGGCCTTACCATCTCTGGAAATCTGGGACAGAACGGCCCCTACAGCCACACTGGAGGCATCCACCTCTACTACGAACGGGCGTGTGGGGTCCGGATGCCGGAGACAGGTGTCTTGAAGGAAAGCTTCCTTTAGGGCCTGAAAGGCCTGCACGGTGGTTGGAGTCCAGTTTCGGGCATCAGCACCCTTGCGTGTGAGGGCCGTAAGGGGAGCCACCAAGGTGGAGTACTGTGGAATGAAGTGACGGTAAAAGTTGGCGAAGCCTAAGAAGCGCTGGAGTGCCTTTACTCCCGTCGGCTGTGGCCACTTCCGGATAGCTGCAACTTTATCAGGGTCCATGCGGAAACCAGTCGAGGAGATGATGTACCCTAGGAAGGGCAAGGATTCTTCTTCGAACTGGCATTTCTCCAGCTTGGCATACAGTCGGTTCTCCCGTAATTTTAGCAGCACCTGGCGTACATGTTGGCGATGTTCTTCAAGGTTCTGTGAGAAAATCAGGACGTCGTCCAGGTAGACAATTACTGAGGTGTACAAGAGGTCGCGCAATACCTCATTCATTAAGTTCTGAAACACGGCCGGAGCGTTGCAGAGGCCAAAGGGCATGACGAGGTATTCATAATGGCCGTCCCTGGTGTTAAAGGCGGTCTTCCACTCGTCTCCCGGTCGTATCCGTACGAGGTTGTACGCCCCTCTAAGGTCCAATTTGGTGAAGATGCGAGCCCCCTGCAAGCGATCCAGGAGTTCCGGAATGAGGGGCAATGGATAGCGGTCTCGTCGGGTGATCTGGTTCAGGCCCCGGTAGTCAATACAGGGCCGAAGAGACCCATCCTTTTTGGCCACAAAGAAGAAACCGGCCCCTGCGGGGGATTTAGATGGTCGTATGAATCCTCGGTCTAGATTCTCCTTAATGTAGGCTGACATGGCCTTGGTCTCAGGCAAGGACAGAGGATAAACTCTACCACGGGGAGGCGTGGTATCTGGCAGCAAATCAATCGCACAGTCGAAAGGGCGATGCTCAGGTAATAACTCAGCCTTTTCCTTAGAGAAGACATCCCTGAAAGCCTGGTACTGTGGTGGTACTGTCAGCGGAGCGGTAAGGAGTGGAAGCGTCTGAAGTGGACGAGCAGGAAGACAACTGTGGGAGCAGGTTGGCCCCCAAGACGTGATCTGAAGCGAGTGCCAGTCTATTACTGGCGAGTGTTTTCTTAGCCAGGGCAGTCCGAGGATGAGCGGGTGAATGGATCTCTCAAGGATGAGAAAAGAGATCTCTTCCTTATGAAGGAGCCCGATCTGAAGCTGGAGAGAGCTCGTACGAGTAGTAATGGAGCCTGGAAGGGGAACTCCTTGGATGGATGATACTCGCAACGGGGGTTCCTGAGGCAAGACTTTAAGGTGCAATTGTTGCGCCAGGTCCCGGAGAATAAAATTCCCCCCAGACCCGGAGTCTAGCAGTGCCAGGGTGTCGAACCCTCCTTCAGGAAGACAGAGTTTAGCTGGAACCGTACATGGGGAGTCCGGAGAGGTACTGCCTAGAATCAACTCCCCGCTAGACTCTAGGTTCTGGCGTTTCCCGGACGCTCGGTGCAGCGAGCCAGGAAATGACCCTTACCACCGCAGTAGAGACATAGTCCCTGTGAGCGTCGACGCCTTCGTTCTTCTGCCGAGAGAGGACCCCGGCCCAACTGCATGGGTTCTTCAGGTGGAGAGGCAGCTGCCGCAGATGGTGACGCTCGAGCCCGCGGAGGCGTGGTTCGACGGGCGGACAGTCCCTGGGCGGACCGCCGCTCTCGGAAACGGCGCTGGATACGCCGGTCCACGCGTCCAGCCAGTTCGATGAGTTCCTGTAAGTCGTCCGGAAGGTCCCGGGCTGCGAGCTCGTCCTGGAACCGAGGGGACAGACCCTCCAGAAAAATCCCATGCAAACTGTCCTCACCCCAGGCCAACTCGGTGGCCAGGGTCTGGAACTCCATCGCAAATTCCTCTAGGGGGCGATTCCCTTGCTTCAGCTGGAGGAGTTCGGAAGCAGCTGTGGAGGCCCGGGATGGCTCATCAAAGATCCTCCGGAAGGCTTTGACAAATAGCACGAGGTTATTTAATCGGGAATCTTGGCGCTCCCAAAGAGAGGAAGCCCAAGCCAAAGGTTTCCCATCCAGAAGGGAAATAATGTAGGTCGTCTTTGCCCGGTCCGTGGTAAACTGCGCAGGCAGGTGGTCAAAACGGATGTAGCAGTGATTGAGGAATCCTCGACACGTCTTCGGATTCCCCGAGTACCTAGGAAGCGCTGGCATCTGTACCGGAACAGGGGAACCCGGGAAGACCTGAGGCGTGGATGCTGCGGAGCGAGCTGCGGAGGCCCCTTCTACGCGATCCGCCAGGCGTTGGACGGTAGACATCAATGTATCCAGACAGGATTGTTGCTGCTGCAGCTTCTGGGCAATGCCCGGAATGGCTTTTAGACCGGCAAGGTCCGCCGGGTCCATGGCCTTGCAATCTGTTGGATTCGTGGACCCTTGGGCCGATCGGAGTCAGAAGAAGAGCTGCTGTAGGTGGTTGCAGCAGCGACCCCGACCGAGAGGCGGCGCGGACAGACTGGTGGCTGACCGAAGGTGGAACTCTGGGAGCCCTATGCGACCAAGAGCTCTGGCGAAGAAGGAGGTGATGATGGCGCTGGCGCTGTGTTGAGAAGACCTTCGCCCTGGAAGCCGATCCTCCCCCGAGAGGAGCTCGTAGGAGTCCGGCCGCTGGGACTTAGGAGATTCACCCTGGAAGCCGGAGTCCCCCCAGGAGGAGCCCGTAGGAACCCGGCCGCTGGGACTTAGGAGGGCCCGCGAGAGCCTGGTCAGCTGTAGTCCAGGGTTGAGTGCCGAAGGGTCGTCGCTCGCCAGTCCAGAGTCAGGAACCAAAGGATCACCGTAGGCGAGTCCGGGGTCAGAAGCCAGAGAATCAACGTAAGCCGGTCCGAGGTTAGAAGCCAGAGGATACCAAATGCCAGTCCGGGGTCAGAAGCCAAGAGTAGGACGTAAGCCGATCCGGGATCAGGAGCCAAGTAGGAGACAACGAAGCAGGAACGCAGCAACTGGAGACAGGAAAAAACCCTGGGAACCTCGTTGCAAGGCAATGGCTTGGCTGAGCTGCAGGGTATAAATACCCTGCAGCGTCTGACGTCACCCGGAGGCTTCCCCTGCATTTTCCCGCGCTGGCCCCTTTAAATTTGGGTCAGAGACGCGCGCGTGCGTCTAGGGGGTGGGGCCAGCTGCCGAGGAACGCCGGCTGCTGCGACGCAGCGAAGAGGAGCCGGCAGGAGCGAGCACAGGCCCGGGCGAGGCGGGGGAACGCCGAACCCGCGCTGGCTGAGGTCCCCGGAGGTCCGGGGAGCGCGGGCCCAACGCAGAGCCCCGAAGAAGTGAGTAGCGATTCCGGGGCCGACCCGGAATCGCAACACATGCCATGGTTGGTGCCTTCTTTTGAATCCTTGGTGTGTTCTTCCCAATCTTGCGGCATCTTTGCACCTCTAATTTTGCCTTGGATAATTCCTGCTATTGCTGGCACTCTTTTGACCTTTACAGTGCTTTAGGCTATTCATGCCACTTTTGGTGTCTTGTTGATATAGTCTTCATGCACTGGCTTGCTTTCATCCTTCTGATGATGCCTACCTACCAGTTTTATTAGACTAGAAGCGAAAAACCCAATGTTGGAGTCTAAAATAAGCTGGAGTGCTTCCCCTATAGACTTTAATGGTAAATAAATGAATAAATTAAACAAATAATGAAAAAATATTTTTTGTTTAAAACTAATGAACCAAATTGAGATGCCTACAAATCAAATGAATGAAAACAAAATAACATTTTTCCTTTGTACACCCCTAATGAAGGCATTGTATTTGTCTAAATGAACCAAATAAAGTTTGGTGACTGTATGAGAATGGCCTGTAGAAATTGGTCAAAAGCCAACTAACTTTCCCTCACTTCAAAAGCACTGTGTATGTTTCTCTGGAGCATAAATGTTAACTTCTGATTATGCAGATAAATAATTCCCTTATGGTCTCCTGGGTAAAGCTCAGCCCCAGGGGACCATTTCTCCTACACCATTGTCTAGGGGAAATGTTGGAGTCACCTAAGCCAAGTCTCCCAGTTAGCCATAGGCAGAGCCCTCAGAATAGCACATAGAAGAGGGAGCTTGCACATTTGGATTCCTGGTGCCTTGGGTCCCCTTAAAGCAGGAAAGCAGGTCCTGACTAGGAGACTGGGCAACTGAATGGCAGATGAAATTTAATGTGGAAAAGTGCAAAGTGATGCACATAGAGAAATTATGGGATAGAAAATAAGAATATGAGAATTGTTATACTGGCTTAGACTGAGGTCTATCAAGCCCAGAATCCTATTTCCAATAGTGGCCAATCCAGGTCACAAGTACCTGACAGGATCCCAATGGTTAGATAGAACCCATGTTCTTAACTCCCAGAGGTAAGGAGTGGCTTTTCCCAAGTCCTTCTAGTTAATAAGAGTTTATGGATTTCTCCAAAAACGTATCCAAGCCTTTTTAAATCCCAGCTATGCTAGCTGCATATACCACAACCTCCAGTAATGAATTTCAGAGCTTAATTATGTGTTGAATAAAAAATAATTTTCTCAGATTTGTTTTAAATGTGCTACATACTAACTTCATAGATTAACTCCTAATTTTTGCATTATTTGAAAGAGTAAATAACAATTCACATCTACCTGTTTTATTGCACTCATGATTTTATAGAACTCTATCATATCCCCCTTCAGCTGTCTCTTCTCCAAGCTGAACAGCTCTATCTTCTTTAGCATTTTCTCATAAAGGAGATCTACCCAATCCACTTATTTTAGTTTCCCTTCTCTGTACCTTTTCCAGTTCAGCTATATCTTTTTTGAGCAGAATTGAACACAGTCAGATCAGACCCAAGATGGCGGCAGGAACGGTCGCAAAGGAAATCGCTCTGTGAATACATATTGCCTTGAAGAAGATGCCTCCTAAAAGAAAAGGTAAGGTTCGGGTTTTTCCCCCGGAGCCCGCCTTACTTTCTGGGCAGATGCTGATAATTCCTTTTGCGACAATGACGGTAGAATCTAGGGGTGAAATTATCCCTGCTTCAGCACCTGGAGAGGGAGCTTCAATGCTATATGGGGAAACTACTCTTAGTCCCCCTGATTATCAGCCCCCACCATGTCCAGCAACACAGCTGGAGTTGCAAAATGCAGTGCAGAAGGATGACATCACCCACCCAGCGGAAGGGGGAATCTGAGGAGCTGCAGCCTCAGTTCTCTTCCAGTATGCTGGAAGCAGAATCGATAAGGGCCCCAGAGGAGCTTGAATCATCTATATCCCCAGTGGATCTTCTGGAGGAAGAAAGGAGGATTTTGGCAGCGCAAGCAGTGGATTTTCCAGGTGTGGTGTACACCCGGGAAGGGGGTGAGTTTTTCCAATTGCCCCCGAAACCGGCCGTAGTGACCCTGGATGCTTTATGGGATCTGGTAGCTAGCCTAGGAGGGCTAGTGAAGGATTGTGAAAGCAAATATGTAAAATTGGCTTCTGAGATACAATCCCTTAACCTTAGTTTGGGAGGCCAGATCAAGGATATTAGTAAAAGAGTTGAAGTGGTGGAGCAAACTACATCGCAAGCTCAGACTATAAATTTTAAATTGATAAAAGATTATGGAATACAATCTAAAAGGCTAGAGTCTCTGGAAAATCATATGCAACATCTTAATTTGAGATTTTTAAAATTTCCTTGTGTTTTGGGAGAGGACATCCATAGCACACTTAGAAATTTGTTTGTGGAAAATTTAAAATTTGAAGAGACGAAACTTCCTTTGGTTAATAAGGCATACTATATATCAAAAGCCAGAAAAAAATATTAAAGATAAAGATAATCAGCTGGAAGTTCTTGACAACTTGACTCAATTTTTGGAAAGTTCAACAGAAGAGATTTTAGACGGAGGAACGTTACTTGTGACTTTTGTGACAAAGAAAGATAGTAGTGATGTAATGAGAAAGTACTTTCAAAATCTACCCTCTACTTTTCATGATCAAGTTGTTAAAATATTCCCAGAATTTTCTAGGGCCACCCAATTAAGGAGAAGGGAGTTTAGGTTATACGTTTATATTAAAATATCCTTGTAGGTGCATAGTTCGAGGAAAAGATGAATGCTTTGTTTTTACTATGTCAGAACAACAGAAATCCTTCTTAAATGCCAGGAATTTGAATACCAATCCTGTGTAACAGATCCCTTAAGATAATCATTTATTGTAATTCATCGTTTCTGTTAAGCCAGTTTTCCTGGGGTTGTTTTTTTTGTTTCCTTATATTCTCCCCTTAGATTTCTGGGTCTGGGACTATTGCTGTTTTTGCTTTAAAATAATTTTTACCTCACTGAAAAGTGTTGTAATTGGTAATAATTTTTTCCTGACTTTGTTCAATGTGAAATTTGATATATTACATATCTTTCTTTTATGATGGAGTAACATGTATGCTTACTTTATGAAAATTTATAAAATATGAATTATAAAAAAAAAGAATTGCACACAGTATTCTAGATGCAGTTTCATCACTGAGCAATACAGAGGTGTTATGACATTCTCCATTTTATTTTCTATTTCTTTCCTAATAATCCTAACATTTTGTTAGGAAGCGCTAGGAGAGTAGTTCCACTTTCCAGGGGATTGTGTGTCCTTGGGCCACGACTTGACCCCAGAGGAACAACGAAGAGGTGCCGAGGCAGGCAAAGCATGCCCGAGCAATGGCTAGACAGGAGCTAGGCTGGAGCGAAGACAGGCGATGGTATCCGGAGCAGGAACAAGGATGACTGAAGGTACTGATCCTCCACCAGACTTGCACACTTTGGAAAGACCAACAACGCAATGGTGGTCTTATGAACAGTCCTCTGACCGTTCCAAGCCCTTTCGGACCTGCCTCTGGGTAATGGCAAGAAGTGGCAGGCCGGACCCATTTTCCTAGTCTCACAAGGTCTTCATGCAATTTATAATAATCCACTTGTAGTTTCACTATTCAGAATAATTTTCAGTCATCTGCAAATTCAATCAACTCACACATTGTTCCCTTTTTGAGATCATTTATAAATGTATTAAAAAACACTGGTCCTAGTAAAAATTCCTGTTTACCCTTCTTGACTGAGAAAAAGGACCATTTAGTTCCATTCACTGTTTCCTATCTTTTAACCAGTTTGTAATCCACAATAGGACATTGTCTCCTGTCCCATGACTTTTTATTTTTATTTTTTTAAATTTTTTATTTATGCTTATTTCAAATACAAAAAGAAAATAGTTACAGATACAGTAATATATATATCATAATATAGTAATAATCATAATAATTGAAACAAAACAATTTTGTATCTATCAAAAGGGATTTAACCAAAATCCACTAGGAGTCATATTTTTTGGAATCTTTCAAGCGGTATTAGGAAACATAGTACAATTGAAAAAATAAGGTGGCACCTGTCTATCCTTTTATGCCTCTTAAGCCTAACCCTAGGATTCTTGGGCTTGTGAATCTAAAAATACTCTTAATTGGGTAATATCATAGAAAATAAATTTCTGATTCTGACGCATAACTTCGCATTTACACGGGAACCTTACTAACATTTTCCCTCCCTTACGTTCTACCTCATTTTTCATTTCGAGGAACTTCTTCCTCCTTATCTGTGTTTGGCGGGATAAATCTGGATAAATCCATATAGGGGCCCCGTGAAATTTCTGCATCCTATTCCTCATAAACATACGAAGTATAGCATCCCTATCAGCTGGAAATACAAAGGAAATATGCAATGTGGCTCTATTTAGGATTTCTGTCTCCAGAGATGACTCGATTAAATCTGAAATATTCAGCTGTGGTTCTACGATCTTATTCTCTAAGTTTACTCCTTTTTTATTTGTCTCTACATAGTATATTTTTGATAGAGGGCGGATTGCATTCTCTGGCATTTTTAAAACAGCGCTAAGATATTCTTTAAACATATCTCTCGGTGTAACCATATCTAATCTTGGGAAGTTAAGAACTCTCAAATTCAGATAACGCAGTGAATTTTCAATTGACTCGAGTCTTCTATCATAAACAATTTCTATTTTTGTAAGTTTTTGAGAACAACTCTGTAAATTGTTTATCTTTATATCCATTTCTTGTTGTTTGCCATCTAATTTGGATGTCACAGTCTCAAGTTTCTTGAAACGTTGGCTTGTTGACTCAGTAGATTTGGTCAAATTTACTATAGCTGCTTCTAATGATTTTAAAGCAGACCAAATAGAGCTCATTGTAATTTCTTCCGTTTCTTCTATAGATAGTAATTTACCCTCAGAGATTATAGATCCAATTTGGCCCTCCTGGGTTTGGTCTCCTTCTCCTTCTATTCCAATAAGAGATTTAGCTAAATCATTGTCTGTAGAAATATTCTGAGGAGGAGGAGGAGTCTTAGGGGCGCCAGGTGTAAGAGATATTTCGGCCAGGGGGCTTCCCACCCGCTCCGTGGGAGATTCCCCAGCGGCCAATTCCACTGGCTCTTTAACTGGTGCAGGCGAATAGAAGGAAGATATCTGTGTTTGGATAGGCACAGGATTGGGAGATGAGGTTATTACCTCCCTAATCCTAGCCTTCCTCTTTGTGTGTGGCATAATTAACAGGCAATAATATTCACAGTCTCAACCTTCCAGCACTTCGCCTTCCTTATTTGATTTATTTTAATCTCCTTGTGGTAAATGGAGGTTAGAGCAAGGGAGACAAGGAAATATAAAGAAATATAAATATTCTAACTCACAGTTCAGAATGGCCTCACGTGGCTCGTTTTCAAAATAGCTTAGTTCTTCCAGATGTATTCCTACATTACCGCATGCTCCTTGGCGATGCGCCGGGACGGCGACGATGCGCCGAAGAGGGCTGGCTTTTGTGCACAAGCCAGTCGCCCCTTGATGACGTCGGCGTACAGCTGGTGGTGTAATCTCTTAGCGAGCGGCCTGCCTCGCCCTCTCCTCGCCGCGGTAAGCTCCTCTAGCCGGTAGCTGGTCTCACCTCGCTCCTCCTCACATGACTTTTTATTTATGTATTTATTTATTATTTATTATTTTGTTATACCGAGTTTCATGACTAGAATCACATCAACCCGGTTTGCAATTAACAATGTGGGTAAGGCAGAGAGTAACATAGTAAACAATATTCCCAATTCAAACTTCAAATACAGTAAAAACAATAATATGGATGTGAGAAAGTTACAATAAAACAGGGAAAATTAACTAGGATCTGGAAAGGGGGAGAAATTGAACAAAGAAATATTTACATTTCAGCCAATTGCATCAATTAATATAGTTGTATAGCAAAAATAAATAAATATGATACAGTTGTGAAGGACGATAATATGGTGCTGTGTATGAGTGGGTAGTTGGTGGATTCTTATTTTAATCCAATTTTTGAATACGAGTTTGTGCTGATGGGTGGAGGTTTTAATCAAGGCCTGGGAATGCTTTTTTGAAAAGCCAAGTTTTTAGTCTTTTCCTAAATGTTAGAGTGCATGGTTCTTGTCTCAAGTCAGGTGGGATAGAGTTCCATAGAGTTGGACCTGCTGAAGAGAAAGCTCTGAGACTCAAGGATTTATGTTGGTAGGTTTTGGCATGTGAATCTGGAGTGATTCTTTGTAGTATTCCCTGATGGGTCTGGCGGATGTGTGTTTTTTAAATGGGATTTGTAGGTCGAGTTGAGTGTGTTGGTGGATAGCCTTGTAGATGATAGTGATGGATTTGTACATGATTCTGTAGTGGATCGGTAACCAATGAAGGTATTTGAGGATAGGGGAGATGTGATCGATTTTCCTGGAGTTTGTAAGGATTCTGGCTGCTGTGTTCTGTACCATTTGTAGAGGCTTGGTATAAGAAGCTGGGAGGCCTAGTAGTAGTGAGTTGCAATAATCTAGTTTTGAAAAGATTATTGCTTGCAAGATTGTTCTAAAGTCCTGAGCGTGGAAAAGTGGCTTTATTCTTTTCAGAATATGTAATTTGTGGAAGCAATCTTTGGTGGTTTGGTTAATGAATGGTTTGAGGTTAAGACAGTTGTCTAAGATGGCTCCTAGGTCTCTTACGTGAGCGGTTTGAAGGAGGGTGGGTGGCTTTGAATGTGTGTTGTTGTTTTCTGGTGATTTTTTAATTTTCTTGGATGCCTCTCATGAGGCACTCTGTCAAACAACTTCAGAAAATTTAAATATACTATATCTACTAGATCACTATTATCCACATTTATTAAACCCTTCAAAAAAAGTAGCAGATTGGTGAGGCAAGTATACATTCATGCTGGCTGTGTCCCATTAAACCAAGCCATTTTATATGTTCTATGATTTTATTCTTCAGAATAGTTTCTATAATTTTTCCTGACACTGAAGTAATGCTCCCCTGTCTATAGTTTTCTGGATCAGTCCTGTAGCCCTTTTTAAAGATTTGCGTCATATTGCATCCAATCTTCAGACACAATAGATGATTTTAATGATAAGTTACAAATTACTAGACCTGCAATTTTACTTTTGAGTTCTTTCTGAACTCTGGGATGTAAACCATCTGATACTGGTGATTTGCTACTCTTTAGTTTGTCAATCTGCTCTATTACATCATTCAGGTTCACAGTGATTTGTTACAGTTTTTACTAATTATAACCATTAAATATCATTTACAGCACAGGTATCTCCACAACAATCTCATAAGTAAATACCAAAGCAAAGAATTAATTTAGTCTTTACACTATGGCCTTGTCTTCCCTAACTGCAGTTTTAACTCTTCAGTCAAGTAATAGTCCAACTAACTCCCTCATAGACTTCCTACTTCAAATATATTTTAAAAAAGGTTTTATTATAAGCTTTAGCCTCTACCACCATCTTATAATAAAATTCTTTATTTGCCTGTCTTATCAACATTTAACATTTAACTTGCTAATGATTTACAAGTCAATTTTATAAGACCCATTCGCAAAAACCTGGGTTCGCAAAGACCCATTCGCAAAAACCTGGGTTCACGCCCCTGGCTCGGCCCTGCACACACCGAGTGCATTTTTGAAAGGGTTCAGCCATGCGCATAACCCCCGATACATGCAGAACTGTCAGGCCTGAAGAAAGGGACAGGCCAGGGAGCAGGGTCTGGGCGGAGAGAGAATGGATGGGGCAGGCTGGGACATCACCATCAGATGCTGTCCCAGGGAAGAACGCTCCGGCAACTGGCCAGCATGCAGAGTTTACTTCTGCTCCAGAGGAGCAGTAAGTATTAAAAAAAAAAATTAAGGATAGATAGGTTTAGTTTAGAGTCAGGGACGAGAGGGGAAGAGGGAGTAAGGTTAGGGTTAGGGCTAGGAAAGTTCTCTCCCAGTCTGCTCCTTTATTGGAGCGGACTGGGAGGGATCTGGGTAAAGGCCTGATCATGTCACCACGTGATTCTTTTAAAATCCCCCCCTGCATATGGAGGAGGCTACCCACCACACATACGCATGCGGACATTAAAATCCAGCACGCATGTGCGTGAGGGAATTGCATTTTATAACATGCATGAGCCATGCATGCATGTTATAAAATAGCTGTGTCCATGTATGTGTGCCGGGAACCACGTGCATGGATGCACATGCGGGCCTTTTAAAATCTACCCCAATGTTTTTTCCTGTTTTCTTCAGTTGGACTAATTTTTGAAAGAAGCTATTTTAGCTAAAATTGCCTTTTTACCTCACCTTTTAACCATGCTGTCAATCATTTGGCCTTCTGAAATACCCTTCACCTCTAATCTGAAGAACGTCCAGCATAGCCTCCAGCATTGTGCTGCATCCCAGAAATATGGTTGAACGTCTGCAGTTACTGAACCCCTACTATAGGGCATGCTGGCTGATATTTCAGGTGACACACACAGGTGACATCACATCCTGTCTCATACAAAAGGATGCTCAGAGCCACCTTTCAGTGCCTTTGCAACAGGTCTCATGCTCTTTCTGATGTGCCGTTACAGTGTATTCCTGCCTTGTTCCTGGTCTTGTACCTGTATGTTCTTGCCTTATTACTGGTTTTGTTCCTGGATGTTCCTGCCTTGCTCCTGGTATGGTTCTCTGTGTTCTTGCCCTGCCTCATTCCATCCTTACCTTCTCCTGTCTGTCCTGCTATGTTTCTCCCTCTGGCCTTACTTCTCATTGCCTTGACTTCAGCCTGGATCTTGATTTCACGTTGCTCTCCACCTACCTTGACTTCAGCCTGGACCTTGATTTTGCTTTGCCCTCTGCGTGCCTTGACCTCAACCTAGCCACTTACTTCACTTAATCCTATGTATCCTGGCCATCAGAACTTGCAGGCTCATCCTAAGGGGGAGGTTGCTGGTCAGGCAGATGATCTCATCTTGCAATGCATCAGCTACTGTTTATTAAGGTCTATCTTATGCTCACATGAAATAGGCAGTACCATCCTAAGAGTGGCCCAAGAGTTCACTGCCCTCATTTCATGACAGATTGCGAAGGTTATTAGCTCCGTTGATTTGCCGGTGCTTCTTCTCTTGCAAGGCCTAACATTGCAAGTTCAGCAGCTCACCGGTTCCTTATCAACCCTATATAACTGTCTGGACGCTATACAGACTGTGAATACTTCAGTCCAGCATCTGCTCACTAAGCCACCACCAGTCACAATGCAGATTTCCTCAGTGCAAGAACTTTCAACCATGATGTCAGGCATACATTTCTTGTCACCACCACATTATGACAGAAACCCCAAGACTTGCAGAGGGCTCCTGAACCAGCATCAGATTGTTTTTGAACTGCAAAATGGGAGTTTTCTCACTGGGCAGGCACTGGTCTGAGCATCCCTGCTATGGGAACAGAAGAACTCGATGCTGAGCAGCCTAGCGAAATTCATAGAGCACCTTCACAGGGTCTTCAAGGAACCAGGCTGGTCCTCTTCCACTGCTTCCGACCTCCTGCCTCTCCACCAGGGATATCACATGGTGGGACATTAAGCAATTCAATGGAATTAAGAGAGCCTAACCACTGTATTGTGGCAGAGCCTGGCTGCCCAGATCAAGGACAAACTTGCTTGGTGACAGGTCCCTACATCCGTTGACATACTGATTTCCCTCTGCATCAATATTGACGTCCATTTCCAGGAGAGGTCCTGTGAATGGAATTACTCCCACAGAGGACTGCATTTGACTCCTAGATTCCAGTGCCCTCTATTGGTTCCAGCAAAAGATGCTAGCCCTATACCAACTCAGGAGGACCATATGCAATTGGGCCATTCTCGATTGACAGAAGAAGAGAGGCATTAACACCAGCCTCAAAATCTGTACCTCTATTGTGCTGCCCCAGTCACCATGTTGAAACCTGTTCTTTGAAGCTAGGAAACTCCAATACCTAGGGCTTGCTTTGAAGGCAATCCTAGGTCCTTCTGGAAACACTTCCCTTTCTCATATTGTTCTACCTGTCCATCTTCAAACAGGTACTGAAGTTATGCTCACCAAAGCCTTTCTTAACTCAAGAGTGGCAGGGAATTTCATCAAAGAAATCATGGCACGTTATTACACCAACCCTGTGGATCAGTTGCACAGACTACTCATCATTTCTTCAGTATATGGGGAACTTCTGCCTGAGAATATCATAGCTGTTACCCAACACATAACCCTCAGGGTGAATCTCCTGCTTTACAAACAAATCCCATTCTACATTCTTCGGGGTTCTGTCAACCCACTGGTCCTGGGTCTACCCTAGCTTAAGCAACATAGTTCCATCATAGACTGATGCATAGGAGACATCCAGTCATAGAGCCCCTATTGTTTCCTACATTGCCACTGTTTTGTTGCCCCCCTACCACTATTGTACTCTCAGATCTTGTGCAGCCTTCAGTAATATTCAAGTGGAGACCCTTCCCCCTCACAGAGCCTATGACTGTTCCATTGACTTCCAACCTGGGAAAATGTTGCCTCATGAAAGGGTTTATTTGCTGTGCCAGAAACCCAGGCAATGTCTAAATATATCAGGGAAAACCTAGAATGGGGTTTCAGCCACTCATCCTCATTGTCTGCTGGAGTAGAACTTTTCTTTGTTGGCAAAATTGACAGGTCCCTTTAAACCTCTATTGACTAGCTTGGTCTGAATTCCATTACAATCAAGAGTAAATATCCACTAGAGATGAGCTTCATTTTTTTCTACCGGGTCATTTTTTGAGTCGTACACTTCGGAGTAAAGTTTGTTTTTCCTCGGTTAGTTTTTTGGAAAAACGAACAAAAACTAAATCGGGAAAAATGAAACAGGCCCAAAAAACGACACGGGAAAACAAAGCTCAAAAAAACCCACCCCGAGCATTAAAATTTACTATAATACATTACATACAATCCCCCTCCCCACCATCCAGATCCCTCCCCAAGACTTACTAACATCCCTGGTGGTCCAGCGGGGTCCCGCGAGGGATTTCTCCCTCCGTGCCATTGGGCTGTCTGGCCTGCCTCGATCAAAATGGCGCCGATAGCCATTGACCTACTATGTCACAGGGGCTACCAGGTGCCATTGGTCAGCCCCTGTCACATGGCCATCGGCGCCAACTTGTACTCCTACCATGTGACAGGAGCTGACCAATGGCACTGGTAGCCCCTGTGACATAGTAAGGGCAAAGGCTATCGGTGCCATTTTGATTACTGGCAGCCGACGGTCCGAGTGCAGGAGGTCACTCCCGGACCCCCGCTGGACCACCAGGGACATTTGGCAAGTCTTGGGGGACCCTCCTGACCCCCACAAGACTTGCCAAAAGTCCAGTGGGGGTCCAGGAACGACCTCCTGCACTCAGACCGTCGGCTGCCAATAATCAAAATGGTGCCGATAGCCTTTGCCCTTACTATGTCACAGGGGCTACAGGTGCCATTGGTCAGCCCCTGTCACATGGTAGTAGCACAAGATGGCACCAATGGCCATGTGACACGGCCTGACCAATGGCACCGGTAGCCCCTGTGACAAAGTAGGTCAAAGGATATTGGTGCCATTTTGATGTGAGGCAGGCCCGAAAGTCAGATGGCACAGAGGGAGAAATCCCTCGTGGGACCCCACTGGACCACCAGGGATGTTAGTAAGTCTTGGGGAGAGATCAGAATGGTGGGGGGGGGGTGTATTACAGTAAATTTTAATGGTTGGGGTAGTTTTTTATTTAAAAAAAATAAAATGTGCCCCTCCCCCCATACAAACCCGAAAAACTAATTTTCCTTGTAGTTCGGGGAAAATCAGTTTTGGGGTTCGGGGCCCCCGACCCACGACGAATTAGGCAATTTTGTTGAAATTGCCTAATTCATAATAAACGAACCACATCTCTAATATCCACTGCCTTTCATCTCCAAGCTGTTCAATTGACTTCAAGATGTGAAGATCTTCAACAAGTTGGACCTTCGTGGAGCTTATAACTTGATAAGGATTAAAGAGAAGGTCGAATGGAAGACCATATTTAACACAAGAGATGGACATTATGTCATCCATTTGGACTTTCAAATGCCCCTGCAGTGTTTCAGAACTTTGTGAACGACATCTTCAGAGATCTTCTGCAGATGTGTAATTTGGTATACCTGGATGATATCCTAATCTTCTACCACACAGCACTTTCTGCAGAAAGAGCCCTCCAGTGACTTTGCAAAATGAGGCTATATGCAAAATTGGAAAAATATTCATTCAAACATTCTGAGTTAACCTTTCCAGGCTATATCATTTCAGTACAAGTCCTAAAGATAGACCCTATCAAATTCTCGGCCATCAGAGATTGGACCTGGCCTGAGGGACATTGTTTAAAAATACAGTCCTAGAAGCGTAGTCCAGATATATTCCATGCATTAAGAAAGATGGAAGGAAGGCAAAACAATTACTGGCATGGTTAAAAGGTAAGGTAAAAGAGGCTATTTTAGCTAAAAAAAAAAACATCCTTCAAAAATTGGAAGAAGTCTCCATCTGAATAAAAGAGGAAAAAGCATAAGCATTGTCAAGTTAAGTGTAAAACATTGATAAGGCAGGCTAAGAGATACTTTGAAATTAAGTTGTCTGTAGAAGCAAAAACTCATAATAAAAACTTTAAAATATATCCGAAGCAAGAAACCTGTGAGGGAGTTGGATGGACATTAGATTACCGAGGGGCTATGTTGTGCTAGTGGACCCTTAGGTTGAGGCAAGGTTGGCATCACCTACAGGGAGGAGCTCTGCAGGTCCTCACCATCAACATGCAGACCTGGCTGGAGCAGAGACCCAACAGAACCTTCACCAATACCAGCCCACGTTCCCCACAGGTTGAGACACTGGGTGTCGGGGCCAGTTGGACTTAGGTGCAGGTCTCTGGATGGCGAAAAATCCTATGAAGGCTAGAGAATAGCAAGAAGAGCAGTCCATGTGGGCTAAGGTTGGATAGGTGGCAGGCGGAGTCATGGACGTAGCCAAGGTTGAGGCAGGTGGCAATCAGCAAAGTTGAAGGCAAGCTAGTCGTCGGGGTAGGTGGAAGATGAGTAAAGTCCAGAGGAAGTCCAAGGTCAGTCAGAAGTCAATCCAAGAAGAAGGCAAAGTCAGGAGCAATCCAAGGTCCACGTCAAAGAGACAATCCAAGAAGAGAAGGGTGAGGCATCAGGAGCCAAGGAGTCAGGAGCCAAGGAGCAAACAAATTGTCAGGGAGCAAGACCTGTTGCTGAGGCATCTGATGATGGCCAGGTCCGGGTTTAAATAGCCACGCCCTGTTGATGTCATGGGGGGCGTGCAGATGTTTTTCCACTGTGGGCCCTTTAAATCCAGTCATATCATGCGCACACCTAGGACCGCCCCCTGCATGGAGTGGTGTCTCCAGTAGGGCTATGCCCTTGCGGCAGCCTGATGCATTTTTGCCATGGAATTGAGTAAAGCTTTGGCCGAGAGAGGTGAGAGCAGACGGGCATGAGACGAGCCCATGGCCAGCCAAATGTACCCCTTCCTTTAGAGCCTCCCTCTGGAGATTTGGGTCTTCTAGGGTGAGCTGCATGGAATGCCCTTAAAAGACCCTTGTACAAAATGTTCAAGGTGAGTTCCCATGTGTTCTCTTCTGGGCCATAGCCCCTCCCAGGAAATCAGGTACTCCCACTTGTGATTCCTTCTGTATATATCCAGTACCTCCCTGACCTGGTAAACTTGGTTCTCCTCAGAAGATAGATCTGGCAGTTTTGGCAGTCCGGAAGAGCCAAGAGAGAACTAAGGGTTTGAGCAATGACACATGGAACACATTGTGAATCTTTAGAGATGCAGGAATCGCAACTGGTAAGAGACAGGGCCAACGACACATAATGGGGTAAGGTCTGATGTAACATGGTGTGAGCCTCATGGAGGGTATCTGGAGCCAGATGTGGTGGGTGCTTAGCCAGACTTTATCTCCTGATTTAAATTGGGGAGCTGGTTGCCGATGAATGTTCGCTGCCCTTTTGGCTCGTTGAGCCGCCTTCTGGATCATCTTTTCAGTTTGTACCCAGAGGTTGTTTAGTTCTTTGGCTGGCAGTTGGGCTGCAGGTGATGAGACAGAGAGCAGCACTGGAAGAGGAAGAGCTGGCTGTTTCCTGTACATGATCAAGAACGGGGAGGTAACTGTGGCAGCATTAATGTGGGAGTTATGAGAGAACTTAGCCCACGGGAGTAGAGTAGCCTAATTATCTTGCCATGCATTCCACCTGACCATTAGCCTATGGGTGATAGGCAGTAGTGAAGTCAAGTTTAATATTGAATTTCTGGCAGAGTGAGTGCCAAAATTTGGCTGTGAACTAGATGCCTCAGTCAGAGACTATATGCTGTGGGAGACCATGCAGATGAAAAATGTGAGAAGTGAAGAGACATGACAATTCAGGTGCTGAGGGGAGGCCCAGGAGTGCCACAAAGTGAGCTATCTTAGAAAATCAGTCGACTATGACCCATATAATATGGCAGCCATTAGAAAGAGGGAGTTCTACCACAAAGTCGGTGAACAAATGAGTCCAGGGTTACTTGGGGACCAACAACAACTGTAACAGCCCCCAAGGTTGCCCTATCACAGGCTTTTGCTGAGCACAGATAGGACATGAGTCCACATAGGCCTTTATATCACCCTTCATCTGGAGCCACTAGTAATACCATTGGAGTAGTGCCAGGATTTGGGCCCGCCAAGGATGTCCTGCAACATGAGAATCATGGGATCACTCCAGAACTTTCTGATGGAGTCGGTTTGGGATAACTGTCTTTCCTGGGGGAATGGTTAGGGAGGTTGCCAGGAAGATTCAAGTTGGGTTGTTGATATGCCCCGGTGGGTTGGGGATGTTCTCTGCCTCAAAGAACTGGGATAAGACATCCATACAGACATTCTTATTTGCTGGCCGGTATCTAAGTTCAAAATCAAATCAAACAAAAAACAGGGATCACTGGGCTTGACGGGTGTTCAGATGTTGGGCTTGGTGAAGATGCTCCAAGTTCTTATGATCAGTGTATATTGTAATGCAGTGTTGCACACCCTCCAACCAGTGTCGCCATTCCTTGAGCACCTACCTTATCCCCAATGTTGTAATTTCGCTCGGCAAAGGAAAATTTTCAGGAAAAGAACAGCCAAAGTTGTAGGACCCCCGAGTTTGCATATTGACTTAACACAGCACCCATGCCTAGGGAGGAGGCATCGACCTCTAGAAGAAAAAGACATGTGGGGTCTGGGTGATGGAGACAGGGTTCCTAAAAAAAGTCCTGTTTTAGCTTATGCTTAGGCCATGACTGATTCGGGTGACCAGGTCTTGGTATTAGCTCCTTTCTTGGTAAGTGCTGTGAGGGGGGAAGCAATTCGAGAGTTAATTGGAATAAAGTATCAATAGAAATTTGCAAGTCCCAAGAACCACTGTAAGGCTCAGAGGCTGGTGGGTTGTGTCCAATCTTGAATACAATGTACTTTCTCCAGGTCCATGCAAAAGCGCCTGCTACAAATTATATACCTCTTGAAGGAGCATTTTTTGATCTTGGCATTAAGCTTGTGAACCTGTAAATGCTGAAGAACCTCATGAACATCCCGACAACGGGATTGGAGGTTCTTTGAGAAGACAAGGATGTTGTCATAAGTATACTACTACCGAGACATATAGGAGATCCCTAAAGATCTCGTTCATCATGTTTTGAAACACTGCAGGGACATTGCACAGCCCAAATGGCATTTCCAGATATTCATAATGACCATCCCGCCAATTGAAGGCTGTTTTGCATTTGTCACCTGACTTGATGTGAATGAGATTATACACTCTGTGTAAGTCCAACATGGCAAATATTCTGGCACCCTGAAGCTGATCAGGAAGCTCTAGGATGAGAGGCAAGGGGTGCCGATCCTTTTTTGTTATAGTGTTGAGCCCTCAATAATCAATGCAAGGGCATAGCATTTCGTCTTTCTTGGACACAAAAAAGAACACTGCCACTGCTGGCAAGGTGGAGGGTATGATGAATCCTGTCAAGGTTTTCTAGAATGTTCTGAGACATGGCCTTAGTCACCTGAAGGGGCAAGAGATACATCTTTTCCTGTGGTGGGATAGCCCCAGCAGGAGATTAATGGCACAGTCGAAAGGCCAATGTTCCGGTAACACCTCCGCCTTGTCCTTGGAGAACACATCCTCAAAGTCTGCATACTGCTGAGGTGGGCCCACTGAAGTCCTGGCCATAGGAACAGTTGTTGGGGGTCTAAATTGAGGAAGGCATGAGTCTTGACAGCAGGGCTAAGCTGTAGTGTCTCACAATCAAATCAAGGTGAGTGATGCTGTAAACAAGGTAATCCCAAAATTATGGGGTGTACCATCTTGTCAATGAAATAAAATGTTATCTGTTCCATGTGCAGAATACTAGTGCAGTGGCACAGTGGGATGGTCGTTGTGGTGATCCAGCCAGGAAGTGGTTCTCCATAGATTAAGGAGATGATAAGAGGCGTCTCCCAAGGAACAGTTGGTAGTTTCAGATGGTCAGCCAGAACTTTCATGAGGAAATTTCCTCCCGTGCCAGAATCCACCAGTGCCAGGGTGGCAATTTTGTGGTTCCCCATGGAGTTCATTACCAGGAAGGTGACCTCTAGGACTGAATTATTACAGCCTAGGATCATCTCCCCACCAGCTCCTAGACTTGCTTGTTTCCCAACCTCAACAGACAATGTTCCATAAGATGCCCTTTCCCGACACAGTAGAAACATTTATTTATTTTATTTATTTATTTTTAGATTTTTATATACCGGTGTTCCTATATGAAATAAAGATCACATCGGTTTACATTGAAACAGAACATGAAAATTGCCAAAAGGCATTACATAGAACAAGGTTATGAAACTTGGAACAGTGTACATAAGTTCAAAATTTAACAATAACGTTGTAACATTGATGACCAAAAGATAAAGGAGAAAAAAAAAAAAAAAAGACTTAAACAATTAAGTTGACAGGTCTTATTGAGCATAAAAATTATAACATATAAGTGAGAAAGTCTCAAGTGTCCTGCAGCAAGAGATTAGATACCGAAGTAGGTAGCGGTATGGAAAATGGGGGTTTGTGAAGAAGATATGTTCTTGCTGGTTGGAGGGGAAAAAATGATGATCATGGTCCTGGAAAAGCTTGGCTAAAGAGCCAGGTTTTAAGTTTTTTTTTGAATGAAGAGTGGCAGAACTCAAGCCGAATGTCTGGTGGGAGCGCATTCCATTGAATGGGGCCTGCTGTAGATATGGCACGTTTATGATGCGAGGATTTTGTTGAAGGTACATAGAGTGTGCCTTTATATGCTCCTCTGATGGGTCTAGAGGAGGAGTGAGGGCGTAGTTGGTTACATAATTGAAGAGGAGAGATATTGTGAATGGATTTATGAATTACGGTGAGTACTTTATATAGGATCCTTTGCTTTATAGGCAGCCAGGGGAGGAGCTTGAGAATGGGGGTGATGTGATCTCTTTTATTCGTATTGGTAAGGATTCTGGCTGCAGAGTTCTGTAGCATTTGGAGGGGTTTGATGGATGAATATGGAAGGCCAAAGAGAAGCGAATTGCAATAGTCGACTTTTGATAGAATAATGGCTTGTAGGACCATCCGAGAATGGTTGAAATAAAGAAGAGGCTTCAATTTTTTTAAGACTTGTAACTTATAAAAACAGTCTTTGGTGGTTGTGCTTATGAATTTTTTTAAAATTGAGCTGATTGTCTAGCATGATACCTAGATCTCGAACATGTGGTGAGTGATTTAATATGGGAGTGGATGAGCTGAGTAGGTCAGCTGGGTTTAGAAGTTTGATGTTGATGTCTTGATTGATGATTAGGATCTCAGTTTTGTTGTTGTTAAGAATGAGGCAAAGGCTGGAGAGAAGATGATTGATCTGTTGCAAACAATTGTTCCAGTGAGCCAAGGTTTTTTGTAAGGATTCTGAGATTGGGATGAGTATCTGGATGTCATCCGCGTAGAGATAGTGAGTTAGGTTTAGTTTAGTAAGTAGATGACATAGAGGTAAGAGGTAAATGTTGAAGAGGGTAGGGGAAAGGGAGGAACCCTGAGGGACCCCCCGGTTGGAAGGGATCGGTTGTGATTCTTTGTTGTTAATCTTTACTTTGAATTGTCTATTTGCTAGGAAGGATTTGAACCAGCTGAAGACTGTTCCTTTAATGCCTATATCTGCCAGACATTTTAATAGAGATGAATGGTTGACAGTGTCAAAGGCTGCAGAGAGATCTAGTAGTATCAAAAGATGTGGTTGTTTTTTGTCCATATTAGATAGAATAGAATCGGTAAGAGAGATAAGGAGAGATTCAGTGCTTAACGATTTCCGAAAGCCATACTGGGAAGATACAAGAATGTTGTTTTCTTCCAAATATTCAGATAGTTGTTTATTGACTATCTTTTCCATAATTTTGACGATCAATGGCAGATTAGCTATTGGGCGGAAGTTAGCTGGATCTGTGGTTGGAAGGTTAGGTTTTTTAAGTAGAGGTTTGAGAATGGCTAATTTAAGTTGGTCAGGAACTAGACCCTGGGAGAGAGAGCAGTTAATGATGTCTGCAATTGGTTTTGATATGGAGTTTCTTATTGCGATGAGAAGGTTAGTAGGAATTGTGTCTAAGGGATGAGATGACGGTTTCATTTTTTTAAGTATGTTTTCTATCTCAAGTGCTGAAGTGGTCTCGAAAGTTTCCAGCGTTGTATTTAGTTGAGGTGAGGTAATGTGAGGGAAAGGGGGATATGAAAAAGATGATGAGAAAGAGATAGTCAGTTTGTCAATTTTATCCTTAAAGTATTCTGCTAGTTCTGATGCTTTGTTGAGTGCTTGATCATCAGGAATGGTAGGAGGTGATGGTTTAGTGAGAGCTGAAACGTAGGAGAAAAGTGCTTTTGAATCAAATATGAAATGATGTATTTTTTTTGAGAAAAAATCTCTCTTTGTTCTCAGTATGGTGATCCTATAAGCATTGAGGGAGGTTTTATAAATAGCTAATGTTGTGGGGGATGGGTTTCTCCTCCAAGTGTGTTCTTTATTTCTTAGCTCTTGTTTAAGCAGCTTCAGTTCTGGGGTGAACCAGGGTTTCCTGTTGTCTGGCGAAGGTTGTACTACTTTTGTGATGGAAGGGCAGGTAATGTCTGCGATCTTTTTGGTGATGTTGCACCATGAGAAACATAGGTGCAGCCTCCAGCAGTGGAGCCTCTCTTCCAAAGTAAGTCGAGTCTGTCCCAACTCATGGACTCCTGGAACTGGGCCAGAGCCGAGGTGGCCATAGCTGGTGGAACGAGGGGACAGGAAAACTCCAGGGCCAATGGTACTTGCCTACGGGGACCCGTAACTCCTGAGCCCCGCTGCTGGAGATGTCAGTAAATCATTCCAGCCAAGTTAATAAAGGCATCAAGGAACTCAGTGAGTTTCCTTGCTGTAAGTTCATCCTTTATTCATGAGGCTAGTCCTTCAAGAAAGATACTGCACAAGCTATCCTCCCTCCAATTCAACTCCATGGCCATGGTATGAAATTCAATGACACAATCCATCAATGGCCGTGAGCTTTGCTGAAGGTGCAGCAGATTAGAGCCAAGGGTGGCCAATTGTCCATATTCATTAAATACTTGCTTGAAAGCCTGGATGAACTGTTGTACATCTAGAAACAGAGCATTTCCACATTCCCAAAGGAAGGAGGCCCAGTCCAGAGCTTTGTCATCCAATAGGGAGATGATGAACATGTTCTTAATGGCAATAGTTGGGAACTGTACTGGTTGGAGCAAGAAGTGCATCAAACACTGATTCACAAATCCTCGACAAAATTTAGGGTCCTCTGCATACCGGGGTGGAAGCAACAGCCACTGGGGCCAGGACAACCAGTGTCAGGGTACTAGTCATGGTAGCGAGGGCATCGAGATGGGTGCTGAGATGATCCATGGTGCCCACTTTTACTTCCAACATTGATGCTGCTGCTGAATCTTCTGTGTGAGGCTGGTATAGCCTGAAGGCTGAAGAGATCCATTGGATCCATGGTTTTAGCAAACTGTTGTGCTAGTGAACCCTTAGGTTGAGACAAGGTTGGCACCACTTGCAGGGAGGAGCCCTAGAGTTCCTCACCATTGACAGGCAGACCTGGCTGGAGCAGAGACCCCATGGGACCTTCACCAATACTAGCCCACGTTCCCCTCAGGTTGAGCCCTTGGGTGCTGGGGCCAGCTGTACTTAGGTGTGGGTCTCTGGATAGCAAAGAATCTGATGAAGGCTGGAGAACAGCAAGAAGAGTGGTCTGTACTGGCAAAGGTTGGATAGGTGGCAGGCGGAGTCAAGGATGAACTCGAGGTTGAGGCAGGCGGCAAGCAGAAAAGTCAAAAGCAAGCAAGAGGTTGGGGCAGGTGGAAGACGAGTGAAGTCCAGAGGAATTCCAAGTTCAGTCAGGAGTCAAGCTGTGAAGAAGGCAAAGTCAGGAGCAATCCGAGGTCTAAGCTGAAGAGATGATCCAAGGAAAGAAGGGTGAAGAGTCAGGAGCTGAGGAGTCAGGAGCCAAGGAGCAAGTAAATATTCAGGGAGCAAGACCTGTTGCTGAGGTATCTGATCATGGCTAGTTTCAGGTTTAAATATCTATGCCCTGATGATGTCATGTGGGGGTGCCACATAGATTTTCCCGCTACTGGCCCTTTAAATTCGGTGGCGGCGAGTGCATGCATGCCTAGGACCACCCCCTGCTTTGAGCGCCGGGTCCACTGGGACTAGGCCTGCACAGCAGCCTGCCGCATCTTCGCTGCAGCATTGAGGAAAACTTTGGTCAGGAGAGGTAAATGTGGCCAGCCGTGAAACGAGCCCACGGCTGGCCAAACATAACAGGTTAAAGGGGTTCTTAGGGAAGATAAGGCCATTGCAGAAAGACTAAATTAATTTGTTGCTTCAGTGTTTGCTGATGAAGATGTTGGGGAGATACCAGTTCCAGAGATGGTTTTCAAGGGTGAGGAGTCAGATGAACTGAACCAAATCACTGTGAACCTGGAAGATGTAGTACGCCAGATTGACAAATGAAAGAGTAGCAAATAACCTGGACCGGATGGTATGCACCCAGGGTTCTGAAGGAAATAAAAAATGAAATTTCAGATCTAGTAGTTAAAATGTGTAACCTATCATTAAAATCATTCATTGTACCTGAAGACTGGAGAGTGGTCAATGTAACCCCAATATTTAAAAAGGTCTAGAGTTTCAGGAGACGCCCACAAGATGGCCGCCTGAGCAGTCGCGTTTGTGAGAAGCTCCCGAGTTTTACCTTTAAAGCTGTTTTTTCTGAGGATCTATTATGCCCCACACCAAAAGAAAGGCGAGGGTACGGGGGATAGAGATGACATCTACCCCGTTGGAGTCAAGTCAACCCCGCATCGGGAGCTTTTTCGCGGTGGTGTTGCCTGGAACGCCCGGAGAGCATGTCGCTGTGGGAGCGGATATGGAGCGGGATCTGCTCTCCTTGACATCTGAAACATCTCTCAGCCCCAGGTCTCCGCGTAAACCGGCACCACCAGGCTTCGTTGATGAGACAGGATTGGTGGAAGCTGCAGCCCCCCAGGAGAGGGAAGGTACAGCCGGACAAGAGTTGCCAACGGAAGGTTATGAAAATCAAGAGCAAACGGCAAAGGTACAGCCCCAGAGGGGTAATGGCGTCCTGGGACTGGAAAATGCCATCAGGCTGAGTAGTCCGAGCCTGGGTACTGGTGCCAGGGATATAGTGGGTGGAGGAGACGAGAGAAAAGAGTCACCTAAGACTGAGAGAGTTATAATTCCTACAACAGAAATTTCTTTAACAATGATTTGGAATGCATTGCAGGCATTGGAAAAGGCAGTTGTGGGTCTCACTAAAGAAATTCGGGAAGTTAAAAATCAAGTAACTAAAAACGCAATTGAACTAACACAACAAGAAGTGAGAATACAAACAATGGATGGACGCTTAAAGGAAGTGGAAAAAATACAATTTAATTTAATTCAGAGTGAATCTGTTGCTAATAAGAGGCTGGAGACTATAGAAAATTCTCTGAGATCCCATAATCTGAGATTCTTGAATTTTCCTGTCTTGAGAAATATTTCTCCACTTGACTTGTTTAGATTTTATACATCCCAGATCCTGAAAATGCCTGAAGAGGTGAAACCTGTAGTGACAAAAGCATACTACTTACCAACAGCAGATTCTAATCGTGGAAATATAGAAGAACATTTATTACATGATGTTACCACTCTACTTGAATCTTCACAAGAGATGATTGTGACTCAGAGGAGAACTTTATTGATTTCTTTTGTGTTTCTTATGGATAAAAATAATGGGGCGGATTTTAAAAGGCACGCGAATAGCCTACTTTTGTTTGCGCTCCAGGCGCAAACAAAAGTACGCTGGATTTTAGTAGATACGCGCAGAGTCGCGCGTATCTGCTAAAAACCTGGATCGGCGCGCGCAAGGTTATCGATTTTGTATAGCCGGCGCGCGCCGAGCCGCGCAGCCTACCCCCGTTCCCTCCAAGGCCGCTCCGAAATCGGAGCGGCCTTGGAGGGAATCCTCTAACGCCCTCCCCTCACCTTCCCCTCCCTTCCTCTACCTAACCCACCCCCCCGGCCCTGTCTACACCCCCCCTTACCTTTCTCCGGGGATTTACGCCTCCCGGAGGGAGAAGTAAATCCCCGCGCGCGAGCGGGCATCCTGCGCGCCGGGCCGCGACCTGGGGGCGGGTACGGAGGGCGTGGCCAGGCCCCCGGACCGCCCCAGGCCGTAGCCACGCCCCCGTACCCGCCCCCAAAACGCTGCCGACACGCCCCCGAAATGCCGCGACGACCGGGCCCGCCCCCCGACACGCCCCCCTCGGAGAACCCCGGGACTTACGCGAGTCCCGGGGCTCTGCGTGCGCCGGGAGGCCTATGTAAAATAGGCTTCCCGGCGCGCAGGGCCCTGCTCGCGTAAATCTGCCCGGTTTTGGGCGGATTTACGCGAGCAGGGCTCTGAAAATCCGCCCCAATGTTTCTAAATATTTCTTTAGAAATAGTCAAGAAAAATTCTTTGGTCATAAATTGTGGTGTTTCCCAGATATTGTTAAAACAACCCAAATAAGGCGTAAATCTTTTCTTGATATGAGAGCGGAAGCGATTCTAAAAGGGGCTCAATTTAAACTGCATTTCCCGTGCAAATGTCATATTATTTACCAGGAACAGAAATATATTTTCTTAGAACCCTCCCAGCTTAGGGATTTCTTGGCTTCTCGCTCCTAAGATGTCTCACTATAAAGCGGAAAATTAATAGGCAAAGAGTCTTCTCAGGCTGCTTTTTCATGTTGTAATAGATTACTTTGATATCGCTCCTTATATGAGGCGTCTCTGTATTACCTTTATTTTTTAAAATACAAATTAGTATATTGTTTCATATGTTATTATGTTCATTTTATTTCTTATTTGTATTTTATAATTTTCAAACAAGTATTGACTTGTATGTATGTTAAAATAAGAAATTAAAAATTAAAAAAAAAAAAAGGTCTCCAGGGGCGATTCAGGAAACTGACTTCAGTGCTGGTAAAAATAGTGGAAACTATTCTAAGGATCAAAATCACAAAACATATAGAAAGTCATGGTTTAATGGAACACAGCATGGATTTACCCAAGGGATATCTTGCCTTACAAATCTACTTCATTTTTCTGAAGGGGTTAATAAACATGTGGATAAAGATGAAACAGTAGATAATAGTGTATTTGGATTTTCAGTAGGCATTTGACAAAGTCCCACATGAGACGCTTCTAAGAAAACTAAAAAGTCATGGGATAGGAGGCGATGTCCTTTTGTGGATTACAAACTGGTTAAAAGACAAGAAACAGAAAGTAGGATTAAATGGTCAATTTTCTCAATGGAAAAGAGTAAGAACATGAGAACATAAGAAAATGCCATACTGGGTCAGACCAAGGGTCCATCAATCCCAGCATCCTGTTTCCAACAGTGGCCAATCCAGGCCATAAGAACCTGGCAAGTACCCAAAAACTAAGACAATTCCATGTAACCATTGCTAATGGCAGTGGCTATTCTCTAAGTGAACTTAATAGCAGGTAATGGACTTCTCCTCCAAGAACTTATCCAATCCTTTTTTAAACACAGCTATACTAACTAGGGATGTGAATCGTTTTTTGACGATTTCAAATATCGTCCGATATATTTTAAATCGTCAAAAATCGTTAGGGCCAAGATACAATACCAATTCCCCCGATTTATCGTTAAAAAATCGTAAATCGGGGGAAGGGGGAGGGCAGGAAAACCGGCACACTAAAACCCCCTAAAACCCACCCCCGACCATTTAAATTAAACCCCCCCCCCCCCCGAACCCCCCCCCCCCCCCAAATGCTTTAAATAACCTGGGGATCCAGCAATGGGCCAGAACGGCGGTGGTCTGGAACGGCCCCCTCAATTGAATCCTGTTGTCTTCAGCCGGCGCCATTTTGCAAAATGGCCACCGCAAAATGGCGGCGGCCATAGACAAAAACGATTTGACGCAGGAGGTCGTTCCGGACCCCAGCTGGACTTTTGGCAAGTCTTGTGGGGGTCAGGAGGCCCCCCTAAGCTGGCCAAAAGTTCCTGGGAGTCCAGCGGGGTTCAGGAAGCGATTTCTTGCCGCGAATCATTTTCCGTACGGAAAATGGCGCCGGCAGGAGATCGACTGCAGGAGGTCGTTCAGCTGGGGTTCCGGACCGCCGCTCAACGACCTCCTGCAGTCGATCTCCTGCCGGCGCCATTTTCCGTACGGAAAACGATTTGCGCCAAGAAATCGCTTCCTGAACCCCGCTGGACTCCCAGGAACTTTTGGCCAGCTTGGGGGGGCCTCCTGACCCCCACAAGACTTGCCAAAAGTCCAGCGGGGGTCCGGAACGACCTCCTGCGTCAAATCGTTTTTGTCTATGGCCGCTGCCATTTTGCGGCGGCCATTTTGCAAAATGGCGCCGGCTGAAGACAACAGGATTCAATTGAGGGGGCCGTTCCGGACCGCCGCCGTTCTGGACCACCGCTGGATCCCCAGGTTATTTAAAGCATTTGGGGGGGGGTTCGGGAGGGTGGGGGATTTAATTTAAAGGGTCGGGGGTGGGTTTTAGGGGGTTTTAGTGTGTCGGCTCACGATATTAACGATTTTAACGATAGTTTACACACCCAAACGGCAACAATATGATTCTCTCCCCCTCCCAGCCGAAATCGATCGTTAAGACGATCGAGGACACGATTCACATCTCTAATACTAACTGCACGAACCACATTCTCTGGCAACAAATTCCAGAGTTTAATTGTGCGTTGAGTAAAAAAGAACTTTCTCCGATTAGTTTTAAATGTGCCCCATGCTAACTTCATGGAGTGCCCCCTAGTCTTTCTACTATCCGAAAGAGTAAATAACCGATTCACGTCTACCCGTTCTAGACCTCTCATGATTTTAAACACCTCCATCATATCCCCCCTCAGTCGTCTCTTCTCCAAGCTGAAAAGTCCTAACCTCTTTAGTCTTTCCTCATAGGGGAGTTGTTCCATTCCCCTTATCATTTTGGTAGCCCTTCTCTGTACCTTCTCCATCGCAATTATATCTTTTTTGAGATGCGGCGACCAGAATTGCACACAGTATTCAAGGTGCGGTCTCACCATGGAGCGATACAGAGGCATTATGACATTTTCCGTTTTATTCATCATTCCTTTTCTAATAATTCCCAACATTCTATTTGCTTTTTTGACTGCCGCAGCACACTGCACCGACGATTTCAATGTGTTATCCA
This sequence comes from Rhinatrema bivittatum, assembly GCF_901001135.1. Classification (NCBI taxonomy): domain Eukaryota; kingdom Metazoa; phylum Chordata; class Amphibia; order Gymnophiona; family Rhinatrematidae; genus Rhinatrema; species Rhinatrema bivittatum. The sequence goes on along the minus strand of NC_042616.1, from coordinate 361,943,625 downwards.
CTATGACACCTAGATCTCTTTCTTGGGTTGTAGCACCTAATATGGAACCCAACATTGTGTAATTATAGCATGGGTTATTTTTCCCTATATGCATCACCTTGCACTTATCCACATTAAATTGCATCTGCCATTTGGATGCTCAATTTTCCAGTCTCACAAGGTCTTCCTGCAATTTATCACAATCTGCTTGTGATTTAACTACTCTGAACAATTTTGTGTCATCTGCAAATTTGATTATCTCACTCTTCGTATTTCTTTCCAGATCATTTATAAATATATTGAACAGTAAGGGTCCCAATACAGATCCCTGAGGCACTCCACTGTCCACTCCCTTCCACTGAGAAAATTGCCCATTTAATTCTACTCTCTGTTTCCTGTCTTTTAGCCAGTTTGCAATCCACGAAAGGATATCGCCACCTATCCCATGACTTTTTACTTTTCCTAGAAGCCTCTCATGAGGAACTTTGTCAAACGCCTTCTGAAAATCCAAGTACACTATATCTACCGGTTCACCCCTATCCACGTGTTTATTAACTCCTTCAAAAAAGTGAAGCAGATTTGTGAGGCAAGACTTGCCCTGGGTAAAGCCATGCTGACTTTGTTCCATTAAACCATGTCTTTCTATATGTTCTGTGATTTTGATGTTTAGAACACTTTCCACTATTTTTCCTGGCACTGAAGTCAGGCTAACCGGTCTTTACTTTCCCGGATCGCCCCTGGAGCCATTTTTAAATATTGGGGTTACATTTGCTATCCTCCAGTCTTCAGGTACAATGGATGATTTTAATGATAAGTTACAAATTTTTACTAATAGGTCTGAAATTTCATTTTTTAGTTCCTGCAGAACTCTGGGGTGTATACCATACGGTCCAGGTGATTTACTACTCTTCAGTTTGTCAATCAGGCCTACCACATCTTCTAGGTTCACGGTGATTTGATTCAGTCCATCTGAATCATTACCCATGAAAACCTTCTCCATTACGCCAGGAAAGCCCTGGGGGAGGGCTCCAACTCGGGCCCGTGCTGTCCGCTGCAGGGGAAGCCGTCCTGCTTCCTTCAGCGGCGTCTCTCCTCCACCGGGGAGATCAAGATGGCCGCCGCCATGAAGATCCAAGATGGCCGCCATCAACTCATTTGCATTTAAAGGGACCTGGTCCCTTTAACTAGACTCACCTGTTTCCAATGATCCAGAGCAGAGGAAGTATATAGGGAGGCTTCCTCTGCTCATTCCTTGACTCGGCAACGTCCCATTGCTATCTAGTCTGCTTGCCTTGGTGAGTTCTTTGTACTTGGATGCTGGTTCCTGTTTTCGTCTTGGTGTTCCTGATTCCTGACTTCGGATTGGCTTACGGTGATTCTCTGGTTCCTGACTTCGGATTGGCAAGCGGCGATTCTCTGGTGCACGACTTCGGACTGGTGAGCAACGACCATCTGGCACTCGACCTAGGACCCCTCCAAGACTCTGTCACCAAAGGCCCACCTAAGTCCCAGCAGCCCGGGTCCCTACGGGCTCCTCCTGGGGGGACCGTGGGCTTCCAGGGCGAAGCTCCAGTTGGCCTTTGCACCATTGCTCTGACCTCCCTAGGTCCACCTAAGTCCCAGCGGTCTGGTCCCTACGGGCTCCTCCCGGGGGGACCGCAGACCACCAGTGGTGAAGACACAGCGCCTCTCCTCGTCGCTTCATCGCCTTGATATTTGCCTCAGCCCCAGTGCCAAGGGCCAGCTGGTCCCACCTCTTGTTCTACCTCGCCACCCGGCGTGAGAGCCTACGAGACTTCCGCAAGGTATTCCATCCTCACGTCGGCCCAAGGGTCCACAAGCCCGAGCATAACATTACAGGTACCTCCCCAACATCCTCTTCAGTAAACACCGAAGCAAAGAAATCATTTAATCTTTCCGCGATGGCCTTATGTTCTCTAAGTGCCCCTTTAACCCCTCGATCATCTAACGGTCCAACTGACTCCCTCACAGGCTTTCTGCTTCGGATATATTTTAAAAAGTTTTTACTGTGAGTTTTTGCCTCTACAGCCAACTTCTTTTCAAATTCTCTCTTAGCCTGTCTTATCAATGTCTTACATTTAACTTGTCAATGTTTATGCTTTATCCTATTTTCTTCTGTTGGATCCTTCTTCCAATTTTTGAATGAAGATCTTTTGGCTAAAATAGCTTCTTTCACATCCCCTTTTAACCATGCCGGTAATCGTTTTGCCTTCTTTCCACCTTTCTTAATGTGTGGAATACATCTGGACTGTGCTTCTAGAATGGTATTTTTTAACAATGACCACGCCTCTTGGACATTTTTTACTTTTGTAGCTGCTCCTTTCAGTTTTTTTCAAACAATTTTTCTCATTTTATAAAAGTTTCCCTTTTGAAAGTTTAGCACGAGAGCCTTGGATTTGCACACTGTTCCTTTTCCAGTCATTAAATCAAATTTGATCATATTATGATCACTATTGCCAAGCGGCCCCACCACCGTTACCTCTCTCACCAAGTCCTGTGCTCCACTGAGAATTAGATCTAAAATTGCTCCCTCTCTCGTCGGTTCCTTAACCAATTGCTCCATAAAGCTATCATTTATTCCATCCAGGAACGTTATCTCTCTAGTGTGACCCGATGATACATTTACCCAGTCTATATTGGGGTAATTGAAGTCTCCCATTATTACTGCACTACCAATTTGGTTAGCTTCCCTAATTTCTCTTAGCATTTCACTGTCCATCTCACCATCTTGACCAGGTGGACGGTAGTATACCCCTATCACTGTAGTCTTCCCTGACACACAAGGGATTTCTACCCATAAAGATTCAATTTTTTATTTAGTCTCATGCAGGATGGTTATCCTGTTGGACTCTATGCCATCCCGGACATAAAGCACCACACCTCCTCACGGCACTCCAGGTGACTCTATGCCATCCCGGACATAAAGCGCCACACCTCCTCCCGGCACTCCAGGGGAGTGCCTCAGGAATCTATACTTGGACCAGTGCTTCTCAAACTATTTATATATGATCTAGAAAGGAAAATGTCGAGTAAGGTTATCAGATTTGCAGATGATAAAAAATTATTCAGAGTAATTAAATCACAAGCAGATTGTGATAAATTGCAGGAGGACCTTCCGAGACTGGAAGACTGGGCATCCAAATGGCAGATGAAATTTAATGTGGACAAGGGCAAAGTGATGCATTTAGGGAAAAATATCCCATGCTGTAGTTGCACGATGTTAGATTCCATATTGGGAGCTACATCCAGGAAAAAGTTCTAGGCATCATAGTGGATAATATATTGAAATTGTTGGTTCAGTGTGCCTCAGCAGTCAAAAAAGCAAACAGAATGTTGGGAATTATTAGAAAGGGAATGGTCAATAAAATGGAAAAGGTCATAATGGCTCTGTATCGCTCCATGGTGAGACCACACCTTGAGTACTGTAAATGATTCTGTCGCCGCATCTCAAAAAAAGATATAGTTGCAGTGGAGAAGGTACAGAGAAGGGCGATCAAAATGTTAAAGGGGATCTAACAGCTCCCCTTTAAGGAAAGGCTAAAGAGATTAGGGCTGTTCAGCTTGGAGAAGAGACGACTGAGGGGAGATATGATAGAGGTCTTTAAAATCATGAGAGATCTAGAATGGATAAATGTGAATCGGTTATTTACTCCTTCAGAGAATAGAAGGACTAGGGGGCACTCCCTGATGTTAGCAAGTAGCACATTTAAAACTAATTGAAGAAAAGTCTTTCTCACTCAACGTACAATTAAGCTCTGGAATTTGCTGCCCTAAGATGTGGTTAGTGTAGTTAGCGAAGCTGGGTTTAAAAAAGGTTTGGATAAGTTCTTGGAGGAGAAGTTCACTAACTGCTATTAATCAAGTTGACTTATGGGTAGATTTTAATTCATGCTTCCCGGCATGCACACATGGATGCAGTGATTTTATAACATGCACGTGTTGGCACACGTATGTTATAAAATCGTTGGGCTGCTCGCACATGCGTGCCAAATTTGTAATCTGCAAGGGCAAGAGGGGTTAAACTTTGGCAATTTTGCTCGGCGACGCAATGGGGCCTTCCTCAGTTCCCTCCAAGTCCACTCCAATTAAGGAGCAGACTGGGAATGAACTTCCCTACCATCTACCCTAATCTCTTTTCCCCTTCCCCTCTCCTCCTCGCCCCCTATCCCTATTCTATCTACCCCATTTGTTATTGTTTTTTACCTTTTACTCCTCAACAGGAGCAGAAGCAAGTTGCATGCATCAGCAGAGTGCCCATGCACACCTCCCTGGCACATCGGCAAATAGCCCCTGTACCTGTGCCTCAATCCCCGCCCCCGGACTGCCCCTTTTCTTCGGCCCGCACTTTTGCGCATAATGAGAGTTATACGCATGACTGGGCCCCTTCTAAAATGTGCGCAGCGCGCGCAAGGCCCACCGCATTCATAATCCCCAGATTTTACGCAATCGTCTGATTAAAAATGTGCCTGTTAGGTAATAGCTACTGCTTTGATAGGCATTTGAAGCATGGGATCTACTTAGTGTTTGGGTATTTGCCAGGTACTTGTAGCCTGGATTGGCCACTGTTGGAAACAGGATGCTGGGCTTGATGGACCCTTGGTCTGACTCAGTATGGCGATTTCTTATGTTCTTATGTTCAGTTCATTACCTGAGGTCCGGATCTCTTGAGGAGTTCAAAGAATCATTACCTGACCTTTCAGGGAGTTCACATCATTACCTGAGGCTTGTGTCACTTAGGGAGTTCAACCATCCTATGCTACCAAAATGTTAAAAACCTTGAAACTTACCATGCCTGGTTTCCTCCCCAGAGATAATCAGTGATGAAACAGACTTTCAGTTTCAAAACATTAACATTTATTAAGCAGCTTAGAGATCTTATAAGAAATGGCAATATCTGTTTATTTCATGCATGCATACAAAGTTAAGATAGAGGAATCTATAAGGAAATCAGATTGTGCTTCCGTATGAGAGTAAAGGAGCCCATCTTACAGAATATACTGTTTCGTGAGCAATGCCAATTTACTCATCATTTTAAATTTGCCTTTCATTTTTATACTGTTAAACATGGCTCGCATATGCTTACCCCTCTCCTCGCTCATCCCCTATGTTTGCTGGTAATTTTCCTTCATGCGCCTCTCAAACATCACACATTCTGCTTACTCAGTACTTCCTTTGTTTCTTGTAACTTTCTTATCAGGCATTCACTCTGCATTCTCATGCCGTTCTCAGCCTTGGGCTGATAATTACATTTTTCCCTCTTCAGGCCTTTTTATTGCAGTTACTAGTCAACATGAGGCAGTTTTCTTAAAGTAATAATTTAACCTAATTATTCAGTTCTTAAGCTCCAAAAGCTTCCTGGGGTTCCAAATTACTGTCATCAATTCATTCTCCACTACTTTTCACTTATGTGCCCTCTTACGGACCTCTTCCACAAAGGAGTATTCCCTAATGACTTGTTCATGGATACAGTCTTAGCCTTTGAGCAATTAAAAGGGAACTTTGAATCCACATCTTTCCTTCAGCACCCAGACCTGGATCGACTCTTCTTCCTCAAGGTGAATGCTTCTTACATAGGGACTGGAGAAGTTCTTTCACAGGCAGCATTTGATGGAAAACTTCATCCTTGTTCCTTCTTCTCCAGAAGATTCTCACCCACCGAAAAGAATTATACCATTGGGAACCAGAAAATTCTGGTGATAAAGCTCACTCTCAAAGAGTGGTGACATTTTTTGGAGGGAGTCAACCACTCCTTCACTGTTATGACTGATCATATAATTCTTCTCTACCTTCAGGAGGCCAAGAGTTTCAACCCCCACCAAGCTTGGTAGTCTTTATAATTCAGCTAATTTGATTTCCACATAGTCTTCCAACCAGCAGAGAAAAATGCCAGGGTAGAAGCCCTGTTTTACTCATTCAACCCTTCTGTTACTGCTACCACCAGGAGTGGATTCTGGGTAAAGATTGGCCCGGGGATTTTCCTCCCAAGCAGGCCCAGGAGATACCCCATGGTCTGCCGAGCACGGCTCTGTCGTGGCCGCACTTGGTAGACCACATGACCAGAGCGACCGGCCCACCGGGGGATGCCCGATCCCCTGATAGGCCAACCCGCCCCTGGCTACCACACCACAGTTCATTTTACACCTAGCCAAGTTTCTCACCACAACCTCCTTCTGAGTTCTTCTTGGCAAGATGATACTATCTACATGCCTTAGAGAGAAAGTCTTTAATTGGGACAATGAATCTAGGCTGGGCTGACACCACGAGGTCCAGAAGATTATTGGAATTGATCTCACACCAATACTAGTGGCTCTGGATGACCCAGGACATCTGGGCATATGTGGATTCATGTCCTAACTGTGCTCACAACAAACAATCTCACTTAGAGGGCTGTACTCTTATCTGGGTCATTGTGGATTACTTCTCCAAGAAGGCACACTTCATTCCCTTACCTTCACTGCCCTCAACAGCAACCTTGTTTACAATTTCTTCAAATAAGTCTTCCATTTCCCTGAGTTATCCATAGTGAGTGACTGAGGGATACAGTTCACGTCAAAGTTCTAGAAGGAAGCTATTTAATAAACTCAATGTTTCCCTTGCCTTCTCCTTGTCTTATCACTGCCAATCTAATAGACTAAATGAGAGAATCAATCAGACTCTGAAAACCTTCTTTTGGGCCTATGTTTCTAAGCAGCAGAGCAACTGGGCCCAGTTATTGCCATGGGAAGAGGTTGTTGGGTTTTTTTTATAATAACAAAACCTGAATATCTTCAGGGACCTCTCCTTTCTTCATTGTCCATGGTAGAGAATCCAAAGTGTCCCTTCTATTTCCTTTAATTACTATGAAACCAGCAACTGCCCAAACAGCGTCCAATCTGCTATAACTTTGGAAAATGACTCATCAACTCTTCCTTAAAGCTAGTGAAGCATAAAAGAAAAAAAACCAACATTAGGAGGCACCTTTACACCTCAGCACTCACCAGGAATCCTGGTTTAGTTAAGCATGCAGAACCTTTGCTTGAAGCTTTCCTCCACTAAATATGCTTCTTGTTTCATTGGTTCCTATCCCATCCTGAGACAGGTTGGACTTGTCACATACCAAGTAAGCTACTTTTTACTCCGTAAATCTACATTGCTTTCCACATTTCTCTTCTAAAGCCTGTGGTACTTAAATGGAGGGAAAGGTAAACACTAGTGCCCATGGCAGTTTCCTCAGACTCCGATACAGAATTTTAAGTGCAAGAAATCTTGGACGCTAAGAGATAACAAGGTACATTTAACTATCTGATTGCCTGGAAGGGATATGGTCCTAAGGAAATCTTCTAGGAACCAAGAGCCAATGTTCAAGCCCCTCTTCTAAGCAAAAGGTTTCACCAGCTCTTTCCCTGTAAATCCAAGCCTAGGAACCTCAGGAGGGGGTCAGGGGGGTGCTGTAAAGCCTCTCACCTATAGTTTGGAGCATGTTGACTCCAGCATCATGCTGCATTCCAGGAACATGGCTGAAATTTCTACAGTTCCTGACTCCTTGTTATAGGGCCTGCTGGCTGAATTTCCTATAACATATACAGGTGAAATCACATCCTGCCTCATATAAAAGGAAGCTCAGAGCTTCCTTGCAGTGCCTATGCAACACTTTTCCTGTTCTTTCTGCTGTGCTAATTACTACAACGTGTTCATGCTATGTTCCTGGTCTTGTACCTGTGAGTTCCTGCCTTATTCCTGATTTTGTTCCTATATGTTCCTGCCTTGCTCCTGATTTGTTTCTCTGTGTTCTTGCCCTGCTTTATTCCAGCCTTACCCTCTCCTGTCTGTCCTGCTGTGTTTCTCCCCCTGACCTGATGTCTTATTGCCTTGATCTCAGCCTGGACCTTGATTTTGCTTTGCTCTCTGCCTACCTTAACCTCAGCCCTGCCACTGATGTCACTGACTTCTATTCAGCTTGGAAAGCCCTGTTGGCCACCAGAACTTGCAGGCTCAACCCAAAGGGGAGGTACCTGGTCAGGCAGAAGATTTTGTCTTACAGTGTTTCAGTTGCCACCTGTTAAGGCCTATCGTGTGCTCAACTTAATAGAAGCCAAAGGGCTCACTATCCTCACTTCATGAGACCTTTCTTCTGCCTTTTCTGATGCATAGAATACATTTGGTCTGGGCTTCCAGGATAGTATTTATAAACAATGTCCACACCTGATATTAAACTCTTTATCTTAAACTGCACCCTTTTTTTTCTACCTATTTTGCTAGATTTACTTACTGTCCTCATCTAGTCACTAACTTAAATTTGATTGCATTATGATCTCTCTTGCTGAGCAGTCCCCTCTACTGTTATCTGTCAAACCAATTCCTGAGCTCCACTATGAATTAATCTGAAATGGCTCCCCTTTTCATTGGTTCCCAGACCAACTGCTCCGTGAAGCAGTCATTTATTTAATCTAGAATCTTTTTGACCCTAGCATGTCCTGATGTTAAATTTTTCCCAGTCAATAATGGGATAATTGAAATCTCCCATTATTACTGGGCTACGAAATGTGTTACCTTCCCTAATTTCCATTAGCATTTCATCATCTCTCTGTTGAATTTGGCCAGGCATATGGTAGTATACCCCACCATTATACTCTTCTCTGTCACACATGGAATTTCCACCCATATAGATTCTATTGTGCAATTAGTCTCATAAGAACATAAGAACATAAGGAATTGCCATGCTGGGTCAGACCAAGGGTCCATCAAGCCCTGCATCCTGTTTCCAACAGAAGCCAAACCAGGCCACAAGAACCTGGCAATTACCCAAACACTAAGAAGATCCCATGCTACTGATGCAATTAATAGCAGTGCTTATTCCCTAAGTAAACTTGATTAATAGGTTCCCTCCAGTGCCTCCGGCCCTGCCATGCCACCCAGTGTTGCTAGCCAAGATGTCTCTGTTTGTCGGGCCTCTCTGCGTTGCCCATGGAGAGACACCGCCATCAGCGCCGCACCCCTTCCTAGGCGCGCACGCATCATGGATTCTTTTAAAGGGCCCACGGCGGGAACCTGGCCATGGACCCGGATGCTGATGTCAGACTCTTCAGCGTATTAAAGCTCAGGCCTCGCTCCATAGAGTTGCCTTTGCAATAGGTCTCCTCATACTCTGAGTACTCATTGCTGATCCTAGATTTGTCTCATCAAGTGTTCCTTTTTTCCTGTGGTTCCCGGTTCCTGTTCTCCTAGTTCCTGTTCATCTATGTGTTGGACTGACTCTTTGGATTTGACCTCTGCTACACATGACTATTCTTCAGCTTCTCTCCAGCCCCAGACTTCCGCTACTTCTGACTACTCTTCAGCTTCTCTCTAGCCCCGGACCTTCGCTACGCTTGACTACTCTTTAGCTTTTCTCCAGCCCCGGAACTCGGCTATGCCTGACTACTCTTCTGCTTCTCTCCAGCTCTGGGCCTCCGCTACGCTTGACCACACCTGCCTTTTCCATGCCCTGACCACCGCCTTGATTGACTTCACCTGCCATCTTCGTGCCCTCACCACTGCCTTGATTGACTATGCCTGCCTTCTCTGTGCCCTGACCCTTGCTTTGAATGACTACGCTACAGACTATCCAGTGTCCAGAGTTCTACAGTTGCTTGCCACAACTTCTACTCACCACCGGCTGTGATCCTAGCCTGTCAGTGACGCCTCTCCTTGCCTATCCTCTGGACGTGGTCTTTCAAGGCTTCAGCCTTCCTTTGCTTGAGTGCCTTCAGTTCCTCATTGTTCCTTTGGTGCCTGAGTTCCAGTACCGAATCCAGTCCAGGATAGGACTATGCCATCTACCGACTGCTGTCTCTGGGCTGAATCACCTTTCATCTCTAGCTAACCTTGAGGCCCACGTTATTCCTGCCGGCCCTAGCACCCAAAGCTCAACCCGAGAGGAACGAGAGCAGGTATAGGTGAAGCTACAGTGGCCTCTAGCTTCAGCCCACTCCACCTGCTGACGGGGGGTCCTTGCTTATGAGTTGCATCAACCCCACCTCAGCCCAAGGGTCCACCTCCGATGCAACAGATTTTGTACCATATTTACACACAGTTTAATTATTGGCCATAAAATTAGCTTTTATAAAATTGCAAACTAGCTTGCAATGTGTACGTTTTTGCCCTACCTTTGCCCACAACTTTAATTTAGCCCTCTGTTGGGGGAGGGGGGAGGGTAATCTCTGATATTAGTGTAATTAGAATAATATTAGTCACTGTGCTGCTCTCAGCATGAAAAGTCTGAAAACTATAAAACAGAGTCATATCCATCTTTATATAGTTTCTTATTCTTCTTTTTGCCCATTGCTTCTATTTATGGAAGTTTTACAAAGTCTTTAGTTTAGCATTAATTGAAAAATAATACTGAACAGAGTTTTTTAAAATATTAACTAGAAAAAAAGAAAACATAAATCAACATGCAATGTTTTCATTTGTGCATATATTAAACACAAGTGTTTTTCAAACCTTACATTTTTAAGACAGAGAAACTACAAAAAAGTTGGTGAAAATCTTTAATTCCTAATTCTTCTGCATTTCATAAAATTGAAAGGTTTTAAAAAATTCAGGGCAAATATTTTATTGCCCTATTCTCTAGTCTTTCTAGCTTTACTGTCAAATTTACTGTTTAAGCTTTTCTTTATAATCACACTATTAGCCATTTCATCACCTTGCCCACTCCCATCATTCCACCTAATGGTTTTAAAGGGAAAGGAAATTACTTGTCTTCACTGCCAGCACTTGACACTTTTATGGGTCATTTGTAATGAAGCTGTTCTTTGGCTTTAATGGAGACCTTGATTTGGACCAGTGTGAATAATTGTCAAAATGTGATTAATTAAATAATCACCACAAGCCTGTAAAATTGATCAACATATAACATTATACTGATCCAAAAGTTATTTTATTTCTGCATTAGACTTAAAATTCTATGCATTTAAACAAGCTTTAAACTGGGCTATATAATTTGCCATACATTAATTATACATATCGCATGACAAGATATATAAACAATTTTACACTCTTTTCTAACTTTATAAAATATGATGTTATTGCTTGTAATACTGCAGGGAAAAGTTCATTTTTTAACAAAAGTCTTGGACTTTATACTTGAAAAAGCAAAAAATACTCACACAAATTGTTTTGCATGGAATGAATTTTCTGAGCATTACCTAACTTGTTACTGCAGACATGTATTCCAAGATATCACTGTCAGCACAAATCAGTACAAGCAACAGTGCTAGGGAAAAATGAGATGCATTAGATGGTAGCAATAACAAACAAAATCATTCAATCACACTTTGGTGACACTGCCTGGTTGGGTCCATTGAAACATATTGCCTGACCCAGTCACTTCTTGACTCTTGAGCTCCCATTCCAGCAATAGGGGGTGGAGAGTGAGTAGTTGTTTGTGCCATAAGACACCAAGGCCTCATATGCTCCATTAAAATCATTTAGCAGGAAAATATACATTGCTGGGCTGTAGGAATCCATACAGTAACTTAGGAATGGGTTATGATCTGCTGCAGGGAGTGATAGGAGGAATATAATAGGCTTTCCCTCTTTTAAATTCCTCTTGGTTTGTTTATGAAGGTAGAATTATGGTTCTGGAAATGGCTCTAGTGCTTGATGGCAGGTGCTATTTCTTCTGCAGATCACCTTGATGAGGTGTTCACTCTAGTGCAGTCTGTGGAGGTTGGAGACATGTAAGTTCTGCAAATCTGGTGTTATCTCTGGAATGCAGTCACACTGGTTGGGGACCAACCTTACTGTCTTCAGCAGCCAGACAGACTGGTATCAGGATTTACCTGTTGCAGCCTCAGTGACACAGTGTGGGTGGGATCATCTGGTCAGATGACCATCAGGGGAATGGAATTGCAGAAGATGATGACATAGATTTATGTTGGTGAAGGTAGTATGAGGCTGGCATTCTCTGGCACTTTTGGGTCATGGTATCTAGGTGACACCCTCAGGAGGAAGGAGGTGAAGGCCCCATAATTCTAGCAAGACCACATGTATTTGATTGCATGGTAGTGCATTATGAATGGAATGGCAATGTGGTGATTTGCACTCCTCTGTTGTAGTGTACTGTAAGGTTGGGTCTGGGAGTGGCATGATCTTGTACAATTTCTGCAGAGCTGTGATATCAGTTGGGCTTGATACTGGGAATGTAGCTCCAGATTTCACAGGGGGTGATCTACTTACGTGTGGATCAGGATGGACCAGGAAAAGGGGTCTTGGATTATAGATCACATAATATTTGCAGACCCATGCATAATTAAGGGTTCTGAGCATGTGGGAAAGCAGCATCAAAAAGGAGGTGTGCCTCCCATGAAGAGATCAGGAGTCAGGATGACAGTGTGTAGTTGGTGGTAGCCCTTTGGTAAGGCTGTAATGCTGATAGTGTCAGGTTTGTGGGGGAGATTAATTAATAGGGGCATTCTATTCCTGAGGGAAAGGGTGATAGTCGAGAGTTTAGGGGTAGGGGAGGGGTCCCTGATATCCTCTATAATTGAATTGGCTGCTTATAAAGTTGGAAAGAGAGGTCTTTTGAGTGAAGTGGTACTGATGGATGTTGGATGGGATTCAGGGGCTATCTGAGTGTTTCAGTGTGGGCATTGGTCTCAGTGTTGTTTCAGAGTTTGGGCTTTCCCATTGCTATTAGCAGTGATTATTTTGCCATTAGCAGTGATTATTTTGGGTAGCTATTGGGTCAGGCATATGCTGTGTATGTCTTGAGCAATGCAAAAAGATTTGTCCAAGAAAAAATGTCGGGGTCTGAGAGTTTGAAATATGGTGTTGTAAATTGGGCAGAAGGATTATGGGGGTCAGTATTTGGGAAGGAGCATGGAGTTCAGATACGATGTGTGGCAAAACTGTACATGGTAGGCCAGAGACAAGGTGAGCATGAGTATAGCTGGCCCAGGGGAAATCTGGCATTCTCTGAAATGACATAACCTGTACCATTTGTCCAATTAGTAAGAAAGCATGTACATGACAGGTTCTTGGTGAGAATTTTCAGGGCTTCATGGGATAGAGGGTGAATGTTCCTTATTCTATTGCAGGTCTGGAGGTTCTAGAATTTCTGCTTGACTTTAAGATGTTCCCAGGATATCACAGCAAGAAGCCTGGAGGGAGCAACCAGTCTGTAGCTCAGATAGGTTGGTGATGAGCAGTGAGCATCTGTTCTTGTCTCATCTAATGTGGATTGTACTAGGTCAGTTGTTCAAGGTAAGATATGCCAATAAAGTTCTCTAAATCTACATCTCAACCATGTATACTGGGGTGATCCTTTGCATCTAAAGTGGGTACGGAAGTAAGTACTTCCTACAGTACCTACAGTACTTCCTACAATACCTACAGTTAAGAGTAAGGAACTCCTCAGGTGGTAAGAAGCCAAAACACAGTGGGAGGAAGAAGCAAGCATCAACTTTCAATGCTTCATCAGATAGTTCTGAGAATTATTTTGAATTAGGATCTAGTTCCTGTACAGATCTAGACAGGTGGCCAATTTAGGGGGGCAAGTGGAGAGAGATCTGCAAGTCAACACCATTATGAGGGTCTCCAGCTGCTGCAGGTGCTGATGTCATAGTGTCATGTATGTGTGTGTCTCTCTCTCTCTCCTGACCAACTGACCAAATCTCCAAACCCGAAATCATGTACCTGAATGTCACACTTGCCACCTCCTTCTGTCCCACACCCCATGACCGCTATCATACCTCCTTTCACATTTCAAAATAGTGCCCTTGCATACACTGATGGTGCACTGTCTACTTACAACGCCCTAGGTGACAACCTAGTCTGCCTAATTCTCATGCTGTCCCTGCTGCCAGTGCCAGTGATATAGTTAGAGCTTTGAGAGTGAATATCAAAACTATTACAAAGGAAGATTTGCAAGTGAACGTATGTTGATATTTTCCTTCTATTAGTGAAGTGTAGAGGGAAAGAGAAGGGCAAAAAAGAAAAAAGAAAAGAAAGAGAAAAAGTGGGTTAAGAAGGTACCAAAGACTATTTTAAATTGGATTATGTGCTTTCCTTACCTAATAACCATGGTGAGTCATTATTAACCCTTACAATAAGGTGCTTTGTTGGTGAGCACACAGGATTTGAGGCTTGTTCAAGGGCTGTTTATTTACAGGAACTTATAGCCTATCATATTACCAATAACATGTTCATGGAAGATAATTTATAAAACAACAATCAACACAATTAATAACACAATTAGTAAAAGAAATCAATTATAAACCATTTGAAAAAAAAATCATGAGAGATGGATGGAACAAGTGGGCATTGTTTTTAGCTAGATCACAGGTTATATGGGAAGGTACCTGTTTACCTACTCTGTCATAGGTGGGGCCCTCTGTAACTTCAGCTGCAAACTTTAATGAGAATGAAGGTTGGATCTGGTTCAACAATGATGAAAAGCTTGGGGACAAAAGGAAAGAAAATAGATTTATGTCTTAATCAAGGTGGATATCAGTTTGTGGAGCCACTGTGTCTGTAGTCTTTACTAGGCAGTCAGGTTAGGTAAGACCAGCCAACTCTAGTTTAAGAAAATGTTGGGCTTAATACAACTCCAGATTTGGAGGCCCAAACTCTATTCTATTACCCTTCTCCCTCCCCACCACACAGAAAAATTTTGTGGCAAAGAAATTTAGAATTACATCATGTGTCTGTCACACCCATCACATTCTACCCCACATTTTATTTATTTATTTATTTTATTTATAGGTTTTTTATATACCGAAGTATTGGTGGAGGCCTTCACTCCAGTTTACATGTTAAACAACAAGATACAAAAAACAATCAAATGATAACTTTAACATATAACTTTAACTGAAACAATCAGATGTTAACTTTTTATAATCTTGAACGAGATGTATCTACAGGTAGCATATGCGGGAGTAGATAGACGAGTATAGTCATTTTGATATGAAGAGGGCTGAGATGGAGAATACAGTGTTATCGGAGGGTCAGCTGGGTGTTGGGGTGGGCTGGAAGGAAACAGGAGGAGGGGAGTGAAGGATATACAGGGAGTGGCAGGGGGCAAGGTGTGGTAATGGAGGAGAGGGAAGGGGGGTGGAGGAGGTAGGGGAAATGCTGTGGTTTATCCAATCCCGTCTTTGTATGCTAGTTTGAAAAGCCATGTTTTGAGTAATTTTTTGAACATGGATGTGTTGTTTTGTGTCCGGATGTTGGATGGGAGGGAGTTCCAGAGGTGGGGTCCGGCTACAGAGAATGCTCTATTCCTTTTTTTTTTATTTTGTGGCAAATAAAATGTCTGACTCTCTCAGTTATCTCCTCCCTTCTTTTTTTTTTGCCAAATAGAAAATCTCTATCACCTTGCAATTTTTCAGAAAAACATTGATGCAAGCAGAAATGATGCAATGAGCATTGGGAACTATATCTCACTGCCAATCTCAGTCAGCCTGCTCTGGGATCCCAGGAACTGTGGGGCCCAATGCATTTGCTATAGCCTTAAACTAGCACTAAAGAGAGGCCATGGATAGACAGGATGTATGCTGATGATTTAATAACTCTACCTGTAGTGTTCCAGATGACAAATGCATACACATATATTTCCTATGTGTTAACATCCCAATAGTAAATGCCTCAAATGGGGTCATTAAGGGTCTAGGGGATCACCGAATGAAAGGACATTCACTCATTTCAGGTGATGGTTCAAGAGATGTGGTCATGGTTGAAGGTTTTTCTCAAACGGGTAAAGCAGTATGAAGAGGAGTGAAATGGGATGAAGAGGATTTCTCAAAGGTTTTTCAGATTTCCTATTCTGGTTCACTGTGCAGTTTTCAAGTAAAATTCACCACTGGCAGTGTGACTTCAGAATGTGGTAAAGGACAAAATCAATCTGAGTTGCAGTTGGGTTGGATAGCTGAATTGTTCTATGCTTGTCTTTTCTTAGCAATTCAATTATCACTGAAAAGGAACAGTGAGAAATACCACTTGATGCTAAAGTTGTCCCATTCTGACAGGCTTTCATGTAAAAATAAATGTGCATGGTCCATTTTGCATTATTTAATATAGCCATAGGGATGGTTCATTGTGTGGGTCAAAGATTTGGATAGCCAGCATAACATAATATAACATAGCACAACGTAACATTCATATTTATAGACCACCTTTCTCAAAGAATTGACGCAAAGTGATTTACAATAAATTCCAGCTTTTCCAGGTAAACCCAGATAGTTTTTTTGTTGGGATTTAAGATTTTCAGGAACTATTATCTTGATAACTATGCTGATGACTGTTGATAACTTTGATAACTGTTGCTTCATCTCATGCATATATTTTGAAAATGTATCTATTAGGTAACAGAATAGGAGACCAAATTGGACAGCACAGTGAATTATTTAAATTTACAATTTTTTTATGATTTATTTATTTTGACAATAATTTATTTGTGATGATGATTCATTTATTCTAGGCAAAAGGTTCAGCTGCAGGATGCCAGAGTGGCATCTCTAAGAAAAAGGTTAGGCTGGATGATGTTTCAAATTTGAATGTTTATTTTTTTAATTATGATCATTTTGTGCATGATCTATTTGTAATCCATCTAGTACAATGGATAGAGCAGTATTTTAATTAAAAAAATAGTAATGAAAATTTTAAAAAATAAATATCTTACTTGTTGGTTCCAAGGCTTCTGGGTACTTCTGAGGGTGACTGACTGATTTAGAATCACATTAGTGCAGAGAAAGACATAGGGCCAATTAACATGAAAGATTTTTAGGAAGTGAGCTGAACTCCAAGGCCATGTCTTCTTGGCTATTTTCTTAGCAAAATAAATTATTCTTCAGCAAATTCCATCTTTGGTGAGAAAACTCAATTTAGCATATTGGGATTTTCCAATGGGCATGGCATTTGTGAAACACTATTTAGCCACATCTGCTACAGATGTACAGTGTAAGCATAATTTAGTTAAGATTATCATGTGTTTACAAGAGAATGTTTGGGTGTTTGAGGTTTTCCTTTCTTGCTACAATGGAGTATTATTGTGGCAAGTGGACCCGGTTTATTCTGATGTAGCAAAGAGTGGGAGTTTCAGAGTAAACTATGAAGGGACTTGGTGTGCTGGCCCTTTGCCTGCTGTCTGAGTGACGCATATCCAGCATAGCCTCACGCATATCCAGCATAGCTCCCTGCTTCAACGGCAGGGGAGAAGATAAACAACCAATAAGGGCTGTATAACATAATCTGGGTAAAAACAAATAAGCATGGGTGTAGCTTGCTTATTGCGGCGGTTACTACCCCTACTACCTCTAACTACTCAAGCTAGATATTTCACTTGGATGCAGCTCCATCACCGCTCTCTACATTAATGGTGGGGGTGGAAGGGAATTAGAACCAAGAGCTAAGAGAAACAGATAAGTATGAGAGAAGAAATGAGGGAAGCTTGCTGGGCAGACTGGATGGGCCATTTGATCTTCTTCTGCCGTCATTTCTATGTTTCTATGTTTCTATGTTTCTATGAATTCTGGGATTGGTAACAATATAAATTTCTTAGAGTTATTCTCATTGATGGTGGCACTGGTGATTTGAGAGATAAATTGTGGGATAGAAAAGTAATATTCTGTTTCAACAACTTGAGGGTAGTTGAGATAATCAATCAACAATCAACTAAATGCCTTAGAGTCACTTGGATGCAGCTCCATCACTGCTCTCTACATTAAAGGTGGGGGTGGAAGGGAAATAGAACCAAGAGCTAAGAGAAACAGATAAGTATGAGAGAAAATATGTGTGAAGCTTGCTGGGCAGACTAGATGGGCCATTTGGTCTTCTTCTGCCGTCATTTCTATGTTTCTATGTTTCTATGAGTCAGACTTTCTCTGTGAATTTGTTTTGTGTTGTTTGCATCTTAATGTGATTGCATGGACAATGTACTTCTTTGAGGACAAGGAGAATGTTAAAGTCCTCATAAATAGTAATGTCATCAGATAGAGCCCTGGTTGGAAGCCTTGACATCACAGCTTCTAGAGCTTTCATAAGCTCTTCTGAACATGTGCAATATTGTGCCACATCAAGGACATAGCGTGGAGATCCTTTTATTTCCTTATTTTTCTGAGGAGCTGGTCAATTTACATCGGTAAGGTAAAATTTTCACTTACCCCAAATACATCTTTTTTTCATTTTTAAACAGGGAACCCTCTGATCAGATTTTCTCCTTCCTATTATCTCCTATGTAAGTTTTTTATTCTTTCTCAAGTTTTATTTATTTTTCTGTGGCCGTATCAGCACCAGTATCAGCATATCTATCAGTAGTGGTCAGGTCATTTTTCAATTTAAAAATCGAGTTGCTTGATTTAACATTGACTATTGTTCATCCAGTGTTTACCAAACTGAAAAATACTAGTGGCTTCTCCATGTGCTTCAATGCAGTAACATCAAGCAAGTCACAGACCGACATGACAGATGTGTGCTGTGCATTATTTATTGATTTATTTACTTTTTTATTTTTAATATTTGTTACCTGCCATTCCATAGTTCAAGGCGGGGTAAAAAATATACATATATAAGAAATAACATACAAAACAATAAAAATAACATGGTGATAACAATAAAACAGCAACGTAAAACTCAGCATCAAAAAACAAAAGACAACAAAACTTTTGGGGAATCTCAACTAACTAGCTCTGTGTTTCATTAGCAACCTTAAATAAATGCATCTTAAGTGCTTTCTTGAAGATTTTTGGAACATTTGTATTATGTAAAGATGCAGGCAGAGAGTTTAACAGAACTGGGCCAACAGTTGAGAAAGCCTGCTCTCTTGTTTCATAGAGATGGGAAAATCTTTAAGACGATAAATTTAAGAGAACTTGATTAGAGGATCTAAGTCATCACATTGGAGAGCATATTTTAAGTGTTAACGATATCCAGGGAAAGTTGACATTGTTTAGAAAGTTGGATATAATAACCACCAATTTATATTGAATCCTTAAAGCAAAGAGGAGCCAATGAAGTGACTGAAGCACTGGGATGATATGATCATGGATTGAGAAGCCATTTAGTAATGGGGCAGCAGAATTTTAGATGATTTGTAGTGGTGGGGAGGTCAATATAGAGGGAGTTACAGTAGTCAAGCCTGGAGAATATTAAAGATCACTGAACTGTATGGAAGTCAGCCAAATTGAAACAGGGTTTCAGGTGATTCAATACTCGTAACTTGGCAAATGATGATTGAACTATAGCTTTTAGATGGGCATGCATAGAAAGCGAAGGATTGATTTAGGACACCAAGATTACAAAGAATATTGGAAATATGAATATGATGACCTTCAAAAACAAGAGTGAAGGAAAAATGTGATATGATAATTTCAGATTTAATAATATTAAGTGATACTAGTTTGTACCATTCTAGAGACCACACCTTGAAAAGGATATAAACAATATGGAGTTGGTCTAGAGGGTGGTTGCTAAAATGGTAAGTGGTCTTCATTCTAAAGCATAGGAGGATAGACATAAAGATTTAAACATGTATACCCTAGATAGAGGAAAGTTGAGATAGAGGATATATGATAGAGATATTTAAACATCTGGTTTCCATGAACAGGAGGCAAGCCTTTTTCAATGGAAAGGAAACTTAAAACGAGTGGTCATAGGATGAAGGTGAAAGGGGGTAGACTTAGAAAATATTTCTTTATAGAAGGAGTTGTGGATGTGTGGAACCGCCTCCAAGTGGAAGTGATAGAGACAAAAACAATATTTTAATTCAAGAAAGCATGGGATAAATACAGGGGATCTCCAAGAAAAATGATGAAAATTATAATGCTAAATTGATTAGATGGATGGGCAGACTGGATGGGCCATAGTCTTTTTCTGCTGTCATGTTTCTATGTTTCCATTGTATTGTAACCAATTTTGAACTGCAGATAAGCAAAGTGAAGCAAATTGTTCTGGCAGCATGTGGTAACTAGGAGCACCATGGCTTCAGAAACAGCCAGGAAGACAGATGGAGGCACATTCCGGCTGGTTCCCACACGCAAAGACAATAGCATTGAAACAGCCATGTGGGTGCACAAATATGCCAGCATGCATAAATAGTAATCTAGTGCATGTGGGCTGGGCACTAGTACTTAGCTACAAGATCTACAAAGTGGCTGTACCAGTGACTGGTGACTGCCTGCTTTGTAGATGCACTGACAACTCTGATGTATTATACAGACCTAAACAGAGAAAACAGCCTCTCTATCTTGGGCACTGTTTGAATGGCACAGCTAGTGCAGTTGCTGCTGGTTCACTGAAACAAGTCCAAAATCACTGCAGCCAGCCATAGCATCTCTCCTGAAAGGGATAGGAAGCTCATTAAAAAAATAAAAATACAAGCCTTCTTTTGTCAGTGGGAGTGACAGTGAGATGTTAAATATAATGAAATTTAAAAATCTGTGCAGATGAACACAGCAGCCAAAGGGATTGAAATGGAAATGTTTCTGATGTTAAACCAGAACTATTGATTCGGAACACTCTGGAACACAGAGCTCAATACAACAGCAAAGAAAGTGGTGGTTGCCTGCAATGCCCTTCCAGAGGAAGTAGTGAAGACGAAAACAATTAAAGAATTCAAAGTGGCATGGAAAAAACACTATTAGGTAGATTTTCAAAACGCGCGATTTGGCGTACTTTTGTTGGCGCATCAGGCGCCAACAAAAGTACGCTGGATTTTAGTAGATACGCGCGTAGCCGCGCGTATCCGCTAAAATCCTGGATCGGCGCGCGCAAGGCTACCGATTCCGTATAGCCGGCGCACGCCGAGCCGCGCAGCCTACCTCCGTTCCCTCCGAGGCCGCTCTGAAATCGGAGCGGCCTCGGAGGGAACTTTCTTTTGCCCTCCCCTCACCTTCCCCTCCCTTCCCCTACCTAACCCACCCGCCCGGCCCTGTCTAAACACCCCCTTACCTTTGTTGGGGGATTTACGCATCCCGGAGGGAGACGTAAATCCCCGCGCGCCAGCGGGCCGCTAGCGCGCCGGGACGCGACCTGGGGGTGGGTCCGGAGGGCACAGCCACACCCCCGGACCGCCCCAGGCCGTAAGCACGCCCCTGGGCCCGCCCCCAAAACGCTACGTCCCGCCCCGAAAACGCCGCGCGGATCGGGCCCGTCCCCCGACACGCCCCCGACACGCCCTCCTCGGAAAACCCCGGGACTTACGCAAGTCCCGGGGTCTGCGCATGCCGGTAGGCCTATTGAACATAGGCGCACCGGCGCGCAGGGCCCTGCTCGCGTAAATCCGGGCGGATTTACGCGAGCAGGGCTCTTAAAATCCGCCCCTATGGATCTCTAAAGGCTAGAGGATGGAAATGAAGAAAGAGGGCATGGGAGTGACTTTTTCATGTGGCAGTTCCTTCCCTTAACCAATAAGCCTTGATACTTTTGACGCAATCTCAACATTTCTCACTGCTTCAATAGCAGAGTGAAAAGGGGAGTTGGATTCAGACAACAACCAATGAAGGCCTCGACTTTTACAGTCTGGGAAACCTTTAAGCATAGGGGTAGGGGGTCACGTGGAGCGATATGCTAAGGAGAACATGCTCTCCCTTAGCTCTGGGTGCCGTGCCTCTCTATCTACCGGTAACGCTCCCGCTTTGATGTGAAACCGAGCACTAAACTATAAGACAAATCTGGCTCATGTCAATTGTTCATTTTATGAACAAGACTTCGCCATCGATGGCCTCTTGGGGAGGAAAAAAAGAAAAAGAGAAAGACAAGATGAAGGCTGTGGATCCTAAGATGGCGGCAGGCACCGGCGAGCCAGGGCCTTCATCGGGGACGCCACTCACTGTGGATGTTCTAAAAGAAAACTTAGATGCAACGCTGGATGTCAAGTTGGCTGGGATAGTCCAACAGTTAACCGAGGTAAAATCAGCGCTGATAGAAATCGGACCAAGGATCGATCACCTAGAAGGGAGTGTGGTGAAAATGGAGGATCGGGCAACCACAATTGATGGAACAGTCAGCACTCATTCGGCAGTTTTAAAAGACTGCCAAGATAAGCTGGAAGATATAGAAAACCGGCTTCGGAGGGACAATCTCCGCTTTCTGGGACTGCCGGAGGTACTTGATGAAAAAGGCCTAGGAGCTTTCCTAGAAGAATGGCTACCGGAGGGGGTTGGGCTGGCAGATCTAAAGGGGGGAATACGTGATGAAAGGGTACACAGATTGGGGATTCGCCGCCCCTCAGACCCGAGGCCGAGAATTGTGATTACAAAGATATTGAATTCAGTGGTCAAGCAAAGCATATGGCATGCATATAAGAAATGTCCAGAGATCCTCTATCAAGGCCACAAGATAAGAATCACACAGGACAACTCGGTCCTTGTATCGCATTAGTGCAGAAAACTTTCTTCAGTGTGTTCTAAATTGTTCGAGAAGAAGTTCAAATTCACCCTTCAGTTCCCCTCTACACTAAACATTTGGCAGGATGGCAAACTACATAGCTTCACGGATCTGGAGGAAGCCCAGAGGTTTTTACAGATCCCAAAAATCTGATTATTCCAGCCTTTTGCAAAGGCTTTGATTTATCATAGTGGGGACCACGGGCGAGATAATAGCGGTGGGGGCTGGCGTCATTTTTCAAGCCACTATCTGTGGCCCGGACTGGTAGCTAATTGCTTAAAAACTAGAGATGTGAATCGGAACCGGAATCGATTCGGATTCCGGTTCAGATTCACATGTGGGTTTTTTCCCAGCAGGCCCCTTCGCGTTTTGTTTATCGGCTGCCCAGCCGATAAACAAAAAACCCACCCCGACTCTTTAAAAGTAACCCCTTAGCTTCCCCCACCATCCCGACCCCCCCAAAACCTTTTTACAGGTACCTGGTGGTCCAATGGGGGTCCCGGGAGCGATCTCCCGCTCCGGGCCGTCCTTAGGCTACCAGGCCGTCCTTTGCCCTTACCTAGTGACAGGATATCCGTGCCATTGGCCGGATCCTGTCACATGGTAGGAGCACTGGATGGCCGGCGCCATCTTGTGCTCCTACCATGTGACAGGGGCTGACCAATGGCACCGGTAGCCCCTGTGACATAGTAAGGGCAAGGCCTGCTGCGGTGTCTCCACTGCGAGGGAGACGCCGCCGACTTCCCGTTGTTGGCCCCGCCCCCTAGGCGCACACTCGTGCAGGGGCTTCACTCTTAAAGGGGCCAGCGCGGGAAACCTGGGACAGCTCCTCGACATCAGACGCTGCAGGGTATATTACCCTGCAGCTGGGATTAGATCCTCGCCTTGCAACGAGGTTCCTCAGGGCTTCCTGACTTGCTAGTTGCTGTGACTTAGTCTGTTGCTGCTGTCTTTTACCCGGCTTGCTTCCTGACCTGTCTCCTGCCTTCGCCCCTTGGTTTGGTATCGACGTCTGACTTCTGGCTTCCAACCCGGCTCCGTTCCATGACTCCATCTTCAGCTTCTGTTCCTAGCTTGGCTTCGTGTTCTGACCTTCTGGCTCCTGACCCGGCTTGCTCCTGGACTCCGACTTCGGCTTCTTCCTCATCTCAGGTACCTGGTACTCACTGGCCCAGAGGTTTCTCCTAAGTCCCAGCGGCTCGGGCTCTCACGGGCTCCTCCCGGGGAAGCCACGGGCTTCTGAGGGTGAAGACTCTTCATCCACCTGGGTCCAGCCATCGTCCATCTCTTCAGCCACTGCCTGGGTCCTTAGTCGCATAGGACTCCACCTAAGTCCAAGAGGTCTGGGTCCCTACGGGCTCCTCCTGGGGGGACCTCGGACTTCCAGTGGTGAAGTCTTCTCTGAGTCTCTCCCGAGCCGCCTCCCATCTGGGATGCTTGCTTTGGCCTTCCATAGCATACCATCTTCTGTCCCAACTAGCCCAAGGCTCCATGACCGTAACAGTTTGCAAGGCCATGAACCCAGCGGACCTTGCCAGCCTGAAAGCCATTCCAGGTATTGCCCAGAGGCTGCAACAGCAGCACACCTGCCTTGACGCTCTGACGGCGACTGTACAGAGGTTAGCCGACCGTGTTGACGGAGCCACGGCTGCCAGCTCCACTGTACCGGGAACCAGGGCCACTTCCACCGCTACAGCCCCCATCCAGATGCCAGTACCTTCGCGGTATTCAGGGGACGCGAAACAATGCCGAGGGTTCCTGAACCAGTGCTACATTCGCTTCAACTTGCTTCCGCTTCAGTTTCCAACTGACCGGGTCAAGACAAGTTTCATCATTTCTCTGTTGGACGGGAGATCCCTGGCCTGGGCCTCCAACCTTTTGGAATGCCAAGATCCTCGCCTGGACAACCTGGTGTACTTTGTCTCTGCCTTTAGGAGGGTCTTTGACGAAGCCTCCCACAAGTCTACAAGCCTCAGAGTTACTCCAGTTACGCCAGGGGAACCGGCGTCTGGCAGAACAGGCCGTGGAGTTCCAGACTCTCGCCGCCGAACTAAACTGGGGGAGCGAGAGCCTGCATGGCATTTATCTGGAGAGTCTTTGCCCAAAGCTGCAAGATGAATTGGAGGCCCGAGACGTCCCTGATGACCTGGACGCTCTGATTGATCTCGCAGGCTGTGTGGATTGCCGCATCCAGCGCCAGTTTCGAGAAAAGAGGCCGACTCATAGGCCGGGGCCCTTTGGATCTACTCCTTCCCGCAGCGGGAGTTCCCCGCCTGTTTCTTCAGGGGCCCAAGACATCGAACCCATGCAGGTGGGTCAGGGACCCATCTCCCAAGAAGAAAGAAGGAGACACCGGTCGCTGGGCCTATGCCTGTACTGAGGTGGCAAGGGCCATTTCCTTGCCCATTGTAGCGAACGTCCGGGAAACGCTCAGACCTAGGGACAGTCGGGGAGCTAACCCTAGGTCACACCGCTTTCAACTCCCCGTGCTTTTTGCCGGTGACCTTACTCCTCCCGGAGGGAGACTTCGAGACGCAAGCCTTGATTGACTCTGGAGCAGGGGGTAACTTCATTCTTCAGGATCTGGTCCAGCAACTCCAGATCAGAGTACAACCCCAAAGACCCCCTCTCCGCATGTCTTCCATTCAGGGGAGAATCCTTCCTGGCGCCCTCACTACCCGCACTAAACCTCTCGTTCTACGCACGGGCGTTCTGCATCAGGAGGAGATCTCCTTCTTCATTTTAGAGAAATCCAATGCACCAGTCATCCTGGGCCTACCTTGGCTTCGGAAGCACTCGCCCGTAATCGCTTGGGATTCCCTTCAAGTAGCATCCTGGGGACCAGCGTGCTTTGATTCCTGCCTAGCCACGGTTACTCGGCCACCAATCCCTCTCCTGACATTGACCCTGGCTTTGCCGCCTCACTATCAGGATTTTCTCGATGTGTTCTCCAAAGAGAAGTCTGAGATCCTCCCGGAACACCGCCACTTTGATTGCAGGATCAACCTGCTCCCCGGTACCACATTGCTACTAGGACGGGTCTACCCATTGTCCCTCCCGGAGACTCAAGCCATGTCTGCATACATCCGGGAGAACCTGGATCGCGGGTTCATCCGGCCATCTAAGTCTCCGGCCGGGGCAGGCTTCTTCTTCGTAGCGAAGAAAGACGGGTCGCTCCGACCCTGCATAGATTACCGTGGCTTGAACAGCATTACTCGGCGGGATCGGTACCCTCTGCCCCTGATACCAGAACTCCTGGATAGGCTACAAGGGGCCAAGATATTCACTAAACCGGACCTCCGAGGAGCGTACAATCTGGTGCGGATTCGTCCTGGCGAAGAATGGAAAACCGCATTTAACACAAGGGATGGCCATTATGAATACTTAGTCATGCCCTTTGGCCTCTGCAATGCTCCGGCGGTTTTCCAAAACCTCATGAATGAGGTTTTCAGAGACATTCTACACTCTTGAGTCATCGTTTACCTCGATGGCGTGCTTATATACTCCAAAGACTTGGAATCGCACCGCCAGGATGTCCGACGAGTACTACGGAAACTGCGAGATAACCGGCTTTACGCTAAATTGGAAAAGTGCGTTTTCGAGCAGGATTCGTTACCCTTCCTAGGGTATATTGTGTCTGCCACCGATTTCCTGATGGACCCCGAGAAGGTGGCAGTGATCAGAGACTGGCCACAACCTCAAGGGGTGAAGGCATTCCAACAATTCCTGGGATTTGCTAATTTCTATCGTCAATTCATCCCCCACTATTCCCAGATGGTGGCTCCTCTGACGGCCCTCACCAGGAAGGGGGCCGGTGCCAAGAATTGGCCGGCAACGGCCACACAAGCCTTCCGCGAATTGAAGGATGCCTTCCTCCAGGACACCTGCCTGCGCCACCCAGACCCTCAATGCCAGTTCTTCGTAGAGGTGGACGCCTCAGACATAGCCATGGGGGTGGTGCTAAGCCAACTGTCTGCCGGAGGCAAATCCCTGCCATGTGCATACTACACCCATAAGTTCACACCGGCAGAGAGGAACTACGGTATTGGTGATAAGGAGTTATTGGCTATCAAGCTAGCTTTCGAGGAATGGCGCCAATGGCTTGAAGGGGCCCGGCACCCAATAATCGTCTACACTGATCACAAGAACCTCGAGTACCTGTGCCGGGCCCAGCGCCTTAATCCCTGGCAGGCACGCTGTTCGCTCTTTTTCAGCCGGTTCAATTTTTCCCTTCGGTATCGACCAGCAGCTAAGAACGTATGGACAGACGTGCTTTCCCGCACAACCGAGACTGAGGACATACCCAACCCGCCTCAGTACATCTTGGACCCGGCCAAGGTCCTGTTGGCAGCGTCAGAGGTGGCTCCTGCAGGTAAGATGGTGGTGCCCTCTCGTTCCCACAAGAAGGTCTTAGCCTGGGCCCGCGATTCTCTGACCGCCAGACACCCAGGAATCGCCAGGACTCTAGAACTTCTGACCGAGTTCTATTGGTGGCCACAAGTCAAGAAGGATGTACAACCATATGTCCAGTCGTGTCCTACCTGCGCTCAACAGAAACCTCTGCATGGACGTCCCTGGGGGCTCCTACAGCCACTACCCATTCCCATGGAGCCCTGGACTCACTTGATTTGCCGGTTTCTGACGGGAAGACCGTGACCTGGGTCACGGTCGACCGTTTTTCGAAAATGGCCCACTTCGTGCCTCTCACCAAACTGCCTTCAGTGCCAGAACTGGCTAACCTCTTCATACAGCATGTCTTCCGACTACATGGTCTCCCTTCGCACATTACCTCTGACCGTGGCCCACAGTTTACAGCAAAGTATTGGAGGTCCCTCTGTAGGAAGTTCAGTGTGCGGCTGGACCTCACTACCGCCTTCCACCCTCAGGCCAATGGCCAGGTCGAACGGACTAACCGAACTCTGAAGACCTTCCTCCGAGCTTTCGTTGGGGATCTACAGGATGACTGGGTCACCCTGTTGCCATGGGCTGAGTTCTGATATAACTGTCACAAGCAATCTGCAACTGACCGATCCCCGTTTCAGCTCGTTTATGGAAAGAGCCCTAGACCTCCATTGCCTTTGCCTTTGACAGTCTCCTCGCTGGCAGTTCAACTTATTGCCCAGCAGTTGCACACCCTGTGGACTTCTACCCAGGAGAAGCTCCACACAGCTTCCGTTTAGGCGAAAAAGTACGCCAACAGATTACGGCGGCCGGCTCCGGTCCTCCTTCCAGGGAGCAAGGTCTGGTTGAGCACCAAGAATATTCATCTATGGGTTCCTTCTATGCTCCTGGCTCCCAGGTTTATTGGTCCATTTACTGTGGCAGAGCGAGTTGGGGTGGTATCCTACTGCCTGCGATTACCACCCACTCTACGGATTCACAACGTATTCCACGTGTCCTTCCTTAAGCCTGTGGTGCTCTCCTCCTTTCATGACAAACCTCCGGAACCCACTACTGCTGTAGCTGAGACCGACAGCACCTATATGGTGAAGGAGGTTTTGGACATCCAGTTCCATCATCGCCGGTGGGAGTACCTCCTCTCGTGGGAACGATACAGTCCAGAGGAAAACTCCTGGGAACCTTCCTCCAATATCCTGGATAAAAGCCTCCTCCGTCAGTTCCATCTTGATCACCCAGGTAAACCCAGGCCTCCAGGGAGGGGGCGTAGGAGGGGGGGTACTGTTACGGGACCGGGCCATGCCCCGGTCCCTCCTCCTACCTTGGGGCCAGCCCGGCCCGCGCGAATTCGCCCCCGACCTCCCTGGCCTGTTCGGTGGCCTGCTGCGGCGTCTCCACTGTGAGGGAGATGCCGCCGACTTCCCGTCGCTGGCTCCACCCCCTAGGCGCGCGCGCGTGAAGAGGCTTCACTCTTAAAGGGGCAAGTGCGGGAAACCTGGGACAGCTCCTCGATGACATCAGACACTGCAGGGTATATTACCCTGCAGCTGGGATTGGATCCTCACCTTGCAACGAGGTTCCTCAGGCTTCCTGACTTGCTAGTTGCTGTGACTTAGTCTGTTGCTGCTGTCTTTGACCCGGCTTGCTTCCTGACCTGTCTCCTGCCTTCGCCCCTTGGTTTGGTATCGACGTCTGACTTCTGGCTTCCGACCTGACACCGTCTTCAGCTTCTGTTCCTGGCTTGGCTTCGTCTTCAGACATTCTGGCTCCCGACCTGGCTTGCTCCTGGACTCCAACTTCAGCTTCTTCCTCATCTCAGGTACCTGGTACTCACTGGCCCAGAGGTTTCTCCTAAGTCCCAGTGGCTCGGGCTCTCACAGGCTCCTCCCGGGGGAGCCACGGGCTTCCGAGGGTGAAGACTCTTCATCCACCTGGGTCCAGCCATCGTCCATCTCTTCAGCCGCTGCCTGGGTCCTTGGTCGCACAGGACTCCACCTAAGTCCAAGAGGTCCGGGTCCCTACGGGCTCCTCCTGGGGGGACCTCGGACTTCCAGTGGTAAAGTCTTCTCTGAGTCTCTCCGGAGCTGCCTCCCGGTTGGGACACTTGCTGTGGCCTTCCATAGCATACCATCTTCTGTCACAACTGGCCCAAGGGTCCACGACCATAACATATAGACCACTGAGCCTAACTTCAGTGCTGGGAAAAATAGTGGAAACTATTCTCAAGATCAAAATCATAGAGCATATAGAAAGACATGATTTAATGAACACAGAGTCGACACGGATTTACCCAAGGGAAGTCTTGCCTAACAAATCGGCTTCATTTTTTTGAAGGGGTTAATAAACATGTGGATAAAGGTGAACCGGTAGATATAGTGTATTTGGATTTTCAGAAGGTGTTTGACAAAGTCCCTCATGAGAGGCTTCTACGAAAACTAAAAAGTCATGGGATAGGAGGCGATGTCCTTTCGTGGATTACAAACTGGTTAAAAGACAGGAAACAGAGAGTAGGATTAAATGGTCAATTTTCTCAGTGGAAAAGGGTAAACAGTGGAGTGCCTCAGGGATCTGTACTTGGACAGGTGCTTTTCAATATATATATAAATGATCTGGAAAGGAATACGACGAGTGAGGTTATCAAATTTGTGGATGATACAAAATTATTCAGAGTAGTTAAATCACAAGCAGACTGTGATACATTACAGGAGGACCTTGCAAGACTGGAAGATTGGGCATCCAAATGGCAGATGAAATTTAATGTGGACAAGTGCAAGGTGTTGCATATAGGGAAAAATAACCCTTGCTGTAGTTACACGATGTTAGGTTCTATATTAGGAGCTACCACCCAGGAAAAAGATCTAGGCATCATACTGGATAATACTTTAAAATCGTCGACTCAGTGTGCTGCAGCAGTCAAAAAGCAAACAGAATGTTAGGAATTATTAGTAAGGGAATGGTTAATAAAACGGAAAATGTCATAATGCCTCTATATCGCTCTATGGTGAGACCGCACCTTGAATACTGTGTACAATTCTGGTCGCCGCATCTCAAAAAAGATATAGTTGTGATGGAGAAGGTACAGAGAAGGGCAACCAAAATGATAAAGGGGATGGAACAGCTCCCCTATAAGGAAAGGCTGAAGAGGTTAGGGCTGTTCAGCTTAGAGAAGAGACGGCTGAGGGGGGGATATGATAGAGGTCTTTAAGATCATGAGAGGTCTTGAACGAGTAGATATGAATCGGTTAATAATAGAAGGACTAGGGTTCATTCCATGAAGTTAGCAAGTTGCACATTTAAGACTAATCGGAGAAAATTATTTTTCACTCAACGCACAATAAAGCTCTAGAATCTGTTGCCAGAGGATGTGGTTAGTGCAGTTAGTGTAGCTGGGTTCAAAAAAGGTTTGGCTATGTTTTTGGAGGAGAAGTCCATTAGCGGCTATTAATCAAGTTTAATTAGGGAATAACCACTGCTTTTAATTGCATCAGTAGCATGGGATCTTCTTAGTGTTTGGGTAATTGCCAGGTTCTTGTGGCCTGGTTTGGTCTCTGTTGGAAACAGGATGCTGGGCTTGATGGACCCTTGGTCTGACCCAGCATGGCAATTTCTTATGTTCTTAGATAAGTATGGAAGGTTGGTTATACTTCAGTGTTTTAGATAGCATTTTATGCTACACGATTCAATGCCAATTAACGGATAATATGTTTTTTCCCATTTATATGTTGGATTGAAAAATTTTGTAATGCTATAATGTGTTTCCTATTCTCTTTATGTTCCAGTTGTTATATATTAAAAACCCAAATAAAAATAATAAGTAAAAAAAAAAAAAAAAGCAGAGGGGTAACCTGCATGGAGCAGCAATTATTACCCTTAGCAGAAGGCAAGGGATTACTACCCTTAACCAATAAGCCCTGATGCTTATGACACAACTACAACATCACTCACCTCTGACTGTGATGGGGTTGGGGTGATGGAAGAGGTATTGGATAAGCACCAATATGGACCCTGACATTTATGGTCTGAGGTACTGATACGCAGACATAAGTGAAAAAGTTTAGGACTACTTCTAAGGCCAACTCCATAAGCAAAATACATCAGCACTGACCTAATTTTCAAGAAGGCTCATTGAATAACTGCATGGAGTGGCAGTTGCTACTTTAAGAGAAACATGGGTAACCTGCACAGTGCAGCAGATATTACCATAAGAAGCTTACTGGGCAGACTGAATGGACCATTTTGTCCTTTTCTGTCATTGTTACTATGTAAATATTTAAAGTACTGTCTCTTAGAGATGTGCATTGCCCGAACCATTTGGTTCAGGCTTCGGTTTCAGCCCACTGTGGGAAATTTCATTTTTCCCGCTGTTCAGGCTTTTTTTTGGGGGGGACCCGAAATTTCAGGTTAGCGCATACTAATTCCCTGTTAGTGCGCGCTAACCCGAAAAACAAATGTTTCCGAAATTTCGGAAAAATCCCGTTCATTTTTCGGGTTCCCCAAAACAGGACGAATTAGGCAATTTCATTGAAATTGCCTAATTCATCCAAAACAAATGCACATCCCTACTGTCTCTCCTCCGAAGGAAAGAATCAAATATAGTTTCAAAAAGAATGCACAAACTAGAAGTAAGGATATACAGAGCAGTGATTCACTGATTTAGGAAAATGCTTCGCTCTGATATGTTCCCTTATGCTGACATTCTGGTTTCCTTGCTATCAGATCTCAGTTGTTCTCTGACCTCTCACATGAGTCATAAACAATGGCTGGGTGCTATGAATATTCCCACTTGAACAGCCTCAGACAGCTCCATTAGAGTATATTTGCTTTATTCTTTACAATGCAGTCATGTAAGTCTATGGGACCAAAAATGAATGAAACAAATGGCATATGTTTCATTCATGTGAAGCACTCCATTTGTTTTCGGGGGCCCATGTATGAAATGAAAGGGGCATATTTGTCATGGAATGAACATTTATTTTCAATGAATGCACATCTCTATTCTCTTCCAGATGTGTGAAGGAGCTGGCAAGGGTAGTGCCACTCCAGGTTCTAGGTTGGAGTCCCAGAAATGGGGAGAACACAAAAACAATTCTTAAACCTCTCAACTGCAATTCAAGATTGTTACACAATTCCTTCTACTCCCCCTCCCTTATTTACATAGGAGCTCACCACTCCAGGAAGCCTCAGGAGAGGTGCTGTTAGAAACGGTATACCCCTCTCCTAAACTCTCTAACCCCAGAAATCGACTATGGCCTCTACACATAGGACTTTGAGAAACTGGAAAATGCTGTTAGGAGGCGTGCTTTGTGAATTTTCTTAGACTAAAGTCTTTGTCTCCTATAATGATTTTTCAGCGTTATATGAATCAGATTTTACCTATTCCTCCTCAATCATTGCATCCCATTTTTAACATTTATTATTTACCATCTAATCATAAGGTCAGTTTTGCAACTGAGGAGGAGAGATCTGCTGCACTTTCATTTGATAGTCTAGATTTTTCTGCCCTTTTGCTGAAATCAGAAGAGTCAGTTTCCCACTTTTCTTTATGAGTTAAATTTCAATTTGAATCTGATACTGAATTTGTGTTTAAACTGTTAAGCATACAGAGGAGTTGTTTTATAATTAAAAAATTGGAGCTTTCCCAGATGTCAATAAAGAGACCTAAGATACTGCAGATTGGGGGATCTTTTTTCCATAAATATCTTTGAAAATATATAGTTGGGTTTCAAGGTGTGAGATATGTTTTCGTTGAACCCCAGCAACGTTTTGTCTTTCTTTGTGATAAGGCTGTAATGTAATGTAATGTAATGTAGGTCATTAGCATACAACACTATAACTCACTGCATGTTCTACTCTGCCTTAATTCATTAGCTATATGTAATCTTTTGATCTCTTGGTCATTTTTATGAACTCCCCCACACCCTTTATTTGTGGACTTAATGCAGCAATTACTTATGGTTTCCTTGTACTATTTCTTTTTGATTATTTATGTTAATTGCTTATGTTTGGCTCAAATATTCATTTCTTGTATTATTTATAAAATTCAATAAATATTAAATTGAAAATAAATTGAATAAATATTTTGAAACAGCTGATGAATTGTACATCCAAGAATTATACTCACACATTTTTTTAATTTTCTGAAAACCAATAAAATATTTCAAAACAGCAGACCTAGCAAATATCACTCAATAATTAAAACAAATAAAGAATTTTTAAAATTCCCAGCTTTCCATATCTGGGAACCTTTGATTTCCAAGTGGCCAAAGATTGTTGTGCACTAGCAGAGGTTGAGGAAGCAGGGTTGTATCTCTAAAACTTTCTCTCCTCTTTCTCTCTCTCTCTCATACACACCCACACACACACACACACACACACACACACAGATGCTCAATCACAGGAATATGCTCTCTCTCTCTCTCTCTCTCTCTCTCTCTCTCTCTCTCTCTCTCTCTCACACACAGACACACAGACACACACACACATAAACATTCAATCACAGGAACATGCTCTCTCTTTTTCAGATCCACATGCTCACTCTCCCTTGCATACAAATGCTCTCACACTCTCGTTATCTCTTCCTCTCTCTCTCTCGCTCTCACACACACACATACACACTTTCACATAGGCCGCCGAGCCTTCTTGGCTAAAGCAGGATGGGCTCTGCTGTGGCCCCTACTGGCTCAATCCATGGATCTTTCAAGACATCTTCAGAGATAGGAATTGTTGACAGATCAGTTTAGATTATTTTGGTTATACTTCATTTCAGGGCCACCCAGCTGTTGATTAGACATACCGCTAATGCTGAAAATCTGATCTCAGGCTAGACTGGTGAATGACCAACCTTAGGAAATGTCAGAGGTAGTGGAATCCTCTATTAGAAACCCTAATGCCAAATCCAGATAGCCTTCCATAGTCTCTAACTATGGAAGGCCAATCTGGGGATCATTGTTAATGACATGAAGACAATTACTAGTGACTAATACAATATCTGATGCCATTATACTATGGGTCTCCCAAGCTTCCATTCATTCTGCCCATGTGGGCTACAACATCTTTTTCAATAGTATCCCTTGCTGGCTCCTATATCCTCCTCATACAGCTTCTGCATATCTTGGCCCCTCAGTGCAGATTGATCCTTTTTGGAGATTGAAATTATGGATGCTCTTAAAGGTTCTTGTTTCATCACAGTGGCTAAGTTAACAAGAGTCAAGTCAGGGAGCCCATCAGATCTTCCATCCCCAGCAACTACCTGAGTCTTCCTCAAATCCTCTTCCAATACTTCCAGCTCATGTACCACTCTTCTTCCTTTGGCTGCCACGCACCTTTTAGAGGGACACGCTAGCCCTTTCTCACTTTACTGCCTCAAGTCTGCTGATTTCCACCACTGCCACTTTTGTGGGTTTTCCCTTTTCTGCTCTTCCTGGACAATGTCAGGGACTTGGATTCAATTTCCTCCCTGATCCACTTTCAGCATCAGCTTCTGGTATCATGCCAGACATCTCAGGTAATGTTCCTCGGAGTCCAGTCACAGCTCTGAACACAGGTGGAGACAGTAATCCAGCTTGGTTCTTGGGATCATACAGGTTGTTCAGACAGTAAATACACTGCAAGATAAAGGGCCTTTGTTTCTGCAATTGATGGCAGCTGTAGCATTCTGTGCAGGCTTTATTAACTCCCGCTTCAATGGAGAGCCACAATCCCTCTTGCAACCAGTAAGTCATGTTAGCAGTCCGTGACAGTAACTGACAGAATGCAACATGCTCTCCTGCTTGTGCCTTTCAAGTTTATTCACCACCAATTTCCAGGAGGTTGGTTGAATCTCACTGTGCAATATACCCAGCTGGACCTCTCTCTGCTCCCAGAGAGCAGTATGATGTCTCTCTCTCTCTCTCTCTCTCTCCCAGTCTCATAGTTGTCACTCATTCTGCTCTGCTCCAAGATGGCTCCCGCATCTGGTACACTTCCAAACCACTTCTCCTGTTCCATTCTTCCTTGTTGATTGGCTCATGGCTACCATAAATGGTAGAGATGTGAATCGTGTGATCGATCATCTTAACGATCGATTTTGGCTGGGGGGGAGGGAGGGAATCTGATCGTCGCGGTTTTGTTTTGTTTTTTTAATCGTTTAAATCGTAAATCGGGAGAGGGCGGGAAAACCGGCACACTAAAACAACCCTAAAACCCACCCCGACCCTTTAAAATAAATCCCCCACCCTCCCGAACCCCCCCAAAATGTTTTGAATTACCTGGGGTCCAGTGGGGGGGTCCCGGTGTAATCTTCCACTCTCGGGCCACGGCTACGTTAATAGAAATGGCGCCGGTGCTACCTTTGCCCTGTCATATGACAGGGCAAAGGTAGTGCCGGCGCCATTTTGGTTCCTGTCCCCCGACGTCACAAGCGCAGGAGATCGCTCCCGGACCCCCGCTGGACCCCCAGGGACTTTTGGCCTGCTTGGGGGGGCCTCCTGACCCCCACAAGACTTGCCAAAAGTCCAGCGGGGGTCCGGGAGCAACCTCCTGCACTCGGGCCGTATTGCCGTATTGCAAAATGGCGCCGGCCATACAGCCGGCACCATTTTGCAATACGGCAATACGGCCATACGGCCGGTGCCATTTTGCAATACGGCCCAAGTGCAGGAGGTCGCTCCCGGACCCCCGCTGGACTTTTGGCAAGTCTTGTGGGGGTCAGGAGGCCCCCCCAAGCTGGCCAAAAGTCCCTGGGGGTCCAGCGGGGGTCCGGGAGCGATCTCCTGTGCTCGTGACGTCGGGGGACAGGAACCAAAATGGCATCGGCGCTACCTTTGCCCTGATGACAGGGCAAAGGTAGCACCGGCGCCATTTCTATTAACGCAGCCGTGGCCCGAGAGTGGAAGATCACACCGGGACCCCCCCACTGGACCCCAGGTAATTTAAAACATTTTGGGGGGGTTCGTGAGGGTGGGGGATTTATTTTAAAGGGTCGGGGTGGGCTTTAGGGTTGTTTTAGTGTGCCGGTTTTCCCGCCCTCCCCCTTCCCCTTCCCCCTCCCCCGATTTACGATTTTTGACAATAAATCGGGGGAATTCCTATTGTATCGCGCCTCTAACGATTTTTGGCAATTTAAAATATATCGGATGATATTTTAAATCATCAAAAAACGATTCACATCCCTAATAAATGGTTGATGTCACTGCCTACACTGCATCCCTCCTCTCCGGGACAAGTATACTGCAGTCCACATGGTCTTCTTACTGCAGCCTCTTGACAAGAATGGCAGTCATTTTGGATTTCTCCAGGAAAATTCAAAAAATTCTCACAACAGGTATTTCAATGGAAAACTCCATGGTTTTCCTAAAAATATAAAAAATCAATTCAGAAACAGTAGATCTTCAATCCGTTTAGCATTCCCCATACACCATTTTGTAATATCCACTTCCCCCTTAGTAAGGGGTCTCACTTCACAGGCTGTAGAACACTGACCCACTCAGTTCAGCCCTTGGAAAATCAGTCATGGATTCATGATGGGGAAAGAAAGCTTTCTTATGATGCCAAGATATCCAATTAAAAAAAAGTCCAAACAAAATCTGGTGTTGCAAACAAGAAAAATAATTTTCAAAAGTAATCCAATTATAAAGTCCAGAACAAAATCAAGAAAAATCAGCAAAATAGGCCACAGATCCAGGAAAAAATACCAAAAGTTACTTCCTAGGTACAATCCAAATGAAGATTTTCCCTCTCTAGTTTCCAGTATGGCCTTTCCCTTCCTTTTAGTCCTACTGAAAAATGGGAAACTTGTCCTTTACATCTGTTTACTGGCAGACTTTTGAGAGATGAATACATTCTCCTGGATTAGGGCTCCACTTCATCCAGTTGTTCTTTAGTCCTTACCAAAGAGATTAACTTCCAGATCATAAGATCTCCAGACACACTGGCCCTGAACTCCAAATTCAGGTTCTGTTATTCAGAAATCCTCTTAATAACTCCTCCCTTTACCTTTCCAAACTCATCCACTTTGGGGAAAGGACCCTCCTATTAAGCACTCCTTAACTCACATCTACCTGGCAGTCCCATTGTTGGAAGAGTCTCTGTTATTAAGAGTTATACATCCTGATATAAAGTATTAACCTTGTTCTGCAAAATTTGAAATCAGCTGCAATAGATAAAATATCTTCATCTGTTTAATTATTGTGCCAAGAAAAAAAATAAAATGGGGAATAAAGAATATATAAAATGTTTTGAAAATGTTATTATTTGTGATAATTGTGGGTGGATCCTTGGGCCGGTGGCAGATGACCACGCCCACAGGGGGAAGATCTCGAGAGGGACCACCGGTCAGGCTCAGAGTTGGGAGACAGACACACACTAGTTCTTTTATTAAACTGTTTTAGAGAACCACCAGAGGTGGCAGTAGTGAGCTGGAAGAGCCCGGGCTGGGCTGTAGTCCCTCAGGCACTGGAACAGCGATCCCAGGATGGCTGAGCTGTAGAGAAACTGAATATAGTGAGTAGGCAAGGTATGCAGAGTTCAGGACATAACCTTGATGGTAACACTCACACAATAGTCTCTTGGAACAGCCCAGGAGCTGGAATGAAGTAGGCCCTTGAGGAGCGAGTACCTGGTTCCAGGGAAAGCTCTGAGAGAGAGATGGTAACTCACTGGTGTTGTAGGCAGCAGTGACTTCCTGGTAGAAGTTATATTCGGTAGCAGGTCCAGGAACGTGGGCCCTCGAGGAGCGAGTACCAGTTCCAGACTGCAACTTGAAAAGCAAGAGAGAGAGAGCGAGGCCCCCGAGGAGCGGGTACCCCTGGTAAAGTCCGAGGAGGCAGAGTAGCAAGGTAAGCGGAGAGCGAATCCCATCCACAGCGATACCTGGAGGCAGCTAGGTATGAAACCCTTTGCTAACTCGATTAGCTAGCAAAACAAGAGACCTTAAATATCTGGTGATGATGATGTCATCTCAGGGGGACGCCCCTGAGGTTCGCGCCCAGCTGGTACTTGAGTCAGGGCTGTGCCACGTGCGCACCCTAAGGCCTCAGGAGAACATGGCGGAAGGCAGAGTCAAGCCAGTCCGGTAACGCCGGAGGAGGTCGGCAAGATGACGCCATGGCAGCCAAACTTCCATCAACCAAAGAGGGAGTCGTCAAAGTGGTAAGGTGGGTGGAGTGGAGACGTCGGGCAGTGACAGTCACAACAGTACCCCCCTTCAAAGAACGATCTCCTCTTTGGGTACCAGGCTTGGGTTTTGAAGGATGCACAATGTGGAACTGACGAAGCATTTTTTTGTCCAAGATATTGGTCTGAGGCTCCCAAGTTTTCTTCGGGGCCGAAACCTTCCCATAATAGAAGGTATTCAAAAGTATTGCCTCTTTTACGAACATCCAGAATCTCTTCGACTTTGAACTCTAACTCATCTTCTGCATTGATGACAGGTGGATCTTGAGATTTGGAAGTAAATTCACTGAGAATGAGCGGTTTCAGAAGTAAAACATGGAAAGCATTATGGATGTTGAGACCAGGTGGTAGCTTCAGATGGTAGGTGACTTTTCCAATACATTGAAGGACTGGGAATGGTCTCACATAGTGAGGAGCAAACCGAGAGGAGGGTAGTTTAAGTCTGAGGTGCTTGGTTGACAACCAGATCTTGTCTCCTGGCTTGAAGACTGGAGCTTGCGAATGGTACGCATCGGAGTACTTCTTAGCATGGTCACTCGCTTTGATTAGCATGTCATTTGTCTGAACCCATACATTATGGATATCATCAGCAGTGGATTGAGCTGCTGGGGACTACACTGAGAGCTTCAGTGGAAGTGGCGGTATTGGGGAATGTCCAAAAAGCACTTCAAAAAGTGACAATCCAGTAGATGTTGCTGGATGAGAGTTGATGATGAATTCAGCCCATGGAAGCAATTTGACCCAGTTATTCTGTCGGGATGTGACATAAGCTTGAATAAACTGCTTCATGGTTCGATTCATCCGTCCCATCTGGCCATTTGACTGCGGATGATAGACTGAGGTGTAGTCTAAAGAGATTTTATTTATTTATTTATTTTTAATTTTTATATACCGGAATTCCTGTATAAGAGATGTCAAACAATTTGCATAAGGCCCTCCAGAATTATGCTATGAATTGGGACCCACAGTCGGATATGATGTGAGAAGGTAGTCCGTGGAGGCGGAATATGTGCTTTATGAAGAGCTTTGCAAGCTCCAAGGCTGAAGGTATGCCAGGGAGCGCCACAAAGTGTGCCATCTTGCTAAATTGATCCACTGTCACCCAGATGGTATTCATTCCTCCGGAAGTAGGTAAATTGACTACAAAGTCAGTAGCGATGTGCGACCAGGGCCGTTCCAGAACTGGCAATGGTTGCATCTGACCCCATGGTTGTCCAGAAGTGGTTTTGTTCTTAGCATAATTGGTGCAGGATGTCACGTAGGAATAGGTATCCTTTTTGATGGTAGGCCACCAATACAGCTTCTATATCTTGAGCAGGGTACGGCGTTGGCCAGGATGGCCAGCCAGTGTGGAATTGTGCGCCCAAAAGAGCACTTTCTTCCTAAGTCTTTTAGGAACGATTGTTTTACCAGCGGGTACAGACTGAGTGGATGCCAAGAGGATCTTCTTCGGGCCAATTATGTGCTGTGGCTCATCAGGCACATCCTCTGAAAGAAAGGAGCGTGACAGCGCATCTGCTCTGGTGTTTCTATCTCCAGGGCGGTACTTCAACACAAAATCAAAATGATTAAAAAATAAGGACCATCTGGCCTGTTTGTAATTCAGATGTTGTGCGTGGCAGAGATACTCTAGATTTTTATGATCTGTGAATATGGTTATTTGATGTTGAGCGCCTTCGAGCCAAGGCTGCCATTCCTCGAATGCAAGCTTTATTGCCAAGAGCTCTTTATCGCCGATCCCATAGTTTTTCTCGGCTGGAGGAAATCTTCCTGAGAAGAAAGAAAGGGATGTAAGGCTTTCGAGTCTCCTGTTTGGCTCAACACAGCCCCTACACCCACATCTGAAGCATCAACTTCGAAAATAAAGGGGTTGTTTGGGTCTGGATGCCGCAAGCATGGTTCTGTGGAGAAGACAGTTTTCAATTTCTCGAATGCGGAAATGGCCTCCGCTGACCATTTTGAAGCGTTGGCACCCTTGCGGGTCATCGCAGTCAAGGGTATGGTTAAAGAAAAATAGTTCTTTATAAAGCTTCGATAATAGTTGGTGAACCCCAAGAATCTCCGTAAAACCTTCAGGCTGGTAGGTTGGGACCAATTCTTGATACTTTCAAGTTTGTGAGGGTCCATATAGAAGCCTTCTTTTGACACGATGTAGCCTAGAAAAGGCACTGAGTCTTTGTGAAATTCACACTTAGAGAGTTTGGCGTACAGCCGGTGTTCGTGAAGACGGTGGAGTACTTGCTTGACATCTGCAATGTGGGTGTCCAAATCATGGGAGAAGATTAGTATGTCATCCAGGTAGACCACAACATTCTTGTACAGCAGGTCCCACAAGATGCCGTTCATCATATTTTGGAAAATGGCAGGTGCATTGCACAACCCAAACAGCATTACTAGATACTCGAAGTGGCCGTCTCGTGTGTTGAAGGCCATTTTCCATTCATCTCCACTCCGAATGCGAATGAGCTTGTAGGCCCCCTTCAAGTCAAGCTTTGAAAATATCTTGGCCCCTTGCAGCCGGTCAAACAGCTCCGAGATTAACAGCAAAGGGTAACGGTCTTTGATCGTGATTTAATTTAGACCTTGGTAATCGATACATGGACATAGGGTACCGTCCTTCTTCCCCACAAAGAAAAAGCCTGTGCCGGCTGGCGACTTTGATGGTCAGATAAAGCCCTTCTGGAGATTTTCTTCAATGTATTCTGACATTGCTTTATTCTCAATGGCTGAGAGAGGGTACACTCGTCCTTTCGGTGGCTCAGCATTGGGCTTCAATCTTATGGCACAGTCATAGGGCCTATGTGGAGGAAGAATATCAGCTGCTTCTTTGGAAAATACATCCCCGAAGGAAGCATATTGGGGTGGCAGTCCTGGCATCACTGGAGTCATAGGCATGCAAATAATAGGCGAGATTTCTTAAGGTACCTCCCATGTCATTCTGGGCCCCAGCGGGCAAGATCCAAAGATGCCCAGTCAAATTGGGGTTGGTGCACTTGCAATCAGGGTAACCCCAGGATGATAGGGTGCATGGCTCTTTCCAGTACAAAGAAGGAGAGCGATTCCGTATGGAGAGCTCTGGTGTGGAGAGTAACTGGTACGGTTTGGCAAGTCACGTCACCCGGTATGGGATCTCCATGAATGATGAGGGGAATCCTCAAGTATTCCACTAGACATCTAAGAATGAAGTTGCCTCCTGCCCCTGAAGCCACCAGGGCAGGAGTCTGAACCGTGACTGGTCCGTAGGTCAAGGAGACTGGGAGAGAGTGCGCAGGAGAGGTTGTAGTGAGTCCTCCTGCAGGATTTAGGCCCATCCGTTTTCCGGACAAATGGAGCATGTAGAGATGTCGTGGCTCTGCTGACCACAGTACGTGCAAAGGCCGCGCCTCTTCTGATGTCTTCTCTCTGTGGAAGTCAAACGTCCATGACCAAGTTGCATCGGTTCATCGTTATCAGCAGCAGGGATTACTGGAACCATCCGAGGTGCGGATATAGCACTAGCCTGTTTCAACACAGGTAACACCTTAGGCTGGAGTTCCTTCACCTTGTCCCAGAGCCAGTGATCAATCTGATTGGCCAAGGCTACTAATTCCTCCAGCGAGTCAGGTGTTTTGCGAGCAGCCAGCTCGTCCTTTAAACAGTTATCCAGGCCTCTGAAGAAGAGAATCTTGAGACATTTGGGTCCCAGCAGAGTTCTGCCACAAGATGAAATCTATGGCAAATTCAGCCAATGATCTGTTGCCTTGCTTCAATTCAACCAAAGCAGAACCGGCGACAGCAGTTCGAGCAGGATAATCAAAAACAGATTTAAATAAGTCCATAAATCCTTCTATGTCCTGCAAAATGGGGTCCTTATGTTCCCACAAGGTCGATGCCCAAGACAAGGCCCTACCATCCAGGTAGGAAAGGATGTAGGTAGTCTTGGAGAGAGCTGTAGGAAATAAAGATGGCTGTAAGGTAAAATTCATGCAGCACTGGTTTAAAAAGCCCTGGGTCTTCTGGATTTCTCTGGAAAAACGGATTGGAGCCACCAGTGGTACAGCAGTCTTTAAAGTTACCTCCTGTAACTGACCTTCATGGTTGGAAGTTGTGCCTTGAACCTTCTGTGTGTGTAGCTGATGGCGTCTTGCTGCTCCACAATGCGTCGGGCCAGGCCCTGTATGGCCTGCAAGGCATTGAGCTGTACCGGATCCATGGAGTTAGAAATCTGTTGTTATGTGTGATAATTTTGGGTGGATCCTTTGGCCGGTGGCAGATGACCACGCCCACGGGGGAAGATCCCGAGAGGGACCACCGGTCAGGCTCAGAGTTGGGAGACAGACACACACTAGTTATTTTATTAAACTGTTTGAGAGAACCACCAGAGATGGCAGTAGTGAGCTGGAAGAGCCCGGGCTGGGCTGTAGTCCCTCAGGCACTGGAACAGCGATCCCAGGATGGCTGAGCTGTAGAGAAACTGAGATAGTGAGTAGGCAGAGTATGCGGAGTACAGGAACAGAACCTTGATGGTGACACTCACACAATAGTCTCTTGGAACAACCCAGGAGCTGGAATGAAGTAGGCCCTCGAGGAGTGAGTACCTGGTTCCAGGGAAAGCTCTGAGAGAGAGATGCTGTTGTAGGCAGCGGTGACTTCCTGGCAGAAGTTATATTCGGTAGCAGGTCCGGGAACGTGGGCCCTCGAGGAGCGAGTACCGGTTCCAGATTGTGACCTGAAAAGCAAGAGAGAGAGCGAGGCCCCCGAGGAGCGGATACCCCTGGTAAAGTCCAAGGAGGCAGAGTAGCAAGGAAAGTGGAGAACAAATCCCATCCGCAGCGATACCTAGAGGCAGCTAGGTAGGAAACCCTTTGCTAACTCGATTAGCTAGCAAAACAAGAGACCTTAAATATCTGGCAATGATGACATTTCAGGGGGACGCTCCTGAGGTTCGCGCCACAGCTGGTACTTGAGTCGGGGCCGCGCCGCGCACGCGCCCTTAGGCGTCAGGAGAACATGGCGGAAGGCTGCATCTAGCCGGTCCGGGAATGCCGGAGGAGGTCGGCAAGATGACGCCAAACTTCCATCAACCAAAGAGGGAGTCACCAAAGAGGTAAGGTGGGCAGAGTGGAGACGTCGGGCAGCAACGGTCGCAACAGAAAAATAATGGGAAATAAATCAAAAGCTTTTAAAAATAACTTTTCCATTCTCTTTCTTTCTTCTAATCTTTATTTATTTATTATTATTTATTAGTTTTTATATACCGGGGTTCCTGTATAAAATACATATCACCTCGGTTTACAAGGAAATGAAACTAACGCCTCGCAGGGCGATTTACATTGAAACGAGAAAAACACTTCAAACAGGTAACAGATAAAGAGGTGGGCATAACAGGGATTATAGGAAGAAACTATAGAAACGACATGTGTTTAGCATGTCCAATTTGTTTTGATAATGCTGCTGGGAAAACTATGTACAAACCTATGTACAGGGGGAGGTGGTTCAAAGTCTATCCTTTGGTAGAATACAGAGATTGTATTCTTTCGACTCTTAGATGTCCGGGAATGCTTGTGCGAAAAGCCAGGTCTTTAGCTTCTTTTTGAACGTAGTGTGGCAAGGTTCTATACGAAGGTTCTATATGCTTATTAACTGTTGTATTTCAGGATGAGAGATTCTTCACCAACATGAATCTGCTTTTTCATTATATAAATTATTTATTTTCAGGTTTTGGCATCATTAGACAGTGTGTTTTATCCCAACCAGAGCTCTGACAAGTTGTTATGGGAGGGAAGGTGCATAATCCCTAACACAGAGTTTAGAAGGGTTAAAAGACTATAGTGAACTCTTCCCTCGTAGAGCGTATTTGGAGTATAATGTAGTATGGTGTAATATTGTGCATGAGAATTATTTCTGTAGTGGTGGTATAAGAGTCAATTACTTAACTGTATTAGGTTTTTAACATGCAGTAAATGCCTTGATACAAAGATAATGAATTGGATTTAAAAAACCTGGAGGTAAATATTTAAAATGCGTTCAGCACTATTTTGCCACAGTATAGCTAAGCATCACATATAAAGTTAGCCAGATAAGTTGTGGGCATGTAGTGGGCAGAGCAAGTTAGCCGTATAAGTTATGTGGCTAACTAGTGATATTCAGTCTTAGTTACTACTTAACAAAAGGCATGAGGTTAACCTTCATGGAGTGGCAGTTACTACCCTTAACAGAAGGCATGGTGTTAACCTGCAAAGAGCAGCAGTTACTACCACAAGCAGTTTAATGGGCAGATTGAATGGATCATTAGGTCTCTTTTTGCCAACATTTACTCTGTCACTATGTCTAATGGGTCTGACAGTGCCCCCATA
Source organism: Rhinatrema bivittatum (assembly GCF_901001135.1). Lineage (NCBI taxonomy): Eukaryota > Metazoa > Chordata > Amphibia > Gymnophiona > Rhinatrematidae > Rhinatrema > Rhinatrema bivittatum. The sequence goes on along the minus strand of NC_042616.1, from coordinate 361,899,400 downwards.
TGCCAGTCCAGCTGCACCATTTTCAAAATGGCACCAGCTGACTGAAAGCATTCTTTTGCCCCATCATTTTCCTGCTATCCAATTTTGGCAAATTTCATAGAAGATTCAATGGTGTGAAAGAGTTTTCTTGTCCTTTTTAGATATCTCAGCAGGCTTTGACATCTTAAATCATGGCATACTTTTACTAAGTTTAATAGAATTGAGGATTCAAGATAAGGTCCTCAGGTGGTTTAGAGTATTTCTAGAAGGATACCATCAACAGGTAATATTGAAAGGCAAGTCATCCTCTAGGCTGCCACTTGTGACAGGAGTGCCTCATAGATCTGCTTTGTCAGCTATGCTTTTTAACATCTATTTGAGACCAATCTGTAAACTCTTAGCTGTCTTGGACCTTGATGCAGATGAGTTAGCTTTCATTACCTACTGTGTCCACAGTGGATGTTGCCTTGAAGATAGTCAGTGGTAACAGATGAATAAGTTGGCTTTAGACAACAATAAGACCAAAATAATGCCTCTGGCAAGATTTCTTCAGTTGAGATAGAGGGAAGACAGTTTTTAATCTCCTCTCAAGTGAGAAACCTAGGATTTACCTTTGATACATCTTTATCACTGCATCCACATGTTAAGAAAATTATCCAGCTCTTTTCACAAATGACATATATTACGGTGAATTTTAAAAGCCTGGCATGTGCATCAATTGGAGGATGCATGCTCAAGTCAGGCTCACACTAACTGAATTTTAAAAGTCATCCAGATGTGCAAATATTTCTCACTGGGCGCACATCTGAAAAGATTTCAAAAAAGGGGCAGGGTGGGGCGTTGTCTAGGTGGGGAATGGACATTTTGGGGCATTATTAGATGTGCACATAAATACTTACATGCCTGGGCGCATTTCCAGATCCTGTGCCTAGTAAGTTTACTTCTGCTAGGGACAAAATGTAAATTTAAAAATAAAATACTAGCCATTCTTGAGAGATTTTAAGGGTCTAGACTAACTGGAGGGAGTGTAAGCTATTCAACGAGAGCAGTTTGGAAGACTAGCTGTTAACTGTGGGAACTAGTGGAGGAACTGGTGAAACTGGCAATGGCATGGACGTGGGCCTCATTTAAAATCCGCAGACTTACACGGTAATACTTACAGTACCTGAATGTAATCTGCTTTGAAATGCTGAAAAAAGTGTGAAAAGCAGAATATAATAAAATAAATAAAAATAAATAAATATAAGCAGGATTTGTTCACCTATTTAAAAGTAGGTGCACATGTGTGCATATCCAGGCTATTTTATAACATCTGCATATATATGCGCACAAGTTATAAAATGGCTGTGTCCCTGGGCATGCGCCAGTGCATGTGCCAATGTGTGTCCGTGTCCCAGTATTAAAGTTAGCATCATTGTGTATATTGACGAATACTGTAACTCAATGATTTTTAAACTATGAAACAAGCACATATTATTAACAGTATGGGCTATTGTAACTCAGTATATATTGTTCTTCCACTCTCAACCCTAAAAGCGTTCCAGTTAGTCCAGAATGCAGTAGCATGATTACTAACTGGGACTTCTTGCCATGAACATATTACATCAATTTTGAAATTTTTACAGTCTTCTGATTGTAAGACAGATAAAGTTTAAGATCTTATGCTTTTGAGTAAATTTTCAAAAGGTTACACACAGAAAATTAGCATATAGGCATGTAAGTAGCATATATTTGCATGCATGCTGTTTTATAAACATCAAAATAAATGACTATTTTGAGTTTCTCATGCACATTACCTGCACCAAAAGGGGTGTTATGGGGCGGAGTCAAGAGGTACGCATGCCAGTTGCTATCTTATAAGAACATAAGAACATAAGAAAATTCCATACTGGGTCAGACCAAGGGTCCATCAAGCCCAGCATCCTGTTTCCAACAGTGGCCAATCCAGGCCATAAAAACCTGGCAAGTACCCAAAAACTAAGTCTATTCCATGTTACCATTGCTAATGGCAGTGGCTATTCTCTAAGTGAACTTAATAGCAGGTAATGGACTTCTCCTCCAAGAACTTATCCAATCCTTTTTTAAACACAGCTATACTAACTGCATTAACCACATCCTCTGGCAACAAATTCCAGAGTTTAATTGTGCATTGAGTAAAAAAGAACTTTCTCCGATTAGTTTTAAATGTGCCCCATGCTAACTTCATGGAGTGCACCTAGTCTTTCTACTATCCGAAAAAGTAAATAACCGATTCACATCTACCCGTTATAGACCTCTCATGATTTTAAACACCTCTATCATATCCCCCCTCAGTCGTCTCTTCTCCAAGCTGAAAAGTCCTAACCTCTTTAGTCTTTCCTCATAGGGGAGTTTTTCCATTCCCCTTATCATTTTGGTAGCCCTTCTCTGTACCTTCTCCATCGCAATTATATATTTTTTGAGATGCGGCGACCAGAATTGTACACAGTATTCAAGGTGCGGTCTCACCATGGAGCGATACAGAGGCATTATGACATTTTCCGTTTTATTTACCATTCCCTTTCTAATAATTCCCAACATTCTGTTTCCTTTTTTGACTGCCGCAGCACACTGAACCGACGATTTCAATGTGTTATCCACTATGACACCTAGATCTCTTTCTTGGGTTGTAGCACCTAATATGGAACCCAACATTGTGTAATTATAGCATGGGTTATTTTTCCCTATATGCATCACCTTGCACTTATCCACATTAAATTTCATCTGCCATTTGGATGCCCAATTTTCCAGTCTCACAAGGTCTTCCTGCAATTTATCACAATCTGCTTGTGATTTAACTACTCTGAACAATTTTCTGTCATCTGCAAATTTGATTATCTCACTTGTCGTATTTCTTTCCAGATCATTTATAAATATATTGAAAATTAAGGGTCCCAATACAGATCCCTGAGGCACTCCACTGTCCACTCCCTTCCACTGAGAAAATTGCCCATTTAATCCTACTCTCTGTTTCCTGTCTTTTAGCCAGTTTGTAATCCACAAAAGGACATTGCCACCTATCCCATGACTTTTTACTTTTCCTAGAAGCCTCTCATGAGGAACTTTGTCAAACGCCTTCTGAAAATCCAAGTATACTATATCTACCGGTTCACCTTTATCCACATGTATATTAACTCCTTCAAAAAAGTGAAGCAAATTTGTGAGGCAAGACTAGCCCTGGGTAAAGCCATGCTGACTTTGTTCCATTAAACCATGTCTTTCTATATGTTCTGTGATTTTGATGTTTAGAACACTTTCCACTATTTTTCCTGGCACTGAAGTCAGGCTAACCGGTCTGTAGTTTCCTGGATCGCTCCTGGAGCCCTTTTTAAATATTGGAGTTACATTTGCAATCCTCCAGTCTTCAGGTACAATGGATGATTTTAATGATAAGTTACAAATTTTTACTAATAGGTCTGAAATTTCATTTTTTCGTTCCTTCAGAACCCTGGGATGTATACCATCCGGTCCAGGTGATTTACTACTCTTTAGTTTGTCAGTCAGGCCTACCACATCTTCTAGGTTCACCGTGATTTGATTCAGTCCATCTGAATCATTACCCATGAAAACCTTCTCCATTACGGGTACCGCCCCAACATCCTCTTCAGTAAACACCGAAGCAAAGAAATAATTTAATCTTTCCGCGATGGCCTTATCTTCTCTAAGTGCCCCTTTAACCCCTCGATCATCTAACGGTCCAACTGACTCCCTCACACGCTTTCTGCTTCGGATATATTTAAAAAAGCTTTTACACTGGGCGGAGTCAAGATGGCGCCGCAGTAGGTCGCACCGTGCTGCTGCTCCAGTGTTTCTTTCTGTTAAGCAAGGTTTTGTGCCGAATTCTGCTGAATTATGCCTCCCAAACGAAAAGGCAAACAGAGAGCGTTTCCCTCAGTGTCTCCGTTACCTCCAGGGCAGCGAACCATCGCACAATGCGCCATCAAAACCGAAGTAAGCGGGCTGGTTTCTCCGGCTGTCGGGTCGGTTGAAGGAGAACATGACCCAACCACAGAACTGTTTTCTCTCAGCCCGTTAGATCAGCGACTACCTCCAGCGGAGCGGGAACCCTCAACACTGAGCTCGAATGCAGGATCCGAAGTGGGTGCCATGATTCTTCGGGCCGAGGGAGATGTGTTGAGAGTGCAGAACGCCCAGAGCCCCAGTTTGTCTGGAGAGATTGTAGCCGGAGGCCTTGAGCTGAGCGGGGAGATGAACCAGAACAACAGAAGTGGTAAGATCTTGCCTTCCTTTACTCCCCTTAAGCCCGGTGAAATTATTAATATCAAGAAACCGGAGGTAGTCACTATGGAGTCCTTGTGGACCTTAACATCAATATTGGTAAAGTCTTTGAATGAATGTTCTGTGAATATAAGTACTTTATCATCTCAGCTATGCACAATAAATGATAATTTTGGGAAAACTAAATCTGAAACCATAGAAAAATTGAACAAAATGGAAGAAGAGTTGAAACAAGTGAAACAAGTACAAACTACTATGGTGCAGAACTTTGGGACTGTGAATAATAAGATTGAATATTTGGAGAATGCGAACAGTAACTTAAATCTTAGGATACTGAATTTTCCAAGGGTGGTGGGAGAAATTCCCCGAATTACGATTAAGAGATACTTCTTGGAAGTTCTAGGTATTTCTTCAGACAAATCTCCCCCACTGGATAAAGTCTATTTCCTACCTGCCCGCAAGTCTCAACAAGGACAAATAACATCTCCCAATGTTCTGGAAAATCTTACAGAATTCCTAGAATCATCTGCGTATGAGGTGGCGGAGAGAGCTACTCTCTTGATTTCCTTCTTCAATGACAAGGACTTGGGAGACATAATGCGGGCTTACTTTAAGAAGCCCAATAAAAACTTCATGGGGGCTAATGTTGCTATATACCCTGATGTATCAAAAATTACCCAACAGAGAAGAAGGGCCTTCTTAGAGCTAAAAACTGAAGTTTTGGCTCTTGGAGCGTCCTACTTCTTACGCTTTCCATGTAAGTGCATAGTGAAGTATGGAGAAAATACACATATATTTTACCAACCAGAGCATCTCAAAAACTTCGTTGAAGGGAAAAAAATGTCTCTTCAATTAAATACCAATGTCTGATCTATAAGGTAGATTAAGGTTTATTATTTTAAAGCAACGCTATTTCATTAAGATATTTCACTTGAATCTCCTAAAGTTTGCAGTTACCAGCCCCCCACCATGCTAGTGGTTAAATGGGTTTAAGGACAAAAGAGTCTGATATGTTATTTCCTTTTCTTTTTTTTTTTCCTTTTGAATTGATTTTGTGCTCTTTTGTAAACCATATTTCTGATTTCAAAGTGGATGCTTTGTATGTTTATTTGAAAATTGATAAATAAAGAATAAAAAAAAAAAAAAAGCTTTTACTGTGAGTTTTTGCCTCTACAGCCAACTTCTTTTCAAATTCTCTCTTAGCCTGTCTTATTTTTATTTATTTATTTATTTATTTAAGGGTTTTTTATATACAGAGGCACGTTTGCAAAACATCACCTCGGTTCACAATGTAACATAACTTAGCAACTAGCTTTACAATAAAATCAATGTCTTACATTGATTTTATCAATGTCATTAAAATCAATGACATTATCAATGTCATTGATTTTATCAATGTCTTACATTTAACATGCCAATGTTTATGCTTTATCCTATTTTCTTCTGTTGGATCCTTCTTCCAATTTTTGAATGAAGATCTTTTGGCTAAAATAGCTTCTTTCACCTCCCCTTTTAACCATGCTGGTAATCGTTTTGCCTTCTTTCCACCTTTCTTAATGTGTGGAATACATCTGGACTGTACTTTTGTAGCTGCTCCTTTCAGTTTTTTTCTAACAATTTTTCTCATTTTATCAAAGTTTCCCTTTTGAAAGTTTAGCACGAGAGCCTTGGATTTGCACACTGTTCCTTTTCCAGTCATTAAATCAAATTTGATCATATTATGATCACTATTGCCAAGCGGCCCCACCACCATTACCTCTCTTACCAAGTCCTGTGCTCCACTGAGAATTAGATCTAAAATTTCTCCCTCTCTCGTCGGTTCCTGAACCAATTGCTCCATAAAGCTATCATTTATTCCATCCAGGAACGTTATCTCTCTAGCTTGTCCCGATGATACATTTACCCAGTCAATATTGGGGTAAATGAAGTCTCCCATTATTACTGTACTACCAATTTGGTTTAGATGAGGTGTTGAGTGTGGGCTAAATCTGCTCAATTCATCAGCCTATTCTTTCAGTGTATTTTATGAAGAGCCTACATCCTCAATGCAGTCCACACTCCTTCAGTCCTGCTTGCTCCTTGCTGCATTGTTGAATATATTGCTGGGTAGGACAGGTGAGGCTGGGGAGTGACAAGCCAAGCCAGAGTTTGCAGACTCCAGTTTCAGTTGCCCATTGTGGTCTTCATGTTTCTAGGGCTTGGGAACTCATTGGATGGTGAAGATCATCCCCATCCAGGTAGCCACTTTGCACCTGTTTGGTATGTAAAATGTGATATGCTTTTAAGGGGGACTTTCAACCTATTATAAGTAAGCAAAACAGTTCATATGCTAAGAATAAAGTTTATTGCCTGTGTTCTGACCATCAGGAGGCTTTACTAGTAATTCACTGGCAAACATTTGAACCAAGGTGGTGATTTTTCTTTGGTCCTCGCCGAAAGAGAACAATGATGAATATGTAAATTGAATTCACTAAACCTATTCGGGTTGAATTGGAAAATAGAATGGCCCTATTTCTCCTTATATTTCTTCCTTTTTCTGGTACAGCTTACACGATTCCCCTTTTCTCAATGGACACTTTTCTTTTACTTCTGATTGGCTCATTTAGTCACGTGACTTTTCCTAATTGGTTCGGTGTGTGATTTGGCAGACTCGCTTTAGCTACAAGATGCTTATCAATTTTCCCCGTTCTTAGTACACAAACTATTGTACATTAAAGGTAATGCTGCCGCACCTTCTCCATACAATTATGTGTCTCCCTTAAGGAATGTTCAGTCCTGTACTCTTTTTTGATCTTTCTAGTATTTGTAGTAATGCTGTGCCTTTAATATACATTTTTTTTTGTTGTGTCTTCCACAAAACCTGTGTACCACAAAAATAAAATAGAAGCTCAGAGGTTTTGTTCTCGCTTGAATTTAGTATGTCACCACTTGTAGTAATGTATTGTTCCTTTTTCTATAAGCCATGTCTTTATTGCATTTTTCCATTATGTCTTCCGCAGAACCTGTGTACCTTGAGAATAAAAATACAAAAGGTTTTGTCCTCCCTTGAATTTGGTATGGCACTATTCAAAGTTGTTATGTGGAGTTTCCGTTTTGGATGTCTGCATTTTGCCTGTTGTTCTCACTAATTTATTTGTTTATTTGCAGATGTGAGACCTGTTTGAGTATTCTTCCTGACTCAGCGCTCATGCAAAACACGGCCGTGTAGAGGAACTGAACACTTTATAACTATTTGATTGAGGACTGTATTGTTGCCCCTTGTATTCTAAATAAATGGACTACTTTTGAGAATTGAACAGCTTGAAAGTTTTTGCCAGACATTCTTTTTCTATTTGGATCAAACTGAGTCCCCTACAGGCTTCCTACTTTGGATGTATTTGAAAAAGGCTTTTATTATAAGTTTTTGCCTTTACAGCAAGCTTCTTTTCAAACTCTCTTTTTGTCTGCCTTATCAAAATTCTGCTTTTAGCTTGCCAGTACTTATGCATTTTCCTATCTTCTTCATTTGGATCCTTTTTTCCATTTTTTGAAAGAAGTTCTTTTGGCTATTATAGCCTCTTTAAGCTCACCTTTTAACCATGCTAGCAATCATTTGGCCTTCATTCTGATGTTTTTAATGCATGGTACATCTGGTCTGGACTTCCAAGATGTTTTTCTTTAAATAATGTCCATGCCTGATATAATCTCTTAACCCTTGCAGCTGCACCTTTTAGAGTTTTTTTTCCTTTTTAAAGTTAAATGATAGCACAGCTTTTTTTCTTAATATCCTCTTTTCAGTTATTAACTCAAATTTGATCACTTATAATCACTGTTGCCAAGTGGCCCCATCACCATTACCTCTCATCCCAAATCCTGCATTCCACTAAGAATTAGGTCTAAAGCAGCGTCCCTTCTCGTTGATTACTGGACCTATGAAGCAGTCATTTATTATTTCACCTCAAAACTTTACTTCCCTAGCATATCCTGGTGAGATTCACCCAGTCAAAATTGTGGTAATTAAAATTTCCCATTATTACTGTGCTGACACATTTGTTAGCTTCTCTAATTTTTGTTAGCATTTCATCATCCATCTGTTCATTCTGACTAGGTGAATAATAGTATACCCCCACCACTATACTCTTGCCTTTCACATTTGTGATTTATATCCATACAGATTCCACTGTGCATTGTCTCCTGCAGGATCTTTATCCTGTTTGACTTTATGCCATCCCTAACATATAGTACCACCACCTCCCCTCCTCTACCAAGTTGATCCACTTTATCATTGCAATATAATTTATAACCTGGTATTGCACTATCCCATTGGTTATGCTCCCTCCACCAGGTCCCTAAGATGCCAATTATGTCTACCTCTTCATTCGGTGCTATACATTCAAACTTTCCTAATTTATTGTTTGACTTCTGGCATTTGCATTCAAACATTTTAAGATAACTCCTGACCTCCACTAATGATGACTCAAAGTACATGAAGACATACCTTTTAAGACTCACAGGAAATAGGAGTTGGGGAGAGGTACCTTGTCGACTTAAGGTGGCCTCTACTACCTAGAGCAGGGAGTCCTGCTTTAACAGAGCAATGGCCAGTGTAGTGTCCTGAACCAGCACAATAAAGACAGAGGTTGAGGTGCCTTCTGCATAGGTGTTCCTCCTGTGGCAATCAAAGCCAATCGACTTGCATAGGCTCCTCCAGGGTTTCAGCTGATGGAGAGAACCTGGGAGGAATCATTGGCCACTGGAACTGGGAGGCTAGATGGATGGGTCATTGATCTTGGCTCTGTTCTCTAGCTCTTTCCCACAGGAGAAGGTCAAGGTGAATAGTCAGCCTAATGAACTCATCCAGATCCTAAGGCAGGTCTTTTCCAGCATCTCATTCTTCAAGGGTTCTGACAGGCCCTGACAAAAGATGGCTAACAGGTTATCATCCTGCCTCTGTAGTTATGAAGCCAGAATTTGGAATTGGATTGCTTATTCACCAACAGAGAACTCTGGCAAATCTGTAACAGCTCGGATGCAGCTGACAACATTTGTCTGGCTCATCAAATATGAACTGGAACAGATGAAGGAAGCGGTCAAGGTCCTCCAAGATTGAATCCTCACACTACCATAATGGAAAAGCCCAGACCAGAGCTGACCCCCCAGTAGAGACAGAATAAATATGATCTTAGTTCTGTCTATTGTAAATAGAGCCAACTGTAGAGTTTTTAATAAAACCCTGACACTCCTGGGGTCACCACTGTGGTGGAGGGAAAAGTGATATGGTGTGGCCACGAGAGCTGGAGTTGGAGGTGATGCCACTTTGACAGGTGACAATTTTGTGCAAGCAAATCCATTCATGCTGCAAGCCTTTCCAGGACCGCTGTCCCCTGAACCAAAGCATTGTTTTTCTTGTATATGTTGTACCAAACCAGAAATGGCATAGAGAGCGGCAAGTTCTGATGAGTCCATGGCCTTGGTAGATTGCTAAGAAGGTAGACATTGCTAGTGTTAAGAGGGTAGCCCTTTGGCCACTCTGTAAGCCCTTTCAGACTATAGGCAGTGATGTGGACCCCTGTGTGGTGAGGCAGCAAGAAGTACCACCGATGAGTATGACTTCAGGCGGAAGTGCCATAGAGGGACCTTGAGAGGCTTCACTTATAGTAACCATTGTTCCCTCAGGTTGAGCCCTTGGTGCAGACAGCGAACAGGACTTGGGAAGATCCCAAGGCATAATCAGGCACAGCCAGAAGCCAGGAGGCAGTCCAGGATTAGGGTAGGCAGCAGGCAAGCAGAATTCAGTAACTTTTCCGGGGTCAAGGCAGGCAGGGGGCAAGCAGAATCCAGTAACCAATCTGAGGTTGAGGAAGGCAGCAGACAAACAGAATCCAATAACTGGTCCAAGGTTGAGGCTGGCAGCAGACAAGCAGAATCCAGAATAGTCCAAGATCAGAACAGGCAGCGGACAGAAAGCAGGGACGCAGGCAGGCAGGAGTAGCATCTGTTGCAGGCCAGAGCAAGCAAGGCAGGAACCAGGAACAGGTCAAGGAACCTGAGCGTGTGACATAATCATCAGGATGACTATCCAACTCTCCCACCAGACTATTTGTCTCTTCGCCTGGTCCTAGTAATACACGTGTCAGAGCATGCAATGATGGTTCCCTGCCACACAGTGAATGTCTGAAGCTGAGACATCTGGGAAGGCAGCTGAATTTGTTCTGCTAATTAAGGATTTCTAGAGGTACTTTCCAGGTGTCATGCATGGTTTGGCAAGACTCGAGATAGATCCTTCTCCATTGCTAGATTCATTTTTTGGAACTCTATCCCTGAGCAGCTCTGGCTAATTGTATGCTCAAAGCAGTTTCAGAAACAGCTAAAAAATCACTTATATACTTTGACATATACGAGAATCTAGCAGAGAATGATCTCAAGTGGGTCATGTTGATAGCAAGGTAAAGTTATAGATTAAGTTGTGTAGCTTTTTAGCTGCAAAATGCTATTTGTATTTGTGTTTGTTTTATTTGGCTTTCATTAATTATGAGGTCCATATTCAAAAGCTATTTAAATAGATAAATGGCTTACTTGTCAGTATTTAGCACTAATCAGGCTAAATTCTAATTATCCGACTAGAATTTATCTGGCTAAGAAGGGGCTTTCCATGAGCGGGAAACAGGTGTTCTGAGAAAGAGCAAATTTAGCTATATAAGTTAAGCGGCTAACTCCGATATTCAGTGGTGCGACCGCAGAGCTGAATATACCCTGCTAGTTAGTCAGATATATTTATCCAGCTTACCAGCCGAGCTACACAGTGGCTGAAAATTGGCTCCCTTTGTTTCCTTTTTTGTTATCCACTGTGAATGCAGGATATGTGTCAGGTACAAATGTATTAAAATAAAGAAAGAAAAGAAATCTATGGCTGCAAGTCTGTCCCCAGCCTTTGCTCTTTCTCTTCAAGCCACACCCCTGGTATCCAGAGGGAGAGCACTGCCTTGGTTGTGACGTTTCCACCCCTATATAGGAATGGATTGGCTTTTCTAAATGCATTTAGTATTTTCTATGTAAATGTTGTCTGTGCTATTGGAAAATAGTGCACAATAACAATGGAAAATGAATTAAAATTTTTGTTTGTTTTATTGTCACATGATATGACATCACATCACATGAAAGAACTTATTTCATTCATGTCACCATGTCATTTCAAAACAAAAGCAAATCTTTAATGATGAGTTCTTTGATTTCTACTGGTGAACACAGAACTATTTCTTTCTCTACCTATTTAATGAAAATAAGCATATATATTTTTCATGCAAAAAAAAAACAAAAAAACATGTTTGCACAAAACCATGATTTACACATGGAGGCTGGTATATTTTAAAATACTTGAAATCACAAGTTTGCTGATTCCTCTGACAGTTTACCCAGTCCCTCATCACTGTTCTCAGACACTCTAGTATTTCACTCTGTACTCCTCTCCAGTTCACCCAGACCTCCCACCTAAAAATATCAGACAACAGACATGTCCAATTTCACTTGCCCATAAGAACATAAGAATTTGCCACACTGGGTCAGACTGAGGATCCATCAAGCCCAGCATCATGTTTCCAACAGTGGTCAATCCAAGATACAATTATCTAGCAAGTACCCAAACATTAAATAGATCCCATGCTACTAATGCCAGTAATAAGCAGTGGCTATTCCCTAAGTTAACTTGACTAATAGTAGTTTATGGACTTCTCCAGGAACTTGCCCAAAACTTTTTTAGACCCAGATAAACCAACTGCCTTAACCACATCCTCTGGCAGCAAATTCCAGAACATAATTATGCATTGAGTGAAAAATAATTTTCTTCAATTTATTTAAAATGTGCTACTTATAACTTCATGATGGTCCCTCTAGTCCATGTATTATTTGAAAGAGTAAACAACTGATTTACATTAACCTATTCTGGTCCTCTTAATATATTATATACCTCCATCATATCCCCCATCAGCCAACCCTTCTCCAAGCTGTAGTCTTAACATCTTTCGCCTTTCTTCATAGGGGAGCCATTCCATCCACTTTATCATTTCTGTAACCTTCTCTGTACCTTCTCCATAGAAATATAGAAACATAGAAACATGATGGCAGAAAAAAGACCATATTGCCTATTCAGTCTGCCCATCCATCCAATTAATATAGCATTACAATTCTCATCACTTCCTTAGAGATCCCCTGTATTTATTCCGTGCTTTCTAGAATTTAGATACTGGTTTTGTCTCCAACACCTCCACCGGTGTAAAGAAATATTTTCTAACATTTTTCCTGAATCTTCCACATTTCACCCTCATTTTATGACCCATCATTCTAAAGCCTCCTTTCTATTGAAAAAGGCTCACCTCCTGTGCATGGAAATCTTTGAGATATTTGATAGGGATGTGAATCGTGTCCTCGATCGTCTTAACGATCGATTTCGGCTGGGAGGGGGAGGGAATCGTATTGTTGCCGTTTGGGGGGGTAAAATATCGTGAAAAATCGTGAAAAATCGTGAAAAATCTAAAAATCTAAAAATCGCAAAACCGGCACATTAAAACCCCCTAAAACCCACCCCCGACCCTTTAAATTAAATCCCCCACCCTCCCGAACCCCCCCCAAATGAGTTAAATAACCTGCGGGTCCAGCGGCGGTCCGGAACGGCAGCAGTCCGGAACGGGCTCCTGCTCCTGAATCTTGTTGTCTTCAGCTGGCGCCATTTTCCAAAATGGCGCCGAAAAATGGCGGCGGCCATAGACGAACACGATTGGACGGCAGGAGGTCCTTCCGGACCCCCGCTGGACTTTTGGCAAGTCTCGTGGGGGTCAGGAGGCCCCCCACAAGCTGGCCAAAAGTTCCTGGAGGTCCAGCGGGGGTCAGGGAGCGATTTCCCGCCGCGAATCGTTTTCGTACGGAAAATGGCGCCGGCAGGAGATCGACTGCAGGAGGTCGTTCAGCGAGGGTTCCGGCGCCTCGCTGAACGACCTCCTGCAGTCGATCTCCTGCCGGCGCCATTTTTCGTACGGAAAATGATTCGCGGCGGGAAATCGCTCCCTGACCCCCGCTGGACCTCCAGGAACTTTTGGCCAGCTTGTGGGGGGCCTCCTGACCCCCACGAGAATTGCCAAAAGTCCAGCGGGGGTCCGGAAGGACCTCCTGCCGTCCAATCGTGTTCGTCTATGGCCGCCGCCATTTTTCGGCGCCATTTGGAAAATGGCGCCGGCTGAAGACAACAAGATTCAGGAGCGGGAGCCCGTTCCGGACCGCTGCCGTTCCGGACCGCCGCTGGACCCGCAGGTTATTTAACTCTTTTGGGGGGGGTTCGGGAGGGTGGGGGATTTAATTTAAAGGGTCGGGGGTGGGTTTTAGGGGGTTTTAGTGTGCCGGCTCACGATTCTAACGATTTATAACGATAAATCGTTAGAATCTCTATTGTATTGTGTTCCATAACGGTTTAAGACGATATTAAAATTATCGGACGATAATTTTAATCGTCCTAAAATGATTCACATCCCTAATATTTGAATGTCTCTATCATATCTCCCCTATCTCACCTTTCCTCTAGGGTATACATGTTTAAATCTTTAAGTCTCTCCCCCATATGCTTTAGAACAAAGACCACTGACCATTTTAGTAGACACTATCTGAACCGACTTCATTCTTTTTATATCCTTTTGCATCACCTTATACTTGTCCACATTAAATTTCATTTGCCATTTGGACTCCCAATCTTCCAGTCTCGCAATGCCCTCCTGCAATTTATAACTATATCCACCTGTGATTTAAATAATCCGAATAATTTTGTGTCATCTGAAAATGTGATCACTTTACTCATTTTTCTCCTTTCAGATCATTTATAAATTTATTAAAAATCACCAGTCCAAGTATCTCTCACCACTGAGACAAATGATCATTTAATCTTATTCTCTGTTTCCTATTTTTTAACCATTTTGCAATCCACAAAAATACATTGCCTCCTATCCCATGACTTTTTAATTTTCTTAGAAGCCTCTCATGGAAGACTTTATCAAATGCATTTTGAAAATCAAAATACACCACATCTACTGGCTCACCTTTATCCACCCCTTCAAAAATTGTAGCAGATTTCTGAGGCAAGACTTTCCTTGGGTAAATCCATGCTGTCCCATTAAACCATGTCATTCTATATGCTCTGTGATTTTGTTTTTAGAGAGTCTATACAATTTTTCCTGGCATTGAAGTCAATTCCACCAGTCTATAGTTTCCCGGATCACCCCTGGAGCTTTCCTTAAATATCGTGGTTACATTGGCACCTTCTAGTCTTCAGGAACAATGGCTGATTTTAATGATAGGTTTCAAATTACTAGTAATAGATCTGGAATTTCATTTTTCAGTTCTTTAAGAACTCTGGGATATATACAGTCTGGTATTCTTAAGTTTGTCAATCTGACCTACTACATTTTCCAGGTTCACTGGATTTTGTTCAATTCATCTGAATCATCAACTTTGAAAACAATCTGTGGAAAGAGTATCTCCCTAACATCTTCATTAGTGAACATTGAAGCAAAGAATGTATTTAGTCTTTTTGCAATGGCCTTATATTCCCTATGTGCCTCTTTAACCCCTCAATCATCTAATAGTCTAACTGACTCCCTCACAGTCTTCCTGCTTTTGATATATTTTTATTATGAGTTTTTGCCTCTTTTCAAATTCTCTCTAGCCTATTTTATCAGTTTTTTTACATTAAATTGCCAATGCTTATGCTTTTTCCTATTTTCTTCATATGGATCCTTCTTCCAAATTTGAAGGAAGTTTTTCTTGGCTAAAATAGCCTTTTTCACTTCACCTTTTAACCAAGTTGGCAGATGTTTGGCCTTCCCTCCATCTTTTTTATGTGTGGAATAGATATGGTCAGTGCTTCTAAGATGGTATTTTTAAACAATGTCCATGTCTGTTGACCTCTCTTAACCTTTGTAACTGCACTTTTCAGTTCTTTTCTATCTTCCAAATTTTTCAAGATTTTCCTTTTGAAATTTTAATGCTAAAACTGTAGATTTACTTATTGTCCCACTTCCAGTCATTAATTCAAATTGGATCATGCTGTGATCACTATTGCCAAGTGGCCCCACCACTGTTACCTCTCTTACCAAATCCTGTATGCCACTAAGAATTAGATCTAAAATAGCTTCCTTTTTTGTTAGTTCCTAAATCAATTGCTCCATGAAACTGTCATTTGTACCATCCACGAACTTTACCTCTCTAGCATGTACTGATATATCATTTACCCAGTTAATTTTGAGATAATTGAAATATCTCATTATTATTGCATTGACAAATTGATTAGCTTCCTTTATTTCTCAACCTTTAATTGTCTGTCTTATTATTTTGGCCAGGTGAAAGGTAGTATACACCTATTGCTATACTCTTTCCCATCACATATGAGAGTTCTACCTATAAAGATTCTACTGTGCATTTTAATCTGTTGTAGGATCTATATCCTGTTGGACTCTATACTAAACAAAAAGCACCATCCCACACCCAAGTTGATCCACTCTGTCATTGCAGTATAATTTGTACCCTGGTATAGCACTGTCCCATTTGTTATCCTCCTTCCACCAGGTCTCTGGGATGCCAATTGTCTACTTCTTTATTCACTGCTATATACTCTAACTCTCCCATCTTACTTCTTATACTTCTGGCATTGGCATACAGACATTTCAAAGTATGTTTTTTGTTTGGTATTTACAACCTGCTTATCAGTAGACAGGAATAATTTTGCTTTTATTGAAACCTCTCTGTTGGGATGCCCTAACTCCTGTTTCATTAGTATTCTTCAAAGATACCTCCCTCTGAACCATATGCTGCTGAGCAACTGTCGGCTTTCCCCTTTGTTCTAGTTTAAAAATTGCTCCATCTCCTTTTTAAAGGTTAGCACCAGCAGCCTGGTTCTACTGTGTTTAAGGTGGAAACTTTCCTTTTGGAAAAGACTCCTCCTTCCTCAAAAGGTAGGCCAGTTCCTTAAAAAATTGAAACCTTCTTTCCTGCACCATCGTCTCATCTATGCATTGAGTCTTTGGAGCTCTCTGCCTGAATCTGGGAACCAGGAAACATTTCAGAGAAGGCTACCCTGGAGGTTCTGGATTTCACCTTTCTACCTAATGGCCCTAAATTTGGCTTCCAGAACCACCCTCCCATACCTTCCAATGTTTTGGTGCCCACATGTATCACAACAGCCGGCTCCTCCCGAGCACTGTCTAAAATCCTATTTAGGTGACACATGAGGTCTGCCACCTTCCACCAGCTTCCCAGCTACCTACATTTCTAATAATCAAATCAACAACCAGGATGGCCTACCTATCCCTTCCCTCTTGTGCAGTAGCCCTGGGCTACAAGATCACTTCCTGCTACACCAGGAGACCTTCCTCCTCCAAGGCAGCACCAGGGCTGTCAGACTAGAGTTGGGACCTGGCTATTATGACCTTGAAGGACTCTGCCTCTGCTGCTCCAGGTTCACCATTCTAGCTTCCATAGATCAAATTTGTTCTCTGAGAGTCAAGAGCTCTTTTCACCGGGCGCACACATAAAACTTCCCACCACCAGGTAAAATATCACACATTTGGAGGAGTAGCCTAGTTGCTAGAGCAGCAGGATACAACCCAGGCAAGCCAGGGTTCAAATCCCATTGTTGTTCTGTTGTGTCCGTCGGTGCTCGACGCCCTCTCTCTGCCCTCCTTACCTCTTTAGCGCCTCCCTCTCCGTCCACGGGAAGATTGTCTGCCACGGTGTCCATTTGCCAAGGACCCTCCGGCATTCCCGGACCGGCTCGATGCTGCAATCACCATGTTTCCTGGAGGCCTAGGGGCGTGTGCGCGGCGTGGATCCGATTGAAGTACCGGCATTGGCGTGAACCTTGGGGGCGTTCCCCGAAGATGACGTCACCTGCGACGGATATTTAAGGTCTTGGAATTTGCTAACACATCAAGTTAGCAAAGATTGACAATGGACTCGCTTTGTCTGTCTAAGCTACTCTGCATCCTCGGACTTACCAGAGGTACCCGCTCCTCGGGGGCCTCGCTCTCTCCTTGTTTTTTTCAGGTGACAGTCTGGAACCGGTACTCTCTCCTCGAGGTCCCTCATCCCAGACTTACTTCTTAAACTCTTCTGCCTGGAAGTTTTCACTACCAACTATCTCAGCTACATCAGTGAGTTACCATCGTTCTCTCTGAGCTTTCCCTGGAACCAGGTACTCGCTCCTCGAGGGCCTATACTTTCCAGCTCCTGAGCTTCATTGGGACATGTGTGAGTTTTACCATCTGCATACCCTGCCTACTCACTATATCTCAGTCTCTTTTCAGCTCAGCCTCCAGGGATCGCTGTTCCAGTATCTGAGGGACTACAGCCCAGCCGGGCTTGCCAGCTCACTATTGTCATCTCTAGTGGTTCAGTATACTGTCTAATAAAAGAACTAGTGTGTGTTTGTCTCCTAACTCTGAGCCTGACCGGTGGTCCCTCTCGGGATCATCCCCTGGGAGTGTGGTCATCTGCCACTAGTCCAAGGATCCACCCTCAGCTCTCATATATAACTATAGATCTCTAACAGATTGCTAAGTATGATCTGATTGCTCCTCCCATCAGGCATCAGATCAATAACAGATTGCTAACTCCTAGCATCAGATCAATAACATGCTCCTTGTGACCTTGGGCAAGTCACTTTACCCTCTGTTACAGGGGTGGGGGTATCTTCCGCACTGAGTTCCACATTTATTTATTTTAGATTTTTATATTCTGCTTTTCAGCACTTCAAAGTGTACATCAAAGTGATTACATTCGGGGACTATAAGTATTTCTTTATGGCTTACAATCTAATTTTTTTTTTGTTACTGAGGCAATTCCGGTCCTCGAGGGCTGCAAACCAGTCGGGTTTTCAGGATACTCCTAATGAATATGCATGAAATAGTGTGTATGCAGGTCTCTCTCATGCATATTCATTAAGGATATCCTGAAAACCCAACTGGTTTGCAGCCCTTGAGGACCGGAATTGCCTCAGTAACAAAAAAAAAATTAGATTGTAAGCCATAAGGAAATACTTATAGTCCCCGAATGTAATCACTTTGATGTACACTTTGAAGTGCTGAAAAGCAGAATATAAAAATCTAAAATAAATAAATGTGGAACTCAGTGCGGAAGATACCCCCTCCCCACCCTTTTTACTGTACTGCTGCCTTCATCTAAATTGTTTTGATTTCTTAGTTAAGTTTAGGTTGCTAATGGAGTAGGAATATATAAATTAGAGTCCTTTAAATGTATTTGTATATTCTCTATTAAGCTGGTAGTGACCTCTAAGGGTATAATTTAGGGATGTGAATCGTTTTTCAACGATTAAAATTATCGTCCGATAATGTTAATATCGTCTTAAATCGTTATAGAACACGATACAATCGAAATTCTAACGATTTATCGTTAAAAATCGTTAAATCGTGTTAGTGCGCACTAACGGGAGTTAGTGCGCACTAACTCCCCGTTAGTGCGCACTAACTCGATTTAGTGCGCACTAACTGAAAATGATACAAATAAACACTTTCCAGGTCACTGAAGGTCAGTTAGGAATGAATATGTGTTCCTATTGGCTGGCTGCCCTCTTATCTATTGATGTTACCAAGGTTACCACTGAGGTGATGGTTGGGGGGATGGGAAATGGAACTGGAAACTAACGAACACCAACAGAAAATGAAACAAAGTGTTCACACTTCCCAGGTCAGTAAAGGTCACTTAGGAATGAATATGTATGTATGTATTCCTATTGGCTGGCTGTGCTCTTATCTATTGATGTTACCAAGGCTAACACTGAGGTAATGGTTGGGGGGATGTGAAATGGAAACAGTTGGAAGCTTGACAAAAAAGTAATGTAATGATCAGCACTCACGTGACTAGAACTTGTTTGTTTATTATTTTTGTTAGCAGGCACCTGAAATGCTAGTGCATGTTGAATTTGCCAATCACTGTGCATTTTAGAAAGGTGGTCCTGGCTGGAACTGTACACAGTTCAAATATATGTAATTGATTGTTGGTAAGTGTATTTTTTAAGTAGCCACACTGGCACAAATATGTTTACTTTTCCTCCTACTTAACTCACTAGCTCAGCTTTGTAAGAAGGGCTTCTCTGCTTGTGTGTTGTTTTTGTTTGGTGTGAGGAGAGCAGAAACATCAGATCTTTATTCAATCTACTACAGTCATCTCTTACAGTGCCCTATCCCTATTAATACCAGGAGTGTTGTGATCTTCCTGCACACAGTGCCCTAACCCTGATACCAGTCTGAGACAGCTCCCTCCCTGCATTACTAGTGAGAGGATGGCTTCACAGACAGGGGGGAGCTGCCTGACCCTCACTCCTGACTTCCCCCATGTCCCAGCTAGTGAATGGTGTGTGGGTGAGGGGGGGGGAGGATGGTGAAGTCTGAGACAGCTCCCTCCCTTCATTACTAGTGAGAGGCTGGCTTCACAGACAGGGGGGAGCTGCCTGACCCTCACTCCTGACTTCCCCCATGTCCCAGCTAATGAATGGTGTGTGGGTGAGGGGGGGGATGAGGATGGTGAAGTCTGAGACAGCTCCCTCCCTGCATTACTAGTGAGAGGCTGGCTTCACAGACAGGGGGGAGCTGCCTGACCCTCACTCCTGACTTCCCCCATGTCCCAGCTAGTGAATGGTGTGTGGGTGAGGGGGGGGGAGGATGGTGAAGTCTGAGACAGCTCCCTCCCTGCATTACTAGTGAGAGGCTGGCTTCACAGACAGGGGGGAGTTGCCTGACCCTCACTCCTGACTTCCCCCATGTCCCAGCTAGTGACTGGTGTGTGGGTGAGGGGGGGGGGGAGGATGGTGAAGTCTGAGACAGCTCCCTCCCTGCATTACTAGTGAGAGGCTGGCTTCACAGACAGGGGGGAGCTGCCTGACCCTCACTCCTGACTTCCCCCATGTCCCAGCTAGTGAATGGTGTGTGGGTGAGGGGGGGGGGAGGATGGTGAAGTCTGAGACAGCTCCCTCCCTGCATTACTAGTGAGAGGCTGGCTTCACAGACAGGGGGGAGCTGCCTGACCCTCACTCCTGACTTCCCCCATGTCCCAGCTAGTGAATGGTGTGTGGGTGAGGGGGGGGGGGAGGAGGATGGTGAAGTCTGAGACAGCTCCCTCCCTGCATTACTAGTGAGAGGCTGGCTTCACAGACAGGGGGGAGCTGACTGACCCTCACTCCTGACTTCCCCCATGTCCCAGCTAGTGAAAGGTGTGTGGGTGAGGGGGGGGGGGAGGATGGTGAAGTCTGAGACAGCTCCCTCCCTGCATTACTAGTGAGAGGCTGGCTTCACAGACAGGGGGGAGCTGCCTGACCCTCACTCCTGACTTCCCCCATGTCCCAGCTAGTGAATGGTGTGTGGGTGAGGGGGGGGGAGGATGGTGAAGTCTGAGACAGCTCCCTCCCTGCATTACTAGTGAGAGGCTGGCTTCACAGACAGGGGGGAGCTGCCTGACCCTCACTCCTGATTTCCCCCATGTCCCAGCTAGTGAATGGTGTGTGGGTGAGGGGGGGGGGGAGGAGGATGGTGAAGTCTGAGACAGCTCCCTCCCTGCATTACTAGTGAGAGGCTGGCTTCACAGACAGGGGGGAGCTGCCTGACCCTCACTCCTGACTTCCCCCATGTCCCAGCTAGTGAATGGTGTGTGGGTGAGGGGGGGGGGAGGATGGTGAAGTCTGAGACAGCTCCCTCCCTGCATTATTAGTGAGAGGCTGGCTTCACAGACAGGGGGGAGCTGCCTGACCCTCACTCAAGCAGAGAAGCCCTTCTTACAAAGCTGAGCTAGTGAGTTAAGTAGGAGGAAAAGTAAACATACTTGTGCCAGTGTGGCTACTTAAAAAATACACTTACCAACAATCAATTACATATATTTGAACTGTGTACAGTTCCAGCCAGGACCACCTTTCTAAAATGCACAGTGATTGGCAAATTCAACATGCACGTGTCTGCTAACAAAAATAATAAACAAAGAAGTTCTAGTCACGTGAGTGCTGATCATCACATTACTTTTTTTGTCAAGCTTCCAACTGTTTCCATTTCACATCCCCCCAACCATTACCTCAGTGGTAACCTTGGTAACATCAATAGATAAGAGCACAGCCAGCCAATAGGAATACATATTCATTCCTAAGTGACCTTTACTGACCTGGGAAGTGTGAACACTTTGTTTCATTTTCTGTTGGTGTTCATGAGTTTCCAGTTCCATTTCCCATCCCCCCAACCATCACCTCAGTGGTAACCTTGGTAACATCAATAGATAAGAGGGCTGCCAGCCAATAGGAACACATATTCATTCCTAACTGACCTTCAGTGACCTGGAAAGTGTCTATTTGTATCATTTTGAGTTAGTGCGCACTAAATCGAGTTAGTGCGCACTAACGGGGAGTTAGTGCGCACTAACTCGAGTTAATGCGCACTAATCGGAAAAAACGATTTTTAACGATTTTTCAACGAAATAATCGTGCCAAACACGATTTTCTTCTCCTGCCACACGATTTCTATCGTTAAGACGATATGGAAAACGATTCACATCTCTAGTATAATTAAGCCTTTCCTAACTCCAACATTACTTAACTTCCTCCAATCAACATTCTTCGCTAGTAATAACATTAATAGCCACCTCTTATAATGTTATTATATATATATATATATATAATTATCTGATCTTCATTTTCCTTCTTACTCCTAGTTATTGATTCCCTGTTACATGTAACTGCTTTTCTGCACCATTGTTCAAATTGTAAAGTTTATTGCACCCCTGTTTCTTGTGAACCAGCATGATGGGACTACCGTCTTGAATGTTGGTATATAAAAAAACTTAAATAAATAAATAAATAAATAAATAAATAAGTAAATTAAATTCTTGATAAGGGTTGAGTGAATCTTGTGTTTTAGATAAAAGCCTAATTTATTTTTAATCTGAAAATGTCTCTTGCCTATAAATCAAAGGATGAGCTAGGGGTCAGTGAGAAGGATTGAAAGCCAGACAGGATTACTTACCTTAGGCTTGGTTTTTATTATAGGTGCACACGCAAACTAATGAATATATCCCACTATTTCAGTTCTCCCCCAAACTTTTTAAGTTCTAAATTTTCCCAAAACAGCCACCAGCCACCAGCAAGATGATCTTCTCTTCTCTATGCTCCCAAAGGAGACACTAGAAAAGAATTTACCTAACTCCCTGGTCTTCTTAATTAATCAAAAAGCACAAACACAAACACTAAAACAGAACTTACCTAGCTCCCTGGGCACACACACATACACACACACACACACACATACACATTAAGAGAAATTACTTTTACTGTCTTTTAATCAAGGCACACCCACTTGTAGTAAGTTTACCCTACAATTTTACCTCTCTCCAAACTTTTAAGTCCCAATATTGCTGACTAGCAATACTTACGAATCTTATTCAGACGCCAGCAAAATAATCTTCCCTCAATACTCCCTCAGGAGTAAAAGTGTGTGCATACGTTAGCTAATGCAAGGTTTCCCAAATTTTTTGGGAGTGTAGACTCCTTTTCAACCTCTAATATATTTGTGGACAGGCACACACTTCAATTTGCAATTGCATACCATATATGATAAAGTTATTAATATAATAATGAAGAAATATTGATATGTACACTGTATCATTCATAATATATATAAAACATTAAATAATACTGATATAAACTAAATACATATAATTGCAGTGCATAACAGTCAATAAGCAAGAATGTACTCATGGGGTGGATTTTAATATACGCGCGTAACCCTTTAAAACCCGCTCCTGTGCGTGCCGAGCCTATTTTGCATACACCCGGAGACGCACGCAAGCCCCGGGACGTGCGTATGTTCCGGGGCTTGAAAAAAGGGGCGGGGAGTGGGCAGGGTGGGCCAGGGGCAGGGCAGGGGTGGGACTGAGACCTCCAGTACAGCGACCATGCCAGGGGATCACGCGCCGGCACTTGGCCGGCGCACGCAACCTACGCCTGCCCAGAGGCAGGCGTAAATATAAAAATAAAGGTAGGGGGGGATTTAGGTAGGGTTGGGGGCAGGTTAGATAGAGGAAGGGAGGGGAAGGTGGGGGGGCGGAAGGAAAGTTCCCTCTGAGGCCGCTCTGATTTCAGAGTGGCCTCGGAGGGAACGGAGAAAGCCATCTGGGCTCCCCTAGGGCTCGGCATGCGCATGGTGCACAAGTGTGCACCCCTTTGCGCGCGTCGACCCCGGATTTTATAACATGTGCGCAGCTGCGCGCGCATGTTATAAAATCAGTCATAGATTTGTGCGCACAAATCTACACCCGCGCGTAATTCTTAAAATACGGCCCATAGGGAGCCAGGAGGCCAGATGTCCAGGGAAAAGCGACACGAGAGAGCGAGCCGCCTCTCGAAGGACTTTTCGTCTGGCTCCTACCTTTCAGCAACCCATTTCTGTTCCGCATACCACAGAGGCATCAGGGAACACTGAGGAACCTATGCAAATCGATAGATTTCGACTAACTCCGGAGGAACGGAATTGAAGAAGAGTAAAGAATCTCTGCTTATATTGTGCGGGGGCAGGTCATTTCATCAATAAATGCCCCAACAAGTCGGGAAACTTCCAGACCTAGGACAGGTAGGAGAGGCCTCCCTGGGTCCCACCATTCCCTCTCCGCAACTATTACTTCCAATAACTATTTGGCTGAAGGAGGAATCATTGCAGTTTCAAGCCTTCATAGATTCAGGGGCGGCTGGCAATTTCATTCAGGAAGAATTGGTTAAGAGACATCAGATTCCAGTAGAACCTTTAACCATTCCCCTTTCAGTTACTTCGGTATCAGGGCAATCCGTGGAGATGCGAATATCTTACATCACCAAACCCATTCTGCTAAGTACTGGAATTCTTCACCAAGAACGCATTCAGTTATATGTCCTCCCATCCTCGCTAATCAAATATTTCTGGGTTTACCCTGGTTAAGGCTTCATCAGCCTCACCTAGATTGGGCCTCTTTACAACTTACTGCGTGGAGCCCATTCTGCTTTCAGAACTGTTTAAAAGTTGTTCAGAAGATTATACTCCAGACCACTCAACTCTCTTCTGGCATTCCTGCTCCTTATCAAGACTTTGAGGATGTTTTCAGCAAACAACAAGCTGAATCACTACCACCTCACCGACAGTAAGATTGCACCATAGATCTTCTTCCCGGGAAGAGTCTGCCCAAGGGAAGAATTTATACATTATCAGAGCCAGAGTCCACAGCTTTACAACAATACATAGAGGAGAATTTAGCTCGGGGATTTATCTGACCCTCAACGTCTCCCGCAGGAGCGGGGGTTTTTTTTGTCAAAAAGAAGGATGGGTCCTTAAGACCCTGCATCAACTACCGAGGGCTTAACAGTATCACCAGGAAGAATAGGTACCCAATCCCTCTCATCTCCGAATTATTTGATCGGATTAAAGGAGCTCAAATTTTTACTAAATTAGACTTAAGGGGGCTTACAATTTAATAAGAATTCGAGAAGGAGATGAATGGAAAACGGCGTTCAACACTCATGACGGACACTATGAATACAGGGTTATGCCGTTTGGACTTTGTAATGCCCCTGCAGTATTTCAAGATATGATCAATGACATTTTTTGCGATATCCTCTATTCTCATGTCATTGTATACCTGGATGACATATTAATTTTTTCCAATACTCTGCAACAGCATCAGGCTCATGTACGACAAGTCCTACAACGTCTCCATGAACACAAATTGTTCGCCAAATTAGAAAAATGTGTATTTCACAAACACCAATTACCATTTCTCGGGTATATTATTTCCAACAGAGGATTGTCCATGGACCCAGACAAGCTCAAAGCCATTCTGAATTGGCCCCAACCCGTGGGGTTGGAAGCCTTACAAAGGTTTCTGGGATTCTCCAATTATTATAGACAGTTTATTCCGAATTTTTCCTCCTTAATGGCTCCCCTCACGGTTCTTACTAAGAAAGGAGCATCTATACAGAAATGGTCGGAGGAGGCTGTCCACTGCCTTTCGGCGCTTAAAGGAGTTCACCAAGGACTTATGTCTCAGACGCCCCGATCCCACCAAACCTTTTATCCTCGAGGTTGACGCTTCGGCAGTAGGTGTGGGGGCAGTTCTTCTACAGAAGACAGATGAGGACCAGTGGGTGACATGTGCCTTCTTTTCAAAAAATTTTTCCTCTGCGGAGAAAAATTATACTATTGGAGATCGGGACTTTTAGCAATAAAACTGGCCTTTGAGGAGTGGCGTCATCTCTTAGAAGGCGCCCGACATATCGTTACAGTTTACACAAACTATAAAAATCTGGAATATCTGGCGAAAGCTCAGCGATTGAATCCGCGGCAAGCCCGATGGGCACTTTTTTTTAGCAGGTTCAATTTCATTCTGCACTTCCGGCCTGCTCAGAAGAATGTACGGGCAGACGCTCTCTCCCGAAGCTTTGATCTCGATGACACTCCGGACCCTCCTCGATACATAATAGATCCAGCTCACATTCAGCTGGCTGCTACCTTCACGGTCCCTATTGGGAAAACAGTAGTTCCCAAACAATTAAGATTAAAAGTCCTTCGCTGGTCCCACAATGCGCACTTAGCAGGACACGCCGGAGTCTCTCGTACCAAGGAGCTCCTTTCCAGACACTACTGGTGGCCAAGGTGGGAAACAGATGTTAAGAACTACGTGAATTCTTGTCCAGTCTGTGCTGCCCAGAAGACCCCGCGACGGAAACCCCTGGGATTGTTACAGCCGCTACGTATTCCCACCTCTCCGTGGACCCATATTGCCACCGTTTTTATCACGGACCTTCCGGCTTCAGACTGTAATACGGTCATCTGGGTGGTAGTGGATCGCTTTTCCAGGATGGTGCATTTTATTCCTCTACCTGGTTTACCCTTTGCGTCTGAATTAGCCCATCTTTTTCTTCATCATATTTTTCGTCTTCACGGGCTTCCACTCAGCATTGTGTCCGATAGAGGGGTGCAGTTTACAGCCCAATTCTGGACAAATGTATGCAAACTTCTACAAGTTAAACTTGAATTTTCTTCAGCTTACCATCCTCAGTCCAATGGACTCACTGAACGGACGAATCAAACTCTAAAAACATTTATTCGAGCATATGTCAATCAACGACAAGATGACTGGGCTTCCCTGCTGGTCTGGGCAGAGATTTGTCATAATAATCACGTGAGTCAAGCTACAGGGAGGTCTCCATTTTTCGTAGTGTTTGGGAGGCACCCACATCTTCCCTTGCCTATCACCGGCTCCTCAAATTGTCCTGCGGTTAACACAACCATTGCCTCCATGACCAGATTGTGGACAGAGACACGGGCCTTACTGTTAAAAAATGCCACCAGAATGAAGGCTCAAGCAGATAAGACGATGCCCTGCTCCTCAACTCCAACGTGGAGATCTCGTCTGGTTGAGCACAAGCAACCTTCGGTTACATTTACCCTCAGCAAAATTTGCCCTTCGTTTCATTGGCCCCTTCCCTATCGAGCAGCAGATCAACGCTGTCACCTATAGACTATGTTTACCATCCTACTTGCGGATTCACAACGCCTTCCATATATCTTTACTCAAACCTGCCATTATGTCTTGGCCTAATAGAAGAAGGAAGGCCAATATACACATAATACAAGATGATAATCAATTTGAAGTGGAGGAGATCTTGGATTCTAGAAGAGTTAAGGGGCAACTTCAATATTTAATTTCTTGGAAAAACTTTGGGCCCGAGGAGAATACCTGGGAACCCTCTTATAATGTACAAGCTCTTCGTTTACTTAAGAAGTTTCATCATCATTTTCCTCTCAAGCCCGGACCTAGAAAGAAGAGAGAACATAAGAACATAAGAAAATGCCATACTGGGTCAGACCAAGGGTCCATCAAGCCCAGCATCCTGTTTCCAACAGTGGCCAATCCAGGCCATAAGAACCTGGCAAGTACCCAAAAACTAAGTCTATTCCATGTAACCAATGCTAATGGCAGTGGCTATTCTCTAAGTGAACTTAATAGCAGGTAATGGACTTCTCCTCCAAGAACTTATCCAATCCTTTTTTAAACACAGCTATACTAACTGCACTAACCACATTCTCTGGCAACAAATTCCAGAGTTTAATTGTGCGTTGAGTAAAAAAGAACTTTCTCTGATTAGTTTAAAATGTGCCCCATGCTAACTTCATGGAGTGCCCCCTAGTCTTTCTACTATCCGAAAGAGTAAATAACCGATTCACATCTACCCGTTCTAGACCTCTCATGATTTTAAACACCTCTATCATATCCCCCCTCAGTCGCCTCTTCTCCAAGCTGAAAAGTCCTAACCTCTTTAGTCTTTCCTCATAGGGGAGTTGTTCCATAACCCTTATCATTTTGGTAGCCCTTCTCTGTACCTTCTCCATCGCAATTATATCTTTTTTGAGAAGCAGCGACCAGAATTGTACACAGTATTCAAGGTGCGGTCTCACCATGGAGCGATACAGAGGCATTATGACATTTTCCGTTTTATTCATCATTCCTTTTCTCATAATTCCCAACATTCTGTTTGCTTTTTTGACTGCCGCAGCACACTGCACCGACGATTTCAATATGTTATCCACTATGATACCTAGATCTCTTTCTTGGGTTGTAGCACCTAATATGGAACCCAACATTAGAGATGTGCTTCGTTTTTTTCTGCCGGTTCGTTTTTTGATTCAGATACTTCGTGGTACAATTCGGGTTTTCTCGTTTTGTTTTTGAAAAACGAAAAGAGGAAACCCGAAACCGGGCCAAAAAACGAAGCGGGAAACGAAGCTAAAAAAAAACCCCACCCCAAGCATTTAAAAGCATTTTCGTACATATATACAACCCCCCCCCCCCATCCCGATCCCTCCCCAAGACTTACGAACATCCCTGGTGGTCCAGCGGGGTCCCGGGTGCCAATTGATCCTTCGTGCCCATGTGCGCTATAGCCAGGCTTGCTCAAAATGGTGCCGAATAGCCTCTGAACTACCATGTCACAGGGGCTACCGGCGCCATTGGTCAGCCCCTGTCACATGGCCATTGGCGCCATCTTGTGCTCCTGTCATGTGACTGGAGCTGACCAATGGCGCCGAAAGCCTCTGTGACATAGTATGGGCAAAGGCTATCGGCGCCATTTTGATTATTGGCAGACGACAATGAAATCGCTCCTGGACCCCCGCTGGACCCCCAGGGATTATTGGCAAGCCTTGGGGGGTCAAGAGCCCCCTCCTGACCCCCCCAAGGCTTGCCAATAATCCCTGGGGGTCCAGCGGGGGTCCTGGAGCGATTTCGTTGTCGGCTGCCAGTAATCAAAATGGCGCCGATAGCCTTTGCCCATACTATGTCACAGAGGCTTTCGGCGCCATTGGTCAGCTCCAGTCACATGACAGGAGCACAAGAAGGCACCGATGGCCATGTGACAGGGGCTGACCAATGGCGCCGGTAGCCCCTGTGACATTGCAGTTCAGGCTATTCGGCACCATTTTGAGCAAGCCTGGCAATAGCGCACAACATGGGCACGAAGGATCAAATGGCACCCGGGACCCTGCTGGACCACCAGGGATGTTCGTAAGTCTAGACCAGGGATCGGGATCGGGGGGGGGGGTGTTGTATTATAGTTTATTTAAATGTTTGGGGTGGTTTTTAATTTAAAAAAAAAAAGTGCCCCTCTCCCCATGCAAACCCGAAAAATGAAATTTCCCCAAAATTCGGGGAAAATTCTTTTCAGGTTTCGGGGCCTCCGAAACCACAACGAATTAGGAAATTTCGTGTAATTTCCTAATTCGTGCGATAAACGAACCACATCTCTACCCAACATTGTGTAATTATAGCATGGGTTATTTTTCCCTATATGCATCACCTTGCACTTATCCACATTAAATTTCATCTGCCATCTGGATGCCCAATTTTCCAGTCTCAAAAGGTCTTCCTGCAATTTATCACAATCTGCTTGTGATTTAACTACTCTGAACAATTTTGTGTCATCTGCAAATTTGATTATCTCACTTGTTGTATTTCTTTCCAGATCATTTATAAATATATTGAAAATTAAGGGTCCCAATACAGATCCCTGAGGCACTCCACTGTCCACTCCCTTCCACTGAGAAAATTGCCCATTTAATCCTACTCTCTGTTTCCTGTCTTTTAGCCAGTTTGCAATCCACGAAAGGACATTGCCACCTATCCCATGACTTTTTACTTTTCCTAGAAGCCTCTCATGAGGAACTTTGTCAAATGCCTTCTGAAAATCCAAGTATACTATATCTACCGGTTCACCTTTATCCACATGTTTATTAACTCCTTCAAAAAAGTGAAGCAGATTTGTGAGGCAAGACTTGCCCTGGGTAAAGCCATGCTGACTTTGTTCCATTAAACCATGTCTTTCTATATGTTCTATAATTTTGATGTTTAGAACACTTTCCACTATTTTTCCTGGCACTGAAGTCAGGCTAACCGGTCTGTAGTTTCCCGGATCGCCCCTGGAGCCCTTTTTAAATATTGGGGTTACATTTGCAATCCTCCAGTCTTCAGGTACAATGGATGATTTTAATGATAAGTTACAAAATTTTACTAATAGGTCTGAAATTTCATTTTTTAGTTCCTTCAGAACTCTGGGGTGTATACCATCCGGTCCAGGTGATTTACTACTCTTTAGTTTGTCAATCAGGCCTACCACATCTTCTAGGTTCACCGTGATTTGATTCAGTCCATCTGAATCATTACCCATGAAAACCTTCTCCATTACGGGTACCTCCCCAACATTCTCTTCCGTAAACACCGAAGCAAAGAAATCATTTAATCTTTCCGCGATGGCCTTATCTTCTCTAAGTGCCCCTTTAACCCCTCGATCATCTAACGGTCCAACTGACTCCCTCACAGGCTTTCTGCTTCGGATATATTTTAAAAAGTTTTTACTGTGAGTTTTTGCCTCTACAGCCAACTTCTTTTCAAATTCTCTCTTAGCCTGTCTAATCAACGTCTTACATTTAACTTGCCAATGTTTATGCTTTATCCTATTTTCTTCTGTTGGATCCTTCTTCCAATTTTTGAATGAAGATCTTTTGGCTAAAATAGCTTCTTTCACCTCCCCTTTTAACCATGCCGGTAATCGTTTTGCCTTCTTTCCACCTTTCTTAATGTGTGGAATACATCTGGACTGTGCTTCTAGAATGGTATTTTTTAACAATGACCACGCCTCTTGGACATTTTTTTACTTTTGTAGCTACTCCTTTCAGTTTTTTTCTAACAATTTTTCTCATTTTATCAAAGTTTCCCTTTTGAAAGTTTAGCATGAGAGCCTTGGATTTGCACAGTTTCTTTTCCAGTCATTAAATCAAATTTGATCATATTATGATCACTATTGCCAAGCGGCCCCACCACCGTTACCTCTCTCACCAAGTCCTGTGCTCCACTGAGAATTAGATCTAAAATTGCTCCCTCTCTCGTCAGTTCCTGAACCAAATGCTCCATAAAGCTATCATTTATTCCATCCAGGAACGTTATCTCTCTAGTGTGACCCGATGATACATTTACCCAGTCTATATTGGGGTAATTGAAGTCTCCCATTATTACTGCACTATCAATTTGGTTAGCTTCTCTAATTTCTCTTAGCATTTCACTGTTCATCTCACCATCTTGACCAGGTGGACGGTAGTATACCCCTATCACTGTAGTCTTCCCTGACACACAAGGGATTTCTACCCATAAAGATTCAATTTTGTATTTAGTCTCATGCAGGATGTTTATCCTGTTGGACTCTATGCCATCCCGGACATAAAACGCCACACCTCCTCCCGAGTGCTCCTCTCTGTCATTGCGATATAATTTGTACCCCGGTATAGTACTGTCCCATTGGTTATCCTCTTTCCACCATGTCTCTGAGATGCCAATTAAGTCTATGTCATCATTTACTGCTATACATTCTAATTCTCCCATCTTACTTCTTAGACTTCTGGCATTAGCATACAAACATTTCAAAGTTTGTTTTTTGTTTGTATTTTTATTCTGCTTTTTAATTGATAGGGATAAGTTAGAATTTTTTAGCTCAGGTGAGTTTTTAGTTACAGGCACTTGGACTACTTTTCTAATTATTGGAACCTCACTGTCGGGATGCCCTAATTCTAATGCATCATTAGTATCCTTTAAAGATACCTCTCTCTGAACCATGCGCTGCTGAGCGACTGTCGGCTTTCCCCTTTGTTCTAGTTTAAAAGCTGCTCTATCTCCTTTTTAAAGGTTAGCGCCAGCAGTCTGGTTCCTCCCTGGTTAAGGTGGAGCCCATCCCTTCGGAAGAGACTCCCCCTTCCCCAAAAGGTTCCCCAGTTCCTAACAAAACTGAATCCCTCTTCCTTGCACCATCGTCTCATCCACGCATTGAGACTCCGGAGCTCTGCCTGCCTCTGGTGACCTGCATGTGGAACAGGGAGCATTTCAGAGGGCCTTGCAGGGGGGGTACTGTTACCTCCTCCAATAACGTCGGGGCTCCTGCGTCGACGTCGACAGCGCGGTTCCACGCGAAGCAGGGCGTCCTCTCCCCCGATGGCGGCAGGGTCCCTTCACCGGCGTCGGCAGCATGGCCCCGTGCCAATCGGGGCGTTCCCTCCTCCAGTGACGTCAGGGTTTCCTCCCCGACGCCGGCAGCATGGCCCCGCGTTAATCAGGGCTTGGACACGCCCCCTTGACGTCAGACGCCGATGGGGGATCAGCCTGCGCGGGAGATTTATCTTTTTAAGGAGAGTCTTCTCCCGTGTTCACTGCTTTGGCCACAAGTGCTCTTTGGATTATTCCTGTTGCTTGTCTGCCTATTACTCATTACCTGCCTGACCTGGACTGCCCTTTGGATTACCCTGCTGTGCCGCCTGCCTTTTGGATTGTTTGCCCTGGTTCCTGTTGTTCGCTGCCTGCCCTGACCTGGACTGCCTATTGGATTACCCTGCTGTGCCGCCTGCCTTTTGGATTGTTTGCCTTGGTTTCTGCTGTCTGCTGCCTGCCCCGACCTGGTCTGCCTATTTGGATTGCCCTGTCCGTCGTCTGCCTAGACCTGGACTATCTCTTGGATTACGCTGCCCTTCTTCAGTCCTGTGTGTCTCTCCTACACAAGGTAAGCGGTCTCCGACCTTGGTTCCACACCATTCGAGTAACACACCACTACTCTACTCCAGTCACATGGCACCACTCCCTTTTCCAGGAATCTATTGAACAGTTCATTCAGCGAATGCGCCAGCACATCTTTGGGCTCCCTCAGTATACTGGGATGAACCTCATCTGGCACCATGGACTTATCCACTTTCAGTTTTACTAGATCTTCCCATATATTCTCTTCTGTAAACGGTCTTGTCAACCAGCAATAGTCCTTCTCCAGGATCTTCTTTAGTGATCACCAAACTAAAGTACTTGTTTAATATTTCCATTGCTTCATCTCTTTCCACACAGTGCTCTCCATCACCTTCCAATTTCACTATACTACTTCGGGCCTACCTTCTTTCTCTGATATATCTCTAAAATGTTTTGTCACCTTGGTTTACCTCTTTGGCAATCTTTTCTTCTGCTTGACCTTATGCTTTCCTGCGTTCTTTTTTCATCTCCCTCAGTTTTAATAGATATTCTTCCTTGTGTTCCTTTTTTGGGATCCTTTATACTTCTTTCTGTCTTTTTTAAAGCCACCTCCTTTGAGAACTAGATTGGTTTCTTTTTCCTCTTACTCTTGTTTACTTTCCTAACATATAGATTTATGGCCTTTGTAATAGCTCCTTTTAGTTTGGCTCACTGTTGTTTCACCTCACTTATTTTCTCCTAGTCCTCCAGTTCTTCCTCCAGGTACGTCCCCATTTTGACAAAATGCATATTTGTGAACTTTAAATATGTGTCTTTGTGTGACTGCTCTACATCCTATTTGCGATATTGAACCATACCATCTGATGATCACTGGTGCTCAGGTGAGCCCCCTACCCAAACATAAGAGACATTATCCCCATTAGTGAACACTAGATCAATTATCACAACCACCCTTGTGGGTTCCATTACATTTTGTTTCAGCAGAGCCCCTTGAAGGGCATCCAATCTCTCTCTATATTTCTTATAGATTCTGCAGAAGAGATGCTTCAATCCACATCTGGCAGATTAAAATCTCCAACGAGCAACACTTTTCTCTTATTTCCCACCTATTAGATATCTTTAGCCAGATCTCTTTCAGTTCTTCTGGTCGAGGACTTTGTCTATTATTTATTTATTGGCATTTGATAGTCCACTTTTTACCATGAAAGGCCTCAAAGTGGATTACCATAAATTTAAAGTAGGTTTCAATAGTGTTAGATCAACAAACAATATGGTTGAGGATCTATATATTTAAAGGCAAATTCATAATTAGTTCTTTTGTTGTTCCTATAAAAATAGGAATACTTCTGCAGTAACTAGGTTGATGGACAGGAATTCTCTGTTGGAATACTTGGCTATAAAGTCATGTTTTAGCTTTTTTCTTGAAGGTGAGGTAGCTGGGCACCAAGGTTAGGGATAATGGAAGCATGTTCCTGATCTTTCATGCGTAACAGCTAAAGGCCTAAAGTCTGGTACAGGATAATCTACAGAGGTCAGTGGCAATGTGGAAAATAGAGCCAGTTGGGAAGATCTGAGTTCTCTCTTGGGGGCATAAGGGAGAAGGAGTTGTGAGAGATAAAATGGGGCCTATTTGTTCATGCACTTGAAGACAAAGCAGAGTGTTTTTAATTTAATTCTGCTCTCTATTGGTAGCCAGTATAGTTGAGATAGGATAGGTGTTATGTGTTCAGATGCTTTTGATCTTACTAGGATTCCTGCTGCTGTATTATGTAGGAGCTGAAGGCATTTTAAATTGTATAGGGAGATGCCATTGAATAAAGAATTGCAGTAGTCTACTCTTCTGGTGATTAGTGCATAGATTACTGTAGCCAGATTGTGTTTACCTAGGAAGTTCCATTGTTGGGAGATCTGACACAGATGCATGAATTACTTTTTTACTACTTTGGAGATGTATCTTTCCATACTGAGCTTCATACCAATACCAATACCACTATGGTGGTGACCATAAGGAATGACCTTGGCAGCTAATCCAGATTTTTTTCTATGAAGAATTGAGCAAAGTATTCTGCTGAAAGATCATCAGTGGCAGTGGTGGGTATTTGAGCTTCAGATTTAGAAAGTTTCCATACAAGTTCAGAGCTTATTCAGGTGACTCATTGCTAGTTCAAGCTATTTAGAAAAGTAGTCTTTTTTTAGCTTGGTGGATGGCCACTTTGTATTTTTTGGAGTGATCTTTGCAGACCTGAATGTTGGAATGTGTTTTCTGTTTACACCAAGCCCATTCAAGTTGTTGAGATTGTTCTTGAGTAAGTGGATACCTTCTTGGAACCAAGGAGAATTTCTGACAGTTTTGGTGGGATTTGACTAGATAGGTGTTAGTGTTTCAATGGCACTGCGGAACTAGTAATTTAGGATAATCTGAAGTGTTTAGGGTAATTAGTATTTTCCTTAATGTGACTCTGGTGATTGTGGACAAGTTTCTGGATGGAGGCCATGGTGCTTGGGTCATAAGTGTTTGACTAAGTTATTCTTAGGTGACACAGATGACCCTCTATGCATTTGTTCATGTGTTGTTCCACAATTCATGTACCTGTATCTGCCTGCTGCTGAGGCATTCCCAGGGATGGAGATAGGTTGGGGGAGGAAACAGTGTATATAGTTTTAGATTTTCAAAACTATGTGTATTGTTTTGCCCACAGAAAAGGCCCATAGAAAAAGCAGATGCAAATCTCTTAGTACTTTTTCCTATGGCAATAATCCAAGCAAAACTACATAGTTTTGCTTGGATTATTGATGCAAACCCAGCAGGTAATAACGACTAGGGATGTGCATTCGGATTGACCGCATATGGAAAACGCAACTCAATATTTTTTTTTAACTTAAAAAAAAGATGGGGCGTATACGAGCAGATTTCCGACATAAATGAACATAGATATGTCGGATACGGCGAATCGCCATGCGCGCGCTTTCTCGCCACCATTACCTGCGACTCGAGCTCGGAGCCCCGGATTACCTGAAAATGGCGGCGCCCCTGTGGTAACCATGCCAACCTGTCTGACCCTGTCCTGTGAGTCTCAGTGACTCACAGGAAAGGGTGGGACAGGTCGGCATGGATACCGGAACGCAGCGAATCTGCGTTCACCTTTTCAGAGAAGCACTGAATGCAGCGAATCGCGCTGTCATTCCGTGCTTCTCTGAGGATTTCCTGACGAGCCAGCAGCACTATAAAAGCAGCAGCAGCACGAGGACTGACGGACATTGTCAGCGATTCAGTGGGGAGGTGGGATCGGGATCGGGATCGTGCAGGGTGGGCTTAGGCAGGCTGAGGCAGAGAAGATAGCAGAACCCGATTTGATAGACAACACAGAACAGAACCAGATTTGATAGACAAAACAGAACAGATTCTTTGTTAGGGAAAAAAAAAAAAGAACATTCTTATTGAGTGAGTCTGTACATTTTATCCTGGGCAGTGCCAGGCAGGGCTGGCAGTACTCTGCCTCATATTTGCTATTTTTAAACAGACTTAAAAGCATTCTCCTTGAGTGGTTCAGTGCTGGCTGGGCAGCAGTTCCAGGGCTGGGAGTACTCTGCCTCATATCTACTTTAGTTCTATGTGCACTGCAGTGCACACAGACAGACACATTCCGTGCATTGCCAGGCAGACAGTGAGGCAGTGGGCATTGTAAACAGAGTGAACATTGCCCTTCAGAGAGTCTGTTACATTTGCTATTTTTAAACAGACTTAAAAGCATTCTCCTTGAGTGGTTCAGTGCTGGGTGGGCACTGGGCAGCAGTTCCAGGGCTGGGAGTACCCTGCCTCATATCTACTTTAGTTCTATGTGCACTGCAGTGCACACAGACAGACACATTCCGTGCATTGCCAGGCAGGCAGTGAGGCAGTGGGCATTGTAAACAGAGTGAACATTGCCCTTCAGCGAGTCTGTTACATTTGCTATTTTTAAACAGACTTAAAAGCATTCTCCTTGAGTGGTTCAGTGCTGGGTGGGCAGCAGTTCCAGGGCTGGGAGTACTCTGCCTCATATCTACTTTAGTTCTATGTGCACTGCAGTGCACACAGACAGACACATTCCGTGCATTGCCAGGCAGGCAGTGAGGCAGTGGGCATTGTAAACAGAGTGAACACATTCTCCTTCAGTGGTTCAGTGCTGGGTGGGCAGCAGTTCCAGTGCTGGGAGTACCCTGCCTCATATCTACTTTAGTTCTATGTGCACTGCAGTGCACACAGACAGACACATTCCGTGCATTGCCAGGCAGGCAGTGAGGCAGTGGGCATTGTAAACAGAGTGAACATTGCCCTTCAGCGAGTCTGTTACATTTGCTATTTTTAAACAGACTTAAAAGCATTCTCCTTGAGTGGTTCAGTGCTGGGTGGGCAGTGCCAGGGCTGGCACTGGCAGTTCTCTGCCTCATATCTACTGAAAAGGAAGCTTGTTCTCTGTGCACTCACTGCACACACACAGACAGACACATTCCGTGCATTGCCAGGCAGGCAGTGAGGCAGTGGGCATTGTAAACAGAGTGAACATTGCCCTTCAGCGAGTCTGTTACATTTGCTATTTTTAAACAGACTTAAAAGCATTCTCCTTGAGTGGTTCAGTGCTGGGTGGGCAGTGCCAGGGCTGGCACTGGCAGTACTCTGCCTCATATCTACTGAAAAGGAAGCTTGTTCTCTGTGCACTCACTGCACACACACAGACAGACACATTCCGTGCATTGCCAGGCAGGCAGTGAGGCAGTGGGCATTGTAAACAGAGTGAACATTGCCCTTCAGCGAGTCTGTTACATTTGCTATTTTTAAACAGACTTAAAAGCATTCTCCTTGAGTGGTTCAGTGCTGGGTGGGCAGTGCCAGGGCTGGCACTGGCAGTACTCTGCCTCATATCTACTGAAAAGGAAGCTGGTTCTCTGTGCACTCACTGCACACACACAGACAGACACATTCCGTGCATTGCCAGGCAGGCAGTGGGCATAAACAGAGTGAAGATTGGCCTTAAGCGAGTCTGTTCAATTTGTTATTTTTAAACAGACTTAACCGCATTGTCCTTGAGTGGTTCAGTGCTGGGTGGGCAGCAGTTCCAGGGCTGGGAGTACCCTGCCTCATATCTACTGAAAAGGAAGCTGGTTCTCTGTGCACTCACTGCACTCACACAGACAGACACATTCCGTGCATTGCCAGGCAGGCAGTGGGCATAAACAGAGTGAAGATTGGCCTTAAGCGAGTCTGTTCAATTTGTTATTTTTAAACAGACTTAACCGCATTGTCCTTGAGTGGTTCAGTGCTGGGTGGGCAGCAGTTCCTGGGCTGGGAGTACCCTGCCTCATATCTACTGAAAAGGAAGCTTGTTCTCTGTGCACTCACTGCACACACACACAGACAGACACATTCCGTGCATTGCCAGGCAGGCAGTGGGCATAAACAGAGTGAAGATTGGCCTTAAGCGAGTCTGTTCAATTTGTTATTTTTAAACAGACTTAACCGCATTGTCCTTGAGTGGTTCAGTGCTGGGTGGGCAGCAGTTCCAGGGCTGGGAGTACCCTGCCTCATATCTACTGAAAAGGAAGCTTGTTCTCTGTGCACTCACTGCACACACACAGACAGACACATTCCGTGCATTCCCAGGCAGGCAGTGGGCATAAACAGAGTGAAGATTGGCCTTAAGCGAGTCTGTTCAATTTGTTATTTTTAAACAGACTTAACCGCATTGTCCTTGAGTGGTTCAGTGCTGGGTGGGCAGCAGTTCCAGGGCTGGGAGTACCCTGCCTCATATCTACTGAAAAGGAAGCTTGTTCTCTGTGCACTCACTGCACACACACAGACAGACACATTCCGTGCATTGCCAGGCAGGCAGTGGGCATAAACAGAGTGAAGATTGGCCTTAAGCGAGTCTGTTCAATTTGTTATTTTTAAACAGACTTAACCGCATTGTCCTTGAGTGGTTCAGTGCTGGGTGGGCAGCAGTTCCAGGGCTGGGAGTACCCTGCCTCATATCTACTGAAAAGGAAGCTTGTTCTCTGTGCACTCACTGCACACACACAGACAGACACAATCCGTGCATTGCCAGGCAGGCAGTGGGCATAAACAGAGTGAAGATTGGCCTTAAGCGAGTCTGTTCAATTTGTTATTTTTAAACAGACTTAACCGCATTGTCCTTGAGTGGTTCAGTGCTGGGTGGGCAGCAGTTCCAGGGCTGGGAGTACCCTGCCTCATATCTACTGAAAAGGAAGCTGGTTCTCTGTGCACTCACTGCACTCACACAGACAGACACATTCCGTGCATTGCCAGGCAGGCAGTGAGGCAGTGGGCATTGTAAACAGAGTGAAGATTGCCCTTCAGCGAGTCTGTTCAATCTGCTATTTTTAAACAGACTTAACCACATTGTCCTTGACTGGTTCAGTGCTGGGTGGGCAGTGCCAGGGCTGGCACTGGCAGTACTCTGCCTCATATCTACTGAAAAGGAAGCTGGTTCTCTGTGCACTCACTGCACACACACAGACAGACACATTCTGTGCATTGCCAGGCAGGCAGTGAGGCAGTGGGCATTTATTTAATATATATTTCTATACCGGACTTCACAAATTCATTGTAAACAGAGTGAACATTGCCCTTCAGCGAGTCTGTTACATTTGCTATTTTTAAACAGACTTAAAAGCATTCTCCTTGAGTGGTTCAGTGCTGGGTGGGCAGCAGTTCCAGGGCTGGGAGTACCCTGCCTCATATCTACTGAAAAGGAAGCTGGTTCTCTGTGCACTCACTGCACTCACACAGACAGACACATTCCGTGCATTGCCAGGCAGGCAGTGAGGCAGTGGGCATTGTAAACAGAGTGAAGATTGGCCTTCAGCGAGTCTGTTCAATCTGCTATTTTTAAACAGACTTAACCGCATTGTCCTTGACTGGTTCAGTGCTGGGTGGGCAGTGCCAGGGCTGGCACTGGCAGTACTCTGCCTCATATCTACTGAAAAGGAAGCTTGTTCTCTGTGCACTCACTGCACACACACAGACAGACACATTCCGTGCATTGCCAGGCAGGCAGTGAGGCAGTGGGCATTGTAAACAGAGTGAACATTGCCCTTCAGCGAGTCTGTTCAATCTGCTATTTTTAAACAGACTTAACTGCATTGTCCTTGACTTGGTCCGTTCATTTTGTTATTTTAAACAGACTGAGCATTCTTCTTGAGTGGGTCTGTTAATTTAGTTATTTTAAACTGACCGAACATTATTATTGTGGGACAGTGGGCAGTGTTACCACTAGTACTCATTGACATTAAATCCATAATGTCAGGGAAAGGGAGATGCAAGCGACTTAGTGGGAATGGCAGCGGAGGCACCGCAAAAGACACCAGCGCAACACCACCAGTACAGGTAAAAAGGCAACTGTCGCAATCAAACGTCTTTGTAGGGGATGGCAGTTCCATGGCAAAAAAAAAGAAATCAGACCATGAAACTTTGCAATCGCCAGCACGTGTTTCTGGCACTGTAGTTTTGGAGGAGAGTGAAGAGGAGGCAGAGTCTAGCCAGACAAAAGTTACACACCCAAGAGCAGCCAGGGGACAGAAGTGTCCTGCAAAAACTTCGCGGTGACAAGGTAGCGCTGGCACTGTTAGCTTCTGATTCAGAAGAAGAATCTTCTTGGATGGGATTCTCATCAGAAACGGAAGATGTAATACCTGAGCAATCTTCGGTAGAATTGTCAGTTAGTCCTGTTTTAGCCTCCACCTCCAGAAATCTGCGGCAGGGGAGACATTCCACTGATATCGAGGAGGAGGAAGAGCTGTCAGAAGGGAGACAGAGGGTGACTGTTGCCCCCGCTGGCATTGCTTCGCCGGGTGCAGTGGGTGCACCACCCACACCCAGTAGTACCTCAACTCCAGTGCCACCATCCACCCCCAGGGCGGGAAAGAGAGGAGGATCACAAAAGAAATCTGCGATCTGGGCACATTTTAAAGTGACAGAAGACCCACGTTATGCTCGGTGTAATTACTGTGCCAGGGATATTAGCAGAGGCAAGCAACTGGGACATCTGTCAAATTTTGGCATGGAGTATCATATTAAGAGGCAACACCCAACAAGATTACTGCCATCTGGGGATGGTAGCATTTTCCGTCAGGGGACCCCTTCCCCTTCCAACCAGGGTGCAGTGGTAGGAAAGCAGCAGAGTCAGCCCACGCCCTCATACCCTTCTAGCAGTCAGGGGGCAGGCCAGAAACCCACTGACATGTGGGAGAAGCGACAATGCACCATGGAGGAAATGGGGTGGAGTGCGGTAACGCTATCCCGGGGTAGGAGGCAGGCAGCCGCAAAAGTACTAACCAGGAGCATTGGGGAAATGATTGCCCTTGATGACCAGCCCCTGCAGTTAGTGGAGAATGTGGGTTTCAAACGTTTCTTGAAGGTCGTACTTCCAAATTACAAAGTCCCCTCCAGAACCACATTTAGTAGAAAGGTCATCCCCAGCCTGTACAAGCACTGTGTCAGTCGCATGCAAGCACTGCTAGGAAAGGCAGACGGAAGAGTGCATTTCACCTGCGATATCTGGACCGCCATGAATGCTGCACACTCTTACCTCTCTCTGACAGCACACTGGTGGGACATGGCAGAGGCAGGGGCAGCCAGCAGCTCTATTACTGAACAAGCATCAGGGTGGAGGTGGGCTTTACTGAACACCCACCTGACGGACCATTCCCATACCGCTGCCAATATTCTAGCATGCATCAGAAAGATGCTGGCGAGCTGGAAAGTACACCAGCGAGACAGTAAAACGCGGGCAGGCTTTTTTGTCACAGACAACGGTGCAAACATGGTTAAGGCAATAAGCGATGGGCGGTTTAAGAACATCCGATGTTTTGCACACACTCTGCATCTGGTAGTGAAGTCAGGTTTGGGCTTGGAGTCCAAGGACAAGGAGACTGAATACCTGCGTCGGTTAATACACAAGTGCAGGAACATAGCAGCACACTTCCACAGAAGTGTCAGGGCGGGGCAGGTTCTCCGAGAAAAGCAGACTGATTTGGATATGCCTTAGAAGCGTCTCATTCAAGACGTTGCCACCCGGTGGAATTCAACCTTTATGATGCTGGAGAGGTTACTGGAGCTGCAGACACCCCTTCATGAACTTTCTGGTACAATAGACATAGGTGTGCAGAATCCCCTAGGGCATCACGATTGGTTAGTCATGAGTCAGCTGGTAAAAATCCTGCAGCCCTTCAAGGACGTCACGGAGGAGCTGAGTTCCAGAAGTTCCACCTTGGCTGACATCATCCCTATAGTGAAATTCCTGGATGACCATTTGGAAGGCATTAAACGGCAAGAGGGAATGACTGCTGAGGTGCTGCAGTGTGTGGACGTTTTGCAGCAGCAGGTGAAAGACAGATTAAGGCCTTTAACAGAGGACAGCACATACATGCTCGCCTCTGTCTGTGATCCCCGTGTGAAAGGTAAACTCGCCCTACAGACCAATTGTCTGTCATTTGTGAAGGAGCTGTTGTTAGCACAGGTCCGTGAACAGGAGCACCATAGGCGGAGACAGATTAGGCTTGAAGCACAGGTGGAAACAGCAGGCACGTCACAGAGTTGTGCTGCTGCTAGCCCTGGCAGGAGAAGGACTGTGTCAGTGACAGATACTATTATTAGTGCGTCCACCTCAACGTCAGAATGCCCAAGGCATGTTGGCCATAAAGATACATCAGTTGTGCAACGGGCGAGAGAGAAAGTTCCTGGATTGAGTGACTCTCAGCCCTCCCAAGCACAGGAGGAGACAGCAGCAGAGCTGTCAGTGACACGGTATCTCTCAGAGCCGATAGAGAACACGCAGACAGATCCGCTGGCATATTGGGCACACAAGTCCACTGTCTGGCCACACCTAGCCAAAGTGGCTGAAGGATATCTGTCATGTCCACCAACCAGTGTGCCCAGTGAACGTGTTTTTTCAATGACAGGGGATATCATGAGCCCTCACCGCTCAAGGCTGTCACCGGTCTTGATGGAAATGCTAGTGTTTTTGAAAGTAAACCTGCCATTGCTTGGCTTTCCCGATTTTCCTTGTGAATGGCAAGATGAATAAAAGCTATTGAAAGGAGCCTTGCAGCAGTTCCAATTGCCTCCTATGCTCAAGATAATGTAAGCACTGCAGCACATGTTCTTGACATGAATCGCTGTGCCTGACCGGCATCTACTGTGCAGCCCTTGTGTTCCCACAAGTGTTTTAACTCCATTGCTGTTCCTGCCTGTACCTCCAGGCATTGTGTTCCTACTGGTGTTTTAACTCCATTGCTGTGCTTGCCTGTCCCTCCAGGCCTTGTGTCCCTAGCCGGGATTGACCTCTGTCCTCCAATGATGTGCCTGTTCCTCCAGGCCTTGTGTCCCTAGCTGGGCAGTTCCGTTTTGTTATTTTAAACAGACTGAGCATTGTCCTTCAGAGTGGGTCTGTTGATATTGCTATTTTAAACAGACTGAGCATTGACCTTCAGAATGGGTCCGTTAATTTTGTTCTTTTAAACAGACTGAGCATAGTCCTTGAGTGGGTCTGTTAATTTTGTTCTTTTAAACAGACTGA
The DNA here is from genome assembly GCF_901001135.1 of Rhinatrema bivittatum. Classification (NCBI taxonomy): domain Eukaryota; kingdom Metazoa; phylum Chordata; class Amphibia; order Gymnophiona; family Rhinatrematidae; genus Rhinatrema; species Rhinatrema bivittatum. The sequence goes on along the minus strand of NC_042616.1, from coordinate 361,856,516 downwards.
GCATGGTCCTTCAGAGTGGGTCCGTTCATTTTCTTATTTTAAACAGACTGAGCATTCTTCTTCAAGGCCGAAGTGGAGAAGGGTTCCATGTGAACAGCAGTTCAACATGGGTCAGTCGGTCCTAAGAGATAGGCGAGAGCCGTTCCGAAGGGACGGGCGAAGGCCTCCGTCGCCCTGGGCCAATCGAAAGGGAGTCGGGTTCAGATCCCCGAACCCGGAGTGGCGGAGATTCGGCGCTGGGCTCTTCCCTCTTCACTCGCCGTTACTGAGGGAATCCTGGTTAGTTTCTTTTCCTACGCGGCTTGTGTCCCTAGCTGGGATTGACCTCTGTCCTCCAATGATGTGCCTGTTCATCCAGACCTTGTGTTCCCACGCGTATTCTTATTTCTGAGAGATTTTCCGATTCCTTTGTCATCAGCTAAAGTGCATAAGATGCGTTGATGAATAGTTTTGAAGATGACACATCTGGCTTTATAGATGATACGGAAGTGGACGGGTAGCCAATGTAACTCTTTCAGAATGGGAGATATGTGGTCTCTCTTTCTTGCGCCTGTTAGTAATCGGGCTGCTGAATTTTGAACCATCTGTAGTGGTTTGGAATAGGATGAGGGCAGACCTAGCAATAGGGAACTGCAGTAGTCTAATTTCGCAAAAATGACTGCTTCGATGATCGTTCTGAAGTCTTGAGCATGGAAAAGAGGTCTTATCCTCTTCCGAACCTGGAGTTTATAGAAGCAGTCTTTGGTTGTTTTGTTGATATGTGCCTTGAAGTTTAGCCGGTTGTCTATTATCACTCCTAACTCTCTAACTTGTGTGGTAGGTAGGTTGGTGGGAAGAGTAGTGTTGGAGATATTGTTTTCAGGAGAGATGAGTAGGATTTCTGTCTTGGATGAGTTTAAGATGAGGTGTAGGTTGTTTACTACTTGTTTGATTTTCTGGTGGCATGTTTCCCAGTACTCAAGAGTTTTACAGTATGTGTCTTTGATAGGGATGATGATTTCAATATCATCTGCGTAAAGGAAGTACTTTAGATTGAGGTCGGTAAGAAGTTGGCAGAGAGGAAGAAGATAGATATTAAATAGGGTCGGAGACAATGAAGAACCTTGAGGGACTCCTATGACAGAGTCAAATCTTGAGGATTCCTTGTTTTGGAGTTTAACTTTGTAACCTCTGTAATTGAGAAACGTTTTGAACCAGGATAGGACGGTGCCGCTGATTCCTATGGACGAAAGCTGGTTTAGGAGGATGGCGTGGTTGACCGTGTCGAACGCTGCGGAAAGGTCTAACAAGATCAATAGGAAAGAGTTTCCTTTGTCGAGGCCCATTAAGATATAATATTATATCTTATAGTTGTGGTTTGGATCATATTCTTTAGGTGAAGACGGTTGTCTATAATTACTCCCAGGTCTCTCACATGGTTGTGGGTGAGAAGGTGTTTGTGATGGATCTGAGATAGGAGGTTTTCTTGCTTGTAGGAAATGAAGAGGAGTTTAGTTTTAGAGGCATTGAGGACCAGGTTTACACTGTTGAGGAGATTAGTGGTGGCTTGTAAGCTGTTGTTCCAAAGTGCGATGGCTTTGTTAATAGATTCTGTTATGGGAATAAGAATCTGAACATCGTCTGCATAGATGTAGTGAATGAGGTTAAGACTACTTAACAGTTGGCAAAGGGGAAGGAGGAAACGGCGGGGGAAACGGCAAAGCTACTGCCAGGGGGGGCTATAACACGCGCCGCCGGAGCGGCGGGCCACCTGCCCCCCCCTGGGCCTTCCCAGCCGACACGGAGCCGGTTGCGGCGCTCCGCCGTGGAGGAAATGCGCCCTGCGGACGTCCGGGAGGCGTTACCCGCCCCCCCCGCGAAAGGGGTGGGGGATCCGCCGAAACCCCGGTCCCACCGAACCCGAGGGTTCAATCCTCCAGGCGGACTGCACGCACCCCACCCGTTTCACTCTTAACGGTTTCCCGCCCTTTTGAACTCGGTCTTGAAAGTTGTTTTCAACTTTCCCTTACGTACTTATTGATTTTATTGATTTACTTTATTTTTTTTATTCCTGGACGGGGCCGGGGCCGCGGACTGCACGCACCCCACCCGTTTAACTCTTAACGGTTTCCCGCCCTTTTGAACTCGGTCTTGAAAGTTGTTTTCAACTTTCCCTTACGTACTTATTGATTTTATTGATTTACTTTATTTTTTTTATTCCTGGACGGGGCCGGGGCCGCGGACTGCACGCACCCCACCCGTTTAACTCTTAACGGTTTCCCGCCCTTTTGAACTCCCTCTTGAAAGTTGTTTTCAACTTTCCCTTACGTACTTATTGATTTTATTGATTTCCTTTATTTTTTTTATTCCTGGACGGGGCCGGGGCCGCGGACTGCACGCACCCCACCCGTTTAACTCTTAACGGTTTCCTGCCCTTTTGAACTCGGTCTTGAAAGTTGTTTTCAACTTTCCCTTACGTACTTATTGATTTTATTGATTTACTTTATTTTTTTATTCCTGGACAGGGCCGGGCCGTCCGGGAGGCGTTCCCCGCCCCCCCCGCGAAAGGGGTGGGGGATCCGCCGAAACCCCGGTCCCACCGAACCCGCCGGGTTGAATCCTCCAGGCGGACTGCACGCACCCCACCCGTTTAACTCTTAACGGTTTCCCGCCCTTTTGAACTCGGTCTTAAAAGTTGTTTTCAACTTTCCCTTACGTACTTATTGATTTTATTGATTTACTTTATTTTTTTTATTCCTGGACGGGGCCGGGGCCGCGGACTGCACGCACCCCACCCGTTTAACTCTTAACGGTTTCCCGCCCTTTTGAACTCGCTCTTGAAAGTTGTTTTCAACTTTCCCTTACGTACTTATTGATTTTATTGATTTACTTTATTTTTTTTATTCCTGGACAGGGCCGGGGCCGCGGACTGCACACACCCCACCCGTTTAACTCTTAACGGTTTCCCGCCCTTTTGAACTCGGTCTTGAAAGTTGTTTTCAACTTTCCCTTACGTACTTATTGATTTTATTGATTTACTTTATTTTTTTTATTCCTGGACGGGGCCGGGGCCGTCCGGGAGGCGTTCCCCGCCCCCCCCGCGAAAGGGGTGGGGGATCCGCCGAAACCCCGGTCCCACAGAACCCGCCGGGTTGAATCCTCCAGGCGGACTGCACGCACCCCACCCGTTTAACTCTTAACGTTTTCCCGCCCTTTTGAACTCGCTCTTGAAAGTTGTTTTCAACTTTCCCTTACGTACTTATTGATTTTATTGCTTTACTTTATTTTTTTTATTCCTGGACGGGGCCGGGGCCGTCCGGGAGGCGTTCCCCGCCCCCCCGCGAAAGGGGTGGGGGATCCGCCGAAACCCCGGTCCCACCGAACCCGCCGGGTTCAATCCTCCAGGCGGACTGCACGCACCCCACCCGTTTACCTCTTAACGGTTTCCCGCCCTTTTGAACTCACTCTTGAAAGTTTTTTTCCACTTTCCCTTACGTACTTATTGATTTTATTTATTTATACCGGCATTGCATCCTCTGTAGGCTTCCCTGGTGGGTCTTGTGCATTTGAATAAACGAAGAGGAATTTGTAGGTCGATTATGGTGTGTTGGTGAATGATTTCTTATATCAAGGTGATGGATTTGTAAATGACTCTGAACTGAATTGGTAACCAGTGGAGGTCTTTTAGGACTGGGGAAATGTGGCCTCCTTTCCTAGTGTTTGTTAGTAGACGGGCTGCTGCGTTTTCAACCATTTGGAGTGGTTTTGTGTATGAGGAAGGGAGTCCAAGTAATGTAGAGTTGCAGTAGTAGAAAATGAGGGCTTGGAGGATGGTTCTGAAGTCTTTGGCGTGGAAGAGTGGTCTTATCCTTTTTTAAACTTGCAGTTTATAGAAGCAGTCTTTGGTGGTTTTATTGATATGGGATTTCAAGTTTAGTTAATTGTCGATTAGCACACCTAGATCCCTCACATGAGTAGTTTGTAGCTTGGTTGGGAGACAAGCTGTGAGATTGTTGTCAGGAGTTATGAGTAATACTTCAGTTTTAGAGGAGTTTAGTACCAGATTTAGGTTTTTGAGGAGGCTTTTGATTTCTAGGTGACAGGAATCACAGTATTCGAGGGTTTTTGTGTATGATTCTTTGATGGGGATCAGGATCTGGATGTCGTCAGCATAGAGAAAGTGTATTAAATTGAGGTTGGTAAGGAGTCGGCAGAGTGGTAGGAGGTAAATATTAAAGAGTTTAGGGGATAAAGAGGAACCTTGTGGGACTCCGATGGCCGAGTCGTGGCGTGGTGATTCTTTGTTCTGGATTTTTACCTTATAACCTCTGTTGGTTAGCAACAATTTGAACCAGGCGAGCGCCAATCCAGAGATTCCGATTGCTACTAGCTGTTTCATCGGTCTCGTGCCAGTATTCAGCCTTACACGGAGTTTACCACCCGCTTTGGGCTGATTTCCCAAAGAACCCGACTCAGAGAAGACCCGGTCCCGGCGTGCCGGGGGCCACTACCGGCCTAACACCGTCCGCGGGCTGATCCTCCATCAGAAGGACTTGGGCCCCCGAGCGGCGCTGGGGAGGCGGTCTTCCGTATGCCACATTTCCCGCGCCCGCCGGACAGGCAGGGTTTCAGCGCTGGGCTCTTCCCTCTTCACTCGCCGTTACTGAGGGAATCCTGGTTAGTTTCTTTTCCTCCACAGCTTGTGTCCCTAGGTGGTCCCTGCGGGTCGGTACGGCAAGAGCGGTATTCAAACAGCAAGCACTGGGGTATGAAAATACAGACCCCTGTGTACTTACTTGGTAGAGGTTTTGCTAGGAGTAAGAATTTGTTGAGGATAATGTCAGTTTCTTAATAAGATCTCATGCTTTGACTGTTGAGGAGATTAGTGATGGCTTGTAAGCTGTTGTTCCAAAGTGCGATGGCTTTGTTAATAGATTCTGTTATGGGAATAAGAATCTGAACATCGTCTGCATAGATGTAGTGAATGAGGTTAAGACTAGTTAACAGTTGGCAAAGGGGAAGGAGGAAACGGCGGGGGAAACGGCGAAGCTGCTGCCAGGGGGGGCTATAACACGCGCCGCCGGAGCGGCGGGCCACCTGTATATACAATATATACAGCTTCTGAGCAGAGAATTTATTGATGGTGCGTGTTAGGTGGAGTTCGGGAAGGCTTGCCTGAAAAGCCATGTCTTGAGTCTTTCCAGAAAGGTTAGGAGGCGAGGTTCATTTCTGAGATCTCCCCGTGTACAACATTTTGAATTAAACATGCCACTTTATATTGTATGCGATATTGGATGGACATGCACAGCATTCCAGGTCAAACCCTTTTAGAGACGTCAAGCCTCGACAGACAAAGTAAAGAGTAAGAAATTGTTGAACTTGGAGGTGGACCCTTGTCCGGGGGAAACGGCGAAGCTGCTGCCGGGGGGGGGGGGGCAATAACACGCGCCGGAGCCGGTATTTACCCTTAGATGGAGTTTACCACCCACTTTGGCCTGCATTCCCAAACAAACAGACTACGAGAAAACCCGGTCCCGGAGCACCAGGGGCCGCTACCGGCCTAACACCGTCCGCGGGCTGAGGCTTGATGAGAAGGACTTGGGCCCCTGAGCGGCGCCAGAGAGGCGATCTTCCGTATGCCACATTTCCCGCGCCCGCCGGACGAGCGGGGATTCGGCGCTGGGCTCTTCCCTCTTCACTCGCCGTTACGGAGGGAATCCTGGTTAGTTTCTTTTCCTCCGCGGCTTGTGTCCATAGGTGGGATTGACCTCTGTCCTAGAATGATGTGCCTCTTCATCCAGGCCTACTGGTGTTTTAAGTCCATTGCTGTGCCTGCCTGTTCATCCAGACCTTGTGTTCCCACACGTATTATTATTTCTGAGAGATCTTACAATTCCTTTGTCATTTTCTGAAGTGCATAAGTAGGGTAGCTAAATGAGGAGAATATTGGAGGGGCGAAGTTCCATATTCAAAGCTGAGTAGCTGTACTTATCTAGTGAAAGTTTGAAGGATCAGGGAAGGCTTGTAAGAATAGCCAAGTTTGTTAATAGATTCTGTTATGGGAATAAGAATCTGAACATCGTCTGCATAGATGTAGTGAATGAGGTTAAGACAAGTTAACAGTTGCCAAAGGGGAAGGAGGAAACGCCGGGAGGGGGGGCTATAACACGCGCCGCCGGAGCAGCGGGCCACCTGCCCCCCCTGGGCCTTCCCAGCCGACCCGTTGCCGGTTGTGGCGCACCGCCGCGGAGGAAATGCGCCCTGCGGGGGCCGGGGCCGTCCGGGAGGCGTTCCCCGCCCCTCCCCCACCCCCCGCGAAAGGGGTGGGGGTGGGGGATCCGCCGAAACCCCGGTCCGACCGAACCCGCCGGGTTGAATCCTGTGGGCGGACTGCACGGACCCCACCCATTTACCTCTTTACAATTTCACGCCCTCTTGAACTCCCTCTTCAAAGTTGTTTTCAACTTTCCCTTGCGGTACTTACTTATTTATTTTATTTATTTAAGGTTTTTTTATACCGGCATTCATGAAATCGTTCACATGATGTCGCTTTACAGAAAACAGGGGTGCAAAGAAAACAACCTATAACATAAATACACGTGGTGAAGAGATGCAGTTACAATTAACTGGGGCTATGAACTGGGAGTGTAAGAAATAAAGAGGGATAGAGGAGGTTAATTATATACATGTGTAGAATATAAAAATATACAAGAGTACATTACAAATATGGCGTCCAATATATACAGCTTCTGAGCTGAGAATTTATTGATGGTGTGTGTTAGGTGCAGTTCGGGAAGGCTTGCCTGAAAAGCCATGTCTTGAGTCTTTTCCGAAAGGTTAGGAGGCAAGGTTCATTTCTGAGATCTGGGGGGATGGAGTTCCATAACGGTGGACCTGTTGTGGAAAGGGCTCAATCTCTAAAGGTGCTGTGATAAGTGGTTTTGGAGGGTGGAACAAGGAGGCATCCTCTGTAGGCTTCCCTGGTCGGTCTTGTGCATTTGTATAAACGGAGAGGAATTTGTAGGTCGATTATGGTATGTTGGTGAAAGATTTTGTATATCAAGGTGATGGATTTGTAAATGACTCTGAACTGAATTGGTAACCAGTGGAGGTCTTTTAGGACTGGGGAAATGTGGTCTCTTTTCCTAGTGTTTGTTAGTAGACGGGCTGCTGCGTTTTGAACCATTTGGAGTGGTTTTGTGTATGAGGAAGGGAGTCCAAGAAATGTAGAGTTGCAGTAGTCTAATTTGGAGAAAATGAGGGCTTGGAGGATCCTGGTTAGTGTCTTTTCCTCCGCGGCTTGTGTCCCTAGCTGTGATTGAACTCTGTCCTCGAATGATGTGCCTCTTCATCCAGGCCTTGTGTCCCTAGCTGGGATCGACCTCTGTGCTCGACTGCTGCGCCTCTTCATCCCGGCCTTGTGTTCCCACAAGTGTTTTAACTCCGTTGCTGTGCCCGTTCCTGCAGGCCTTGTGTTCCTCTGGGGATAGGGAAATACATACAGTAACTGAGTGTAAGCAAGTATGATTTGCATTGAATACAAGAATGTCAGTATATAAAAATGACAAATAAATATAAAAATAAATGAAGTGCTATAAACTTTTTAAAAAAGAATATAAATCCATAAAAAAAAAATTGTACTATCCGAGTATCAGTGTTCATCCATGTTCCTACTGGTGTTTTAACTCCATTGCTGTGCCTGCCTGTTCATCCAGGCCTTGTGTTCCCACAGGTGTTTTAACTCAGTGGCGGTGCCTGTTCATCCAGGCCTTGTGTTCCTCTGGGGATAGGGAAATACCTACAGTACCTGAGTGTAATCAAGTATGACGTGCTAGAAACGTTTTCGAATAAGAATATAAATACATTAAAAAAACACATAATTACTATCCGAGTATCCGTGTTCATCCAGGCCTTGTGTTCCCACAGGTGTTTTAACTCAGTTGCTGTGCCCATTCTTCCGGGCCTTGTGTTCCCACAGGTGTTTTAACTCAGTGGCGGTGCCTGTTCATCCAGGCCTTGTGTTCCCACAGGTGTTTTAACTCAGTGGCTGTGCCTGTTCATCCAGGCCTTGTGTTCCCACAAGTGTTTTAACCTGGTTGCTGTGCCTGTTCATGCAGGCCTTGTGTCCCTAGCTGGAATTGACCTCTGTCCTCGAATGATGTACCTGTTCATCCAGGCCTTGTGTTCCCACACGTATTCTTATTTGTGAGAGATCCTAGGCTCCAATTCGTTTGTCATCAGCTGAAGTGCGTAAGTACAGTCTGAATTCACTAGACGCCAACGGAATTCACTAGACGCCAACGATATTCACTGGACGCCAATGTAAACACCGGGTACACACAACTCTAGGGGTGGACCCGTTCCAGGGAGTCCTTCCCTGAACAAGCATGAGGGTGGAGGTGGGCTTTACTGCACACCCACCTGACGGACCATGCCCACACCGCTGCCAATATTCTAGCATGCATCAGAAAGATGCTGGCGAGCTACCAGTGTTTTAACCTAGTTCCTGTGCCTGTTCATGCAGGCCTTGTGTCCCTAGCTGGGATTGACCTCTGTCCTCGAAGGAAGTGCCTGTTCATCCAGGCCTTGTGTTCCTACTGCTGTTTTAACTCCATTGCTGTGCCTGCCTGTTCATCCAGACCTTGTGTTCCCACACGTATTCTTATTTCTGAGAGATCCTCCAATTCCTTTGTCATCTGCTGAAGTGCGTAAGTACCATCTGAATTCACTAGACGCCAACGGAATTCACTAGACGCCAACGATATTCACTGGATGCCAATGTAAACACCGGGTACACACAACTCTAGGGGTGGACCCTTTCCAGGGAGTACTTCCTTGCACAAAGGAAAGGGAACTCTCTCCTGGGCCAATTGATAAGAAAACCACAATTCTGCAGCCAAAAATAGGCTGGAAATCCTTCCCCCATTGACTTTAATGGGCGACATATGTACATATACCCAACTCATTAGATTTTTTTTATGTCCATATTGGCCGCAAGTGGGACCCCCTTTCGGACATAAGAAATATGAACATAAAATTTTGCTCTGCACATCCCTAATAACGACCTGTGGTGTTTGCACCAATGCAGGCAATTTAATTATTGGCACCTAAAAGACTATACCAAATAATATGAATATATATTTTTTTTTTATATACTTTATTATCTTTTTCAAAATGAACATCAAAGTATTTCACTTTGTACAGAAACATGGCATCATAATCACAATAATTATACATAAGAAATATTTACCAACAAATCTCGCTTATTGTTACCCTTTAGACCACTATCACGATGGGGGGGGGGGGGTGGAAAGAACAGTAGGAATATATAGGTAATTATTTTAAATTCTAAAACAAATAACAGGTGCCCTCTATAACCCCATATTTCAAATGATGAGATTCCCTTAATTCTCTAGCATCGACTGGACTCTCTTTGATTGTATAAAGTCCTTCAATTGTTCTGGTTGAAAGAAAATATAACTGTCTCGATTATACTTCACTGCGCATTTGCAGGGGAATCTCAGGAAGAATGAAGCTCCCAATGCCAGTGTTTCTTGCTTCAAAGCCAAAAAGCTTTTTCTTTTCATCTGTGTAATTTTCGTCCAGATATATTCTCAATTTTGCTCCCATAAACAATGACTCCATTTTTTTGAAATATGCTCTCATTACATCTGTAAGATCTTTCTCATTATAGAATGTTATCAATAAAGTACTTCTTTCAGTTATTTCAAATCACGAAGTTTCTAGAAACTCCGTCAAATTGGCAAAGTCTCTTGGGATTTCTTGCACATTCTGTCTATTCCTGCTTGGCAAAAAGTATACTTTGTCTAGGGGTGGGGTTTCTTGAGAAGGAAATTCCAAAATCTCAGTGAAATACCTTTTAATTGTACCATGAGGAAATTCCCCCACTATCCTAGGAAAATTCAGTATACGTAAATTTAGGTGTCTTAACGCATTTTCAATCATTTCTATTTTTCTATTGATGTTACCACAATCTTGAATTTTCACATTTTGCACAGATTTCACTTGCTTGATCTCATTTTCCACTTTTTCAAATTTCTCAGTTACTTCCTGCTTTTGCGTATCAAAGTTTTTATTCAACAAATCCATTTGTTGAGACAAGTTGTTAATTTTATCAGAACAATCTCCACATGATTTTGCTATGGCAGACGTTAGATGCCAGAGAGCGTCTAAAGTCACCACCTCAGGCTTTTCCAAGCCTATCAATACTCTGGTGGAAGGAGCGGGAGATATTGCAGGCCTACCTTCACAGCCTCCTCCCTGCACTTCTCCACCGTCCCGATTACACTCACCGGGCTGAACCGCCTCTAACACTGAGAGGCTGGCGGCTAGAGGATCCTGCGACACAGCTCCCTCCTCCTACGAGTGATTAATCTCCACTTCGGAGTTCGTCCTTGAGCGCGGGGTCGAAGTGCCTCTAAGCTCTGGTGGTGATCTCTCATCAGGTGGGGATAGTGATATTTCGTCCGTAGTTAGCTCCGCTCCTCCTACCGTGGGTCCAACAGCCGGAACACTATTCCCCTGTAGTGCGGGTGTTATGGCGCACTGTAAGATGGTTCTTTGCCCGGGAGTCAGGGTGGTCATGGATGGGTAGTTCCTCACCCTGCCCTTTCTTTTTGGCGGCATTTCGATGCAAGGAAACAAATTTTAACCAAGAAATCTTACGGAGCAAACAGTGCTGCCGGTCAGGGCGCCATCTTGACTCCACCCCATAATAATATGAATATTTTAAAAATGAAATAGGTGAAAGCAGATTGGATTTCAAGTTCATTTTCAAATGGAAATACCTTCTTGTGTTTCCCTTTAAAAGTCCCACTATTGCACTTGATTCAGGCACAAGGTACCTGCAACCTTGTACCCACATTAAAGCAGGCACAAATTATGCAATAGAAAGTATTCACAGAAATGTATTTATGCAATCTCTGTGTGTACTTCATCTCCCCAACCTGTCCTCATCCCTTCTTATGTGTGGGTAAAAGTGCACACGCTGTGAACAGTGCACATCATTTTATCTGCACTAATGATGAGGGTAATAATTTAACTTGTTTGACATGGGAAAAACCATGTTTCCCTATGTAAAAAATTCTGATTATTGTCCCTTAACAGAAGAATTTTCAAGTGACCTGTGTACTTGAAAATTACATGAGTTCTTTTAATAAGTATCTTTTATGCACATTTTCAAAGAAAACAACCTGCATTGCTTCCTTTAGAAAATGAGTAAGTGCAATGTATGAACTAAAATTACCTGCCACTTTTGCACCTGTTATTTGTGGGGAAGATGGAAGGGGGACATTATAACATGTATATTTGAAAACTGATAGCGCTGGCCAACCTAAATGCTCCTGCAGGCCCGCCACTTTTTCCTGCAGCAAAATGTGTGCATTCTCTGGAACCCACATATAGTTCTGGACACATGTGAGAAGGGCAATTTTCAACCAGGCCATTATATTCAGGTAAATACCTGTTTATCTGGGTAAATGCTTTTGTAAACTGCCTTCTTAATAATGCTGATGGGGGAAGTCGTACTTCACAGAGATATGTAGGTGTCTGCTGTACAAAAAAGGCAAATAGCTGTTCTGAATTGCAAAGACTGTTTAATGGCTAATGTGTACACCTTGGATTTCTTCTGTCTGCATAAGAACAGAGACCTAAATCCATTGCAGACTGACGAACTGATCAAAGCACTAGTTAAATCTATCTGTGAAAAACCTAAGTAGTCTTTGGAGGTAACTCTTTGAATGCAGATTAGGGATTTCATTGAAGTAGTCAATCAAGTGCTTTTCTTTTCTGGCTGTTAAAATGTCATTGAGGGAACATACTAGATAACAAAATGATGAGCAAAAAAGAAATGATATTTCAGCTTGAACAAACTTGCTGTCTGTAGACTCGATCACATGAATCTGCTATAGCTAAGATCATTTCAGAGGTAGCTACAGGAATGAATCCCACAAAGGGACTAAGTTTAATCATCCAATCCCAGACTGTATTGATTTTGGGACTACTTGCAATGACTATATAAATAAGCCATTGCTTTGCAACTGTATCTGGAGTCGGTCATGAACCCAAAACCTTTACAAGCTGGCCCAAAGTAAATTATGCCCTGCAGAAATAAATTAATAAAACTAACACAGCTAGGCTTCTCCACCAACTTATTTTCACGTTTCAAGAGCTTAAAATATAAAATCAATAATCATTTAGTCATAAGGGTAAATGAAGTGACATAACATCAAAGTATACCCTTTAGCCATTCAAGTCATTCTAAGTAATTTATCTCATCAAAAGGCACTGGTAATAATCCTTTCCACTTTGAGACAAGCAGTCACACAGCTGCTGCATTATCCTAGAGTAAACAAGTTTGGAGAAAATATTAAAAATCAATATCTGTTTCCTTCTATCAAGATAGATTGTATCCATCATAAATCTGCCTTTGTAAAGAGTTTGTTAGATTTACCAGCTACAGTATGAAAGACAACTGAATTAGCACTATATAAGTTAACCCAATCTATTGGAAATTGGCAGCTGAATATGCTGAAATATATGTCTGAGTAACTACAAAATATCTTACATTTTAAAAGATACACTATGAATAACTATAGTTTTGTCATATTTGTCATATGCACATCACTCTTACTTTCACGCTGATGACTACCTGATGACTTCCTAGATTTGTATGTTTGAAATGCAATTTAAATCTTCTTTGCTCCTTATATATAAGAAAAAATAATCAGGAGAAAATATTGTCTAGAATTCTTATTTCTTCTTAATAGTCTAAAAAAGTGAAGGCCCTGTATTTGCCAAATTTATTTACAAGTATAATACAGAGAGGAGGAAGGACATTTGTGTTTTCATATAAGCACTAACAGAGCATCTTTCTATCCTTAGAGATGTGCAGCAAATATGAATGTTTCTTTCTGTTTCCTTTCATATTTCAATGATAGTGGTCGTCTTGCTGAGATTTGGTCTAGATATTATACAAAAAAGGTCACCACATGAAGGCACTCAGCAAGACTTGGTGACAGAAATTCACTCTGTTCAATGATTCTCTCCCCCTCAACCCCACACTAACAGAGAAGTCAATTGATTAATTAGGCATTCATTTTGCCTACTATGATCTCAAAGCAGGATTAATAAATAAATAGATATCAGTGGCCATTATAGCTAACAGGTCTTATATTCAATTGCATCCATATGATAGCATAAAGGCTATAGTTTAATAATTGTTTCTTCAATGAATTGTGAAGTACTGGCTAGGCCAAGTGTCCTCGTTTACAAAGACATAAGATTTTATAGGATAACCTAGTAGTTGTTATGAGCAAGAAATGTACTGAAAGAAGACCTATTAATAGCATAATCAATGTTGCTTTAAAAGAAGAGTGATGCCTTCTTTTCCATCACCATCCCTAACAACACTCCCAGTCCCAGACAACCTCAAGTGCAAGATCATTCAGTGTGAAAGCCAAATCAGCTATTTGGCAGCATGGAATGCAGGTACTGAAACACTGGACTAGCTTTAAATTCAAATTGATTTAAAATTATGTGAATATACAGTTTTATATTTATATTCCTGTCAGGAAGCTAACATAACTATTTATTTATCTGTTTGTTTACTTATTATGTACTTTTTTTATTGGTACTACTAATTTACCCGTAGCAATTTCTGACCAGAATAAAAATCATTTGTATGTAATACAAACATCCAATTAAAAATATAAGGTGCTGATATTCAAAGAAATTTGAGCACCTCAGTTTTAGGTGATTAAAGTTAGGTGAATTTTCAGTCAAAATAAGACTCCTTAATTTTGGTCTGAAAGGTTTCCTTACTCTAGGGCAGCGATTCTCAACAGGTGTGTCACGTCATACCAGTTTGTTGCCACACACCGGCAGGTGTGTTGCGTGCTACTTGCAGCCGGCGGGGCCAAAGATCGGAGTCTCTGGTTGCTGCTGCCAGAGACCTGGCCAGCAGAGCTGAAGAAATGAAGACCAGTGCTGCCGGCGGGGCCGAAGACTCGAAGACAGATGCTGCTGGTCGCTGGTAGAGACCAGGCTGGTGGGGCTGAAGAAACAGACTGGTGCTGCTGGCCACCGCTGGAGACCAGGCTATTGGGGTCAAAGATTGAAGCCACTGGCTGCTGCCACCAGCGACCAGGCTGGCGGAGCCAAAGAAACGAAGATGACGTCGCTAGCCTCCGCCGGAGACCAGGCCGACGGGGCCAAAGATTGGAGCCGCTGGCTGCTGCCGCCGGAGACCAGGCCGTGTGTGTGTGGTGTGTATGTGAGGCAAGGAAAGTGCTTCTGAATGTGTGTGGAGCATATGTGAGGCAGGGAAGGTGCTTCTGTGTGTGTGTGTGTGGTGTGTATGTGAGGCAGGGAGGGTGCTTCTATGTGTGTGTGTGGCGTGTATGTGAGACAGGGAGGATGCTTGTGTGTGTCAATGTGTGTGTGCAAGAGAGAGATGGAGCATGATTTTGGCTAGCTATTGCTGTGAGAGAGAGGGGGTAAGTGTGTGATTGAGCCTGTTTGTAAGTGAGATAGAGAGAAGATTGTGTGATTGAGAGAGACTGGTCAGAGAAGTGACATGTTTATGTGTGAGAAAGACTAATCAGGGAGATGACTGGTATGTGTGTGCGTGTGTGTGTGTATGTGTGAGAGAGGGAGAGAGGGAGAGAGACTGATTGGGGAAATGATTGGTGTGTGAGAGAAGGAAACTGGTCCTGAGGGTGTGACTGGTGTGTGTTTGTGTGTGTGAGAGAGAAAGACTGGTTGTAGTCCCTAAGGAAGAGGACCGTGAGGACAGCTTCAGCAGCTACTGCTGCTTCTGGTATGGCCTGCAAGGGAAAGGAGTAAGAGAACTGCTGGAGAGGGTAAGTAAAGGTAGCTTTTTAAGTTCATTTTTCTTGATTGACTGTCATTTTAATTATTGGGTATTATGTGATGTGTCTGCTGTTTTGAAATATTTTATAGGTGTTTGAAGAATTTTTAATAATTTTTAAGAGTTTTTAATTCTTAGATGATGATGTTCTGTTCATCAGCTGTTTTGAAACATTTTGTCATGTAGTTTTACAATTATTTCTGTGTAGTAATCTATTTATTTAACAGGTTTTATTGAACGTCATTTAGTTAACACTTTCACAACGGTTAACAAACGTTAAGAAAATAAATACATCATTTTAGATAATAACATTAAAATACATAAAATACAAATACAGTCTTAACACGGGTTATTAACAATAAGAGTAAAACAAGTAAAAGATAAAACAGGTAAAAGGTAAAAGCACTAAAACTGTTTTCATGCATCTATACTGTAAGCTCTATTAAATAACCATGTTTTTAGGTTTTGCTTAAATATCTTAAAATCTGACTCTAGTCAATTCAGTTGGCATTTCATTCCAAAGTTTAGGGCCTGCTAATGATATAGCTCTTTCACGAACTGATGTTAATTTGGCTGTGTTGACTGATGGAATGGACAATAATCCCTTGTTTGCCGATCTTAAGTTTCTTTGTGGCGTATGAAGACGTATTGCTGCTTTCAGCCAATCATTATTTTCTCAAAGATTACTTTATGTAAATTACATAAGGTCTTAAATTGTATGTGTGATTCTATTGGAAGCCAATGTACTGCCATTAATACCGGTGTTATATATAACAGCTTGGCTTTTTCTGTTTTCCTAATGGGAGGTGTATTGGTGTTTAGGGCCTGGTTTATTATTTATAGTGTTGCCTTTTTATAGGTAGGGTTGTTCCATTTGAGTGCATGCCATAATGCAGGTGTAACTTTGCAGATTAGTTTGTGTGCATTATTGCAGATCCTGGGACTTTGTTAGGTGCTATATTTCTGTTTCCATTTCTCCAGGTTTGCTCTGCATGCAGAGTGGCTTTTTGGGGGTTTTCATTCCAGTTTGTCTCCATATTTGTAATTTGTGGTCTTTCTGTACTTGGTGAAGGTCGATCTTGTGTGTTGACCGAGGTGAGATATTTAACCTGCATGTAGGCACATAAAATACTTCATTTTATTTGTTGTGTTTTCTCAATTGGACATGCATTGGTGGTGAACTGCTGTCTTTTTATAAATAGGGCTATTGTGCCTGGTAGTAGAGGGTGTTTGAGTTGTTGTTATTGAGATAACACCAGAATATCTTTTTTGTATGGTGAGTTGTATGGGGAATGTTCTACTTCTGCTTTATACCCATCACTGAGGGTTGGGGGTGAGATGGGGTTAGCTTTGTGACTGTTATGTGTTCAGTGTGTCTCGCATGTGAGGACTATCTATCAGGTGTGTCCCAACAGAAAAAAGGTTGAGAACCACTGCTCTAGTGTATGAAGATTTGAAGTGACTGACTGTGGACTGCCTTTTGTATTGCTGTATGAATTTCACTATTTTTCAGTATGTACTACTTATTCATCTTCATCAATACTTCGGTAAATACTTTATTTTAGAACAGCGCCAGACTGTGGCAATGTATTATTGTAAGTGTATATAACTGTTTAGGCTGCAAACTTGAAAGACACTGAACTGCTGGACTTTGTACGCTGATCATGATACAGAATGATACAAGCTGGAACCAGGCTGCCAGTTTTCAACTCAGGTTTCTGAATAAGTGTAACTTTCTTCACTTCAGCTCAGGTTAATGTATATAGGGCAGCTCTCCTGGTTCCAGCTTGTATCATTCCTGGTGGTCCAGTGGGGTCCCGCAAGCGATTTCTACCTCCTTGCCGTCGGGCTGTCTGGCCTGCCTCGCATCAAAATGGTGCCGATAGCCTTTGACCTACTATGTCACAGGGGCTACCGGTGCCTTGGTCATCCCCTGTCACATGGTAGGAGCACAAGAGGGTGCCGGCCATCCATTGCTCCTACCATGTGACAGGGGCTGAACAATGGCACCGGTAGCCCCTGTGACATATTAGGTCAAAGGCTATCGGAGCCATTTTGATGCGAGGCAGGCCAGACAGCCCGACGGCAAGGAGGTAGAAATCACTTGCGGGACCCTACTGGACCATCAGGGATGTTAGTAATTCTTGGGGAGGTATCGGGATGATGGGAGGGGGTTGTATTTAATGTATTATAGTAAATTTTAATGTTTGGGGTGGGTTATTTTGAACTTCATTTTCCTGCGTCGCTTTTTGGGCTCGTTTCGTTTTTCCCCATTTAGTTTTTTGTTCGTTTTTCCAAAAAACTAACTGAGGAAAAACGAACTTTACCCCGAAGTGTCCGACTCAAAAAATGACCCGGTAGAAAAAAACAAAGCTCATCATTGGTGACAAGTGCAAAACAAAGAAACTGTAGAGATACGTTACATATAAGTAAAGTCTACATGGAGGAAGAACTGAGTATATCTGGGACTTCCCCCCTTTGCTAGGGAAGTCTGCTGCTCCCAAGAAACTGCATTACTTGCCTTTCTTGTTATAATAAAGTTTTTGTTTCACAGATATTTTTGTGTCGGTATTGAATGAGCGCATACCGAACATTTTGGTGACCCCAACATGATCAAGAGATACGGGTAAGATAGCGCTACCCAGACCACCGTGATAGGGGTAAGCAATAGTGTTGTATATGCCACATATATTTCTGGTTTGTGTTTAGCTATCTTGCTTTGTATTTTAAGTTACTTTTGCCTGTTGCTGTATTTTATTTTCTTGTTTTATTATGAAATACTTTAAGAAAGATAGGGGATGTTCTACTGCAGAGTAGGACTCTGTTGTCCCAGTACAAGAAGTTATTACCTACCACAAGCCAAATGAGAAATTGATTTGTAAAATTTATGATAAGTGGATTAAGTGGGCGAAGGCAGATACCTTCTTAGCCTTGCCAGCTGGCAGGTCCTTCCAGCCATCTCACTTAATGCAGATGTTACAATTTATACAGAATAGGTATAAAAATAAGGATAAGAGTTTAGCCAGTCATGTACAGGTACACAGCTGGTTTATTATGACCAAAACATATTTAGATAAGCAGAATAAGGTGCCTGTGGATGTTAAAATTGAGTCTAATGTGGAAAATGAGCTTCCACCATGTTATACTAACAGTTTAGCTTTAGAACCACGTAAGGACATCAGCCTCAGACTGTTATAGTTTTGCAGCTAGGTTCTGGGTTTCAGTCATTACCACCTACTTCTGTAGCTCCTGATCCACCTATTACAGCAGTTGGATATAAATCTTTATATCCAGATGTTTCTCAAGGTGGCAAGGATGGAATTAAAGGCACTCCTTATCCTGCTGAGTGCCCTCCCCGCCCCTTGAGTGTTTCAAGCACCTGCATAGAGGGGAGTGAGGAACAGGCGTGGTTTGATATTGCAGGATGAGTGAAATGTATGCCTGTGGAACCAGACTGTGGGCTGGATGAGCAGATTAAGGGGATAAATAATGTTAATGTTAATGTAAGGCATGGTCAAGAGAGATCCCGTCGCAGTATTAATATGCCTACTAAAGAAGATTGGGATAAGATAAAGGAAGATCAAATTGCTGCAGACAGGATTCATTTAAGTAATGCATTGGAGCTTCCGCAGTTAATAAATCAGGTAGAAGTACTGGAACATCATTTAAAGTCACAGATGAATACCCCTATAACGCCGAGGCATCTTCCTGCAGCACCTGTTACCTCTGGCGCTGTACCCAAAATATCCAGATCTAAGTCATTGAAAACACATTCTATGGAGCTGCGAGATAGGATAGGACCCACCGCAGTTCCTCTTTTGCAGGATTCTGAAAAGGAATTCATAGGAGTTACGTGTGCTCAGAGAGAGCCCCTTCTTCCCCGTGATTATGTTGCTAGGGAAGAATCATCAGACTTTTATGTTGTGCCATGGGTTACTCACCTGAATGTGTGGACATCCCAATTGTCCCCCCAGATGTGCACGTACCCCTTAGAAGGTGATTTAACAGGAGGAGGAGAGCGACAGCCTACAGGTTTTTTCTCACTTTCTTTGGACTCTTTGTTGGACATTACCTGGTAATTTACTGCTGCGTGTCTGTCTTCCAGGGGTAGTCGAGCTCTGCCCCGACGGTGAGAACACCTACCAATAGACAGCAGCCATGTCATAAGGAGGAGCCGGTAGTGGAGGATTTAAGGGCTCTCCTGCGGCGTTTTCATCGAGGAGGAGAGCGACAGCCTACAGGTTTTTTCTCACTTTCTTTGGACTCTTTGTTGGACATTACCTGGTAATTTACTGCTGCGTGTCTGTCTTCCGGGGGTAGACAAGCTCTGCCCCGACGGTGAGAACACCTACCAATAGACAGCAGCCACGTCATAAGGAGGAGCCGGTAGTGGAGGATTTAAGGGCTCTCCTACGGCGCGAAGCAGCCGTCGGCGCGCAGCCGAAGCCACGCGCCAAAGGGGCGTGCGGCTTTGACCGGCTTCGACCGGATTTGCTGGATTTGTTGGACCAACTGGGATCCTGTTTTCCTTTTTTGAACCAGGCAGGTAAGCAATGTCTTACTCTCCTCTACCTCCTAAGTGAACACTTATTAAAGTAAGAACCACCTGACAAGCCTGAGTAAAATTTTTCTTGAAGAATATTATAATGCCTCACACCAAGAGAAAGGCAAAAATCAAGCCAACTCTTGGTGTATCTATAGAATCCACTCAGAGATTTATGCCAGAGTGGTTAAATTCTCTTCCATCAACCCCTGTGGAGGGGGCCGCAGGTGGGGAAGACCTGGAGCGGGAGTCTCTCCATATGGCCGAGGACATCTCGTTAAGTCCGGGGGCGCCTGAGATGCCATCACCACCTGGGAAATATGGGGTTAGTCCCCAGTTAGAACCAGGAACACCTAATCAGAATCAAGATGATCGGGGAAGTCTACCAAAATCAGACACATTATCTAAACCGGATAACAGCTATGTTCAATTATTTATACCAGAGCAAGGGAGTACCCCAAAGACTGTTAAGAAACATGTACAAAATGTTTGTCATCTTCAAAAAGGGGACAGTCTTGTAGATAAGAAAGTTAAGGATGTTGAAATAAAACCTGGAACTATCACAATGGAAACATTGTGGAACTATATTGCTAAATTGCATTCCTCCATTATAAAACTTGCAGACGTAGTTCAAGAGACCAATGTTGTAGTAAAAAAGAATTCTGAGATATTGTATAATCAACAAAAGCAAATTCAGAATATAGATAGAAGAGTAGAACAGGTAGAAAAAATTCAGCATCTACAAATTAAAGCAGATAGTGAAGTACAGAGAAAGATTGAATATTTAGAAAACTATACTCGAGCTTTAAATTTAAGAGTGATAAATTTCCCGAAATTAGATAAAATTAGCCCAGTAGAGTCATTTAAAATTTATGTTAAACAAGTATTAAACATTCCTGAACAAGCCTTCTTTTTGAAGAATACTGTAAAGAAAAGGGGTAAAGAATTAGAACAGGAGGGAAAAGAACAGGATGTAAGTCTGCAAAAAGTAGAAAATGAGATATCTATGAATCTTACAGATTTTTTGACAAAATCTCAGGAGGAGATAAAGATTGAAAATTGTGGAACGATGATATTAATGTTTGCATTGGTTTCAGATAAAGAAAATATCTTAAAGTTTTTCTTTAGGAACAGAGAAAAAACTTACTACGGTCAGAAAGTCTGGATTTATCCAGACTTTGTTAAGATCACGCAAATTAGAAGGAAAACATTTTTGGCTTATAGGAAAAATGTAGTAGATGGAGGGGGACACTTTTTGTTAAAATATCCCTGTACATGCGTTATAAAATATAAAGGACATAACTACCAGTTCACTAACCCCGACCATCTTAGAACTCTGTTGGGAATAGATGATCAGGCTAAAGAGAATAGTTAGAAGAGAATCTTACTTTTTTCTTATAGTATAAAATTATTATATGTTACCTTAAGTATACGCTCTGAAAGAAATGGTGTGTTCACTTATTGTTTCTTTGAATGATGCAGAATATTATGTGAAATTAGATGGGATTACATTTACTGGTTAAATTTTTCTTTCTCTACATAATCTGTATTGTTTCATTAAACCTTGTATGTAATAACAAGAAGGTGATTTAACACATGAAGGAATGAATACTGCCCGTAGTGCTATCCGGGGCATGCCCAATCCTGGCTGGTCACATAACTTGCAATCATATATGCATAAGGGATTGGTTGTCTGGGAAAAATATGAGGGTAAATATTTATCCACTAGTCCTATTGGTGTGTCAGAATCTGTTAAAGCTTTACCAATTTTGATAACACAAATTTCTCCGGTACAGCCACCTATGAATGTATATTCCCCGTGGTCTTTTACTGATTTGCAGACATTGTTAGATAAGTTACCCAGTATTTTGCGAGGTGCAGGGCCATGGATAAGTGAATTTGAGAAACATACAAGTGGATATCAATTGGCAGTGGGAGATTTAAAGGCAGTTTTGGCACAGACCCCTGGGTTGAATCCCACACTTGTGTGGACATTCGCTGGGAGGTCGAGAGTTATAGATTCTAATTTATATGATGGGGATGGGTTTAACCAGCACCGAGCTGCCTTATGGCAGAGCCTGTGCCAGTTATATCCACAGCAGCATGATTTTGCCCGTTTAACAACAGTACACTGGAATCCAAAGTTTAAAACGTTTGATGAGCATTTGCATGGGTTTCAAACTATTTATCAGCAGGAGATGGGAGAGCCGTTCAGCTCTCCTAATCAATTGCCAATTTTTAGTCATATGTTTGTGCAATCATTGCCAGAGAAAATGCGGACCTCTCTTTTAAATGTTGTAGGTTTGCAGAATATGGACTGGACCACTATGAATAGTCATTTCCTTCATTATTTGCAGAAGTATGAGGAAGGGGTTACATAACCAGGAGATGAGTTAGTTCAATTGCAAACTAAATTATGTTCTTTACAAATTGCAAACAATGGGGTTTCACAGTCTCCTGCCATGGAGGCTAAACAAGATTTACTGGAGGGAAGGAATTTGCATGATTTGCAACATGCGATGTATGTTAATGCTCCTTTGCCAGGGAATAATGTCCCACGGCCATTCCAAATGTTTTATCTGCTTTGAAATATATTTCTTCTATTCTAACAGCTCCTGAATCCCCACTTAAGGAGATAGGGAAGACTACTATTAAGATTGGCAATCTTGTCTGGTGCACACATTTTACACACAAGACGTGGAAAGACCCGGTGTATCTGAGTCCTTTTCAAGTTGAAGCCATTACACCTACTGCCGTACGTTTGAAGGGAGAGACAGTGTGGACTCATATTAGAGACATACGACAGTAGTATTATTTGGACAAAAACAAGAAGAGGGAAAGTTATCCATTTATTATTCTGATATCCGATATAAGCATCACGATGTGGATGATAATTAGTAGTTTTGTTTGGGGCATTTTAAGGTGTGAATGTTTTCCTGTGAGAGGTATTGGTGTAACATATATAAATAATAAGTGGGTTCAAACAATCCAGGAATTGACGAAAGCTTTACCTGAGAATATTTCAAATTGTATTATTTGTACCCCTTTTCCAATTGCTATGAATCATTTACCAGCTGTTGCCTCACCTATAGGATTATGCCAGATTATAGGATTTAATGTGTCAAGCAAATGTGTCATTGGACCCTTTGACAGGTAAATTATGGTCACAATATGTAGGGAGAATGAAATTCCCACCATTGTCGGCTAGTTTGCCACCTAGAGGATACCTCTGTACTAATAATCATACAAAGTCTAATCCTATTCTATGTAATTATACATATTGTAGAACTAATAATTCATGGGTGGTAACCAAAGGTACAGTTCTGCCCAGACCCCCAATTTCTGACCTTAAACAGCAGTGTAATTGTTCCAACTCTATTGTAGTTACTAATGCAAATGATACCAGTTGTTCTAATGGTTGTTTACAGTGTGTTCTTAGAATTGCAAATACTGTTAAAATAGTAAATGAGACCTTTGCGACCGTATGATTTAAATCTAGTTATATAGCTTGTAGCGTTCTTAGGAACAGTAATGAAATCAATTCGACTTTGACCCCTTGTATACAAAGTGCAGACTGAGATGGGCTTGCTAGTCCTTATATATATGGACCTTATAGTGGAAATGCAACTTTTATTAGTAATTTTACTAATTTGTATATAGGACACTATTGATTATGTGATGAATCGGTGTATTTTCTTTGCCTGAGGATTATTATTTCTGTGTTCTAGTGACTTAACTATTTCACTAGGATAATACCTTTGCAAACACCAGCTCACCTTCAACATCGTTTAACTTCATCAGTGTCACTTGGTAAAGTGATGTATGCAAACACTGTGGAAACACAGATCACTTCAACCTACGCAGTTCTGTCTGGAAAATGATATTGCGATTTATGCAGACCCCTATTATGTCATGTAAGACTCAGTATAAACAGTATGCTAGGCTATGATGGGTAAGAACTCTTGGGAATATTATTAGAATATTTCGCAGGGGACAACCTAAGATAACCGGATACGGGCCAAGACGTTTTGTGAAGGATCTCTAGGCAAGAATCCTTCAAGAGGGGAATGTATATAACTGTTTATGCTGCAAGCCTGAAAGAACCTGAACTGATGGACTTTGTACGCTGATCATGATAAAGAATGATACAAGCTGAAACCAGGAGAGCTGCCCTATACACATTAACCTGAGCTGAAGTGAGGAAAGTTGCACGTATACAGAACCCTGAGTTGAAAGCTGGCAGCCTGTGATTGGAGAGAGATGTCAAAACTAGCCAAGGTATGATGAGTGCAAAACAAAGAAACTGTAGAGATATGTTACATATAAGTAAAGGCTACATGGAGGTAGAACTGAGTAGATTTGGGACTTACCCCCTTTGCTAGTGAAGTCTGCTGCTCCCAAGAAACTGCATTACTTGCCTTTCTTGTTTTAATAAAGTTTTTGTTTCACAGATATTTTTGGGTCGTATTGAATGAGTGCGTACCGAACATAAGGTATCAAAAGACTACCTAAAGTCTAAGGGCCCATGCCCCCATTGTCAGGAAAGAACATGAGGACTTGAGCAACAACTAGGCCTCAGCACTCCTATAGCAGTCTTGCTTTCGACAAGAGGATATGAAAGGGGTTCTATAAAGAATGACCTTAAGACAGTTCTTTATAGGCAGACTTACCTATAAGAATAATTCTTGTTGTACCAAGTTTGAGTCCACCATTCTAGGCATTGTTTGAATTCAAGGGACTTAATAATTGTTTATGAGATCTGCATAAGATTGTCCTTTAGGCACTAACTGAATTTAAAGAACTTGATAATATCATTATGTGTTCAAATTTATTTTCGCTTTGTTCAACATTTTAGATTTGACATCGCTTAGGCCGTTTGCATTAAGCTATCAATAAATTTTAATAAATGTAAAATGTAAATGTAAATTGGCATTACAGAATTAACACTTTTGGAATGTTTGTTATACAATAAAGTCATTTTGATCCATTTTTGATCATTTTGATCCATATGTAAAAATGTGATGAATGAGTCACAGTACTACAGGCTCTCATATTTTCCTCATTAGACTACTGTAATACTCTGCTATTAGGCCTCCCACAATCCACTTTACATCTACTTCAGATGCTGCAGAACTCGGCAGCCAGATTTCTGACTAGTTGTAAGAAACAAGAACACATTACTCCAATATTGATAAATCTACATTGGCTGCCTATTACACAAACAATTTGGTACAAAACCTGTTGTATCCTTCACAATGCAATCCATGGACAGAAAACTGACTGGTTGAATTTCTCAATCCGTTTACATACCCCGCATATATCTTTGAGATCTGCTAACAAAGGCCTACTGCATGTCCCCTCAGTTAATACAGGACATCTGGCCCTGGTTCGAGAACGAGTTATTTCAATTGCAGGACCGAGTCTATGGAATACCATGCCCATAGAGCAAAGACTATAAACAGAGATAAAAAAATTTAAAAAAGACCTAAAGACATGGCTCTTTGAGCTAGCCTATTCAGATGATCTTAAGAAAGGACCTTAATATCAAGTCCAGAAAATGTGTTCCCTCTTTTCCTGTTACGCATACTTCCTTCTTAAGCTACTTTACCTTGTTATAAGATTAATAATGTATAATTTTATATTTCACGATGTATTTTCCTGATTTATATCTTTGATGTAATATATTCTTTGTAAACTGTTGTGATGTAAATAATAATGATGTTATATAAAATCTTTTAAATAAATACATAAATAAATACAATTTTCAGTTCAGGTCACCTGAACAGAATGGGTACAATCCACAAAAAAATCCAAGTCCTTTTCTTTGCATTCAGTTCGGTCCCATTAAAGTCTATGAGGAAAGCAAAGCAATGCAATTTTTGAACTCCAAGGCAGACAGATAAAAAGTTGGTTGTGTATGAAACAAAGAAAGAACAGGGCCAATCATATTTTAGCACTTTTTCCACCACCTATCCCAGCTGGCATCTGCACATCATTGCCACTCAATCTTTATTAAATTAAAACTAAGAGCACTTTCAGAAGTAAACATTCTTTTCAGTCTTTCTCTTGTTGGATCTCAAATAGAGAAGGCAAAGGCTCTGGAGTTCCTTGCTTCAAAACTTAGAATAAAAAAAATATTTAAAATAGATTCAATTTACAGAAGAAAGCAAAGTGTGCTGTTAGAGTCTAGTTGTGCTTTCGGTGCTACCTAGTAGCAGGATAAAGTCTATAATATCTGTGAGAAGATTAAAGTGAGTATCACAAGTAGACTACCTCTACCTGATGATGCCATACTTATTGCCGTACATCAAAATAGCACCATTCACTGGGGTGAAGGTGTCAGTGTTAATTAACTCCGGTGCAACCCCAGCGAGTGGCATCAGAAGGGAAGAAGTGTATGATGAGGAAGAAGTGTATGGCATGTTCTTATGTTCTTATTGGCCTCATGCATTCCTTTGACAAATAAGAACATAAGAAAATGCCATACTGGGTCAGACCAAGGGTCAATCAAGCCCAGCATCCTGTTTCCAACAGTGGCCAATCCAGGCCATAAGAACCTGGCAAGTACCCAAAAGCTAAGTCTATTCCATGTTACCATTGCTAATAGCAGTGGCTATTCTCTAAGTGAACTTAATGGCAGGTAATGGACTTCTCCTCAAAGAACTTATCCAATCCTTTTTTAAACACAGCTATACTAACTGCACTAACCACATCCTCTGGCAACAAATTCCAGAGTTTAATTGTACGTTGAGTAAAAAAGAACTTTCTCCGATTAGTTTTAAATGTGCCCCATGCTAACTTCATGGAGTGCCCCCTAGTCTTTCTATTATCCGAAAGAGTAAATAACCGATTCACATCTACCCGTTCTAGACCTCTCATAATTTTAAACATCTCTATCATATCCCCCCTCAGCCATCTCTTCTCCAAGTTGAAAAGTCCTAACCTCTTTAGTCTTTCCTCACAGGGGAGCTGTTCCATTCCCCTTATCATTTTGGTAGCCCTTCTCTGTACCTTCTCCATTACAATTATATCTTTTTTGAGATGCAGTGACCAGAATTGTACACAGTATTCAAGGTGCGGTCTCACCATGGAGCGATATAGAGGCATTATGACATTTTCCGCTTTATTCACCATTCCCTTTCTAATAATTCCCAACATTCTGTTTGCTTTTTTGACTGCTGCAGCACACTGAACCGACGATTTCAATGTGTTATCCACTATGACGCCTAGATCTCTTTCTTGGGTTGTAGCACCTAATATGGAACCCAAGATTGTGTAATTATAGCATGGGTTATTTTTCCCTATATGCATCACCTTGCACTTATCCACATTAAATTTCATCTGCCATTTTGATGCCCAATTTTCCAGTCTCACAAGGTCTTCCTGCAATTTATCACAATCTGCTTGTGATTTAACTACTCTGAACAATTTTCTGTCATCTGCAAATTTGATTATATCACTCGTCGTATTTCTTTCCAGATCATTTATAAATATATTGAAAAGTAAGGGTCCCAATACAGATCCCTGAGGCACTCCACTGTCCACTCCCTTCCACTGAGAACATTGTCCATTTAATCCTACTCTCTATTTCCTTTCTTTTAGCCAGTTTGCAATCCACGAAAGGACATCACCACCTATCCCATGACTTTTTACTTTGCCTAGAAGCCTCTCATGAGGAACTTTGTCAAACGCCTTCTGAAAATCCAAGTATACTACATCTACCGGTTCACCTTTATCCGCATGTTTATTAACTCCTTCAAAAAAGTGAAGCAGATTTGAGAGGCAAGACTTGCCTTGGGTAAAGCCATGCTGACTTTGTTCCATTAAACCATGTCTTTCTATATGTTCTGTGATTTTGATGTTTAGAACACTTTTCACTATTTTCCCTGGCACTGAAGTCAGGATAACCGGTCTGTAGTTTCTCGGATCGCCCCTGGAGCCCTTTTTAAATATTGGGGTTACATTTGCTATCCTCCAGTCTTCAGGTACAATGGATGATTTTAATGATAGGTTACAAATTTTTACTAATAGGTCTGAAATTTCATTTTTTTAGTTCCTTCAGAACTCTGGGGTGTATACCATCTGGTCCAGGTGATTTACTACTCTTCAGTTTGTCAATCAGGCCTACCACATCTTCTAGGTTCACTGTGATTTGATTCAGTCCATCTGAATCATTACCCATGAAAACCTTCTCCATTACGGGTACCTCCCCAACATCCTCTTCAGTAAACACTGAAGCAAAGAAATAATTTAATCTTTCCGCGATGTCCTTATCTTCTCTAAGTGCCCCTTTAACCCCTCGATCATCTAACGGTCCAACTGACTCCCTCACAGGCTTTCTGCTTCGGATATATTTTAAAAAGTTTTTACTGTGAGTTCTTGCCTCTACAGCCAACTTCTTTTCAAATTCTCTCTTAGCCTGTCTTATCAATGTCTTCCATTTAACTTGCCAACGTTTATGCTTTATCCTATTCTGTTGGTTCCTGCTTCCAATTTTTGAATGAAGATCTTTTGGCTAAAATAGCTTCTTTCACCTCCCCTTTTAACCATGCCGGTAATCGTTTTGCCTTCTTTCCACCTTTCTTAATGTGTGGAATACATCTAGACTGTGCTTCTAGAATGGTATTTTTTAAAATGACCATGCCTCTTGGACATTTTTTACTTTTGTAGCTGCTCCTTTCAGTTTTTTTCTAACAATTTTTCTCATTTTATCAAAGTTTCCCTTTTGAAAGTTTAGCACGAGAGCCTTGGATTTGCACACTGTTCCTCTTCCAGTCATTAAATCAAATTTGATCATATTATGATCACTATTACCAAGCTGCCCCACCACCGTTACCTCTCTCACCAAGTCCGGTGCTCCACTGAGAATTAGATCTAAAATTGTTCCCTCTCTCGTTTGTTCCTGAACCAATTGCTCCATAAAGCTATCATTTATTCCATCCAGGAATGTAATCTCTCTAGCGTGTCCCGATGATACATTTACCCAGTCAATATTGGGGTAATTGAAGTCTCCCATAATTACTGCACTACGAATTTGGTTAGCTTCCCTAATTTCTCTTACCATTTCACTGTCCGTCTCACCATCTTGACCAGGTGGATGGTAGTATACCCCTATAAATACCATTTTTCCTGTTCTCTCTCTCTCTCTCTCTCTCTCTCTCTCTCTCTCTCATTACCTTAGGGTATAGTTGCCACTAATCCTGCTACTTTGCCCCTCTCTCTCTCTCAGTGCCTTAGTGTCATTGCCTCAGTTGTTGCTGTTTTTTTATTCTTCTCTTGGTGCCTTGGGATATCATGTATACCTCCTCACTCAATGCCTTGGAGTTAGAGTTAAGAACATAAGAACATAAGAAATTGCCATGCTGGGTCAGACCAAGGGTCCATCAAGCCCAGCATCCTGTTTCCAACAGAGGCCAAACCAGGCCACAGGAACCTGGCAATTACCCAAACACTAAGAAGATCCCATGCTCTGATGCAATTAATAGCAGTGGCTATTCCCTAAGTAAACTTGATTAATAGCAGTTAATGGACTTCTCCTCCAAGAAATTATCCAAACCTTTTTTGAACCCAGCTTTACTAACTGCACTAACCACATCCTCTGGCAACAAATTCCAGAGCTTTATTGTGTGTTGATTGCTACTTGCTAACTTCATGGAATTCCCCCTAGTCCTTCTATTATTCGAAAGAATAAATAACTGATTCACATCTACCCGTTCTAGACCTCTCATGATTTTAAACACCTCTATCATATCCCCCCTCAGCCGTCTCTTCTCCAAGCTGCACAGCCCTAACCTCTTCAGCCTTTCCTCATAGGGAAGCTGTTCCATCACCTTTATCATTTTGCTTGTCCTTCTCTGTACCTTCTCCATCACAACTATATCTTTTTTGAGATGCGGCGACCAGAATTATCAGATCCACTCCTGGTTATGCCTTATTGCAGGATGGATATGCAGTTGCAGGATAGATATGCAGTTTTGATTTTCTTAGGAAAATCAATGTGACAATCTGAACTACAAATCCGTACATGCAATGGAGCAAAGCCAAGACTGGATCAGCTTGCTTGGTTGACCTGGGGTCAGTTGGCAGCCCTACTTGGATTGTTTATTCTGTCTCTGCTACATGCTTAACTCAGTCTTTATTCACAGACAGAGGAGGCTGCTTCATCAATGCCAAATTTTATTAAGAGACAAAACAAATTATCAGAGTTGTACTACACATAAACTGGAGCAATGACCACTGCAGTCTGACCCTCTGAAATAAAGACAGGTAAAACGAGGATAATTCTGCAGGCTTGGCAAGATTAGCTGCTGCTGTACACAGTCTGACCAAAGCTGACCAGAATTGACTGAAAACATGAGGCAAAAACTATCAGGCATCCTTGCTTCCCCATCAGTGATTAACTCTTTAGATCCAGCTATAATGAATATTTATTTATTTATTTATTTATTTATTTTTACTTTTTATATACCGACGTTCCTGTATAATATACATATCACACCGGTGTACAAGGAAGTAAAACTGTCGCCTCGAGGGCGGCTTACATTTTAACAATTAACAAATATGTTATGGGTCGTGGATCCTTGGGCCAGAGGGAGTTGCCGCCACCTATGGGGAGAAGCCCCAAAGGCTCCCTCCATTGGCTGACAAGTCTGTAAAGGAGCAGAGACCCCACTGGAGCTTCACCACTACCATTCCACGTTCCCCTCAGGTTGAGCCCTTGGGTACCGGGGCCGACTGGACTTATGTGGGGTCTCTGGCTCGGGCTGAGGTTGGTGGCGAATCTCATGGTCAGTGGCACCAGCAAGGGTCGTGGCAGGCAGCAAGTCTTGTGGTCCAAAGTACAGGGTAGGGTCATGGCAGGAGGCGGATCTCATGGTTGGAAGTACAGGCTAAGGTCATGGCAGGCGGCGAATCTCATGGTCTGAAGTACAGGCTAGGATTGTGGCAGGTGGTGAATCTTGTGGTCCGAAATACAGGCTAGGGTCAAAGTCCAGGTGAAGGTCAAAATCCAGAAGAAACGCGAGATGCAGGAACCCTCTTGGGAAACAAGCAGGAGCCAAGAAGCCAAGGCCCTTGCAGCTTCAGCTCATGACCTCTGGTTCTGCTTATTTTTTTCAGCTGAAGAAGAACCAATGTCAGGAAGACTAAGAACCAATGTCAGGAAGTATTTCTTCATGGAGAGAGTGGTGGATGCCTGGAATGCCCTTCCGGAGGAAGTGGTGAAGTCCAAAACTGTGAAGGACTTCAAAGGGGCATGGGATAAACACTGTGGATCCATCAGGTCTAGACGACGCGTATAAAAAGGAGGCAGCAAAACACTGCACGGAGTGGCAGTAGCCACAGAGGCATTCACGGAGTGGGATGCCAGTGGCCAGTGGTTGTTGTTCCACCTTCACAGAGTGGAAGGATGGAGGGCTGCTATCTCCAAATTAAAAAAAAAACCAACAAAAAAACAGGGGTGGGTTCATGGGCTATAGGTATTACCAATTATTAGGCTTATTCAATTACCAATTATTAGGCTTATTCAATATTTGTTGATAGTTAATGTGACCTTCAAGGCATAATTCACTTTCAATGCATATCCAGCATAGCTCTCTGCTTCAACAGCAGGGGAGAAGAAAAACTAATACTTCACGCATATCCAGCATATCCACGCATATCACGCATATCCAGCATATCTTACTCTCTGCTTTAACGGCAGAGAGCTATGCTGCTGCTTACCCAACTAATCAAGCTTGATATTTCACTTGGATGCAGCTCCATCACTGCTCTCTACATTAATAGTGGGGGTGAAAGGGAAATAGAACCTAAGGTTTCTAAGAGCCAAGAGAAACAGATAAGTATGAGAAAAAAGAAGTGTGAAGCTTGCTGGGCAGACTGGATGGACCGATTGGTCTTCTTCTGCCGTCATTTCTATGTTTCTATGTTTCTATGTAAGTGCGCACTAACGGAAGGTTAGTGCGCACTAACGCAAGTTAGTGCGCACTATCAAAAATTGTTACTTAATGGTTTATAAGTAACATTTGAGGAAATGTTATTAGCTAGAGGTGCGCACTAAGCCGCGCATGCTTGGTGCTGTCCCCTGTGGCCATTTTGCTACCAGATATAGCACACACTAGCCAGAAAGAGAAAAAAAAGTACCAGCAGGCTGCAGCAGTGACAGTGCCAGCAGTAGCCACTAGCCAGTAGCCAGTCTAGCCTCAGCCTGCTCTTTAAATTTAACCACTGTAAGTATAATAAATTAATAATAAAGTTTTTTGTTTAGTTTTTCTATAGTATGTTAATGTTTTGAAGCTCAGGTTGCAAGTTTCTTTATTAAATGTTTTGTTTTACTAAAATAGCATATAGAGAAGTACTTAATTTCATTTTATGTAAAGTTTCTTTAGTTTAATACACAAAGTACTTCATTTTATTTTATTCTACTCTAGTGAAAAAAAAAGAAGTTTAGTTTAACACAGGAACTGCAAACTTGAGCACAGTGAATTGGGGGGGGGGGAGGGATGTGAAGGGGAGACAGCAGCTCTGATTTTCTGAAGAGATCTGTCCTTCAGAGACCAGGGAGTGGGACTGCTTGGCCCTTCACCTCCCCCTTTCCCTCCCCTTTGTCAAGCTACCAACCATTTCCATTTCCCATCCCCCATATATTAAACCATCACCTCAGTGGGAACTTTGGTAACATCAATAAATAAGAGGGCAGCCAATAGGAATACATATTCATTCCTAACTGACATTAACTGACCTGAAAAGTGTCAAATTGTATCATTTTCTGTTAGTGCACACTAACAATGGGTAGTGTGCACTAACTTCCTGTTAGCGTGCACTAACTCCCGTTACTGCGCACTAAGATGATTAACGATTTTTTACAATAAATCGGTGGAATTTCTATTGTTTCGCACTCTTTAATGATTAATGACGATATTAAAAATATCAGACGATAATTTAAATCATTAAAAAATGATTCACATCCCTACTTTTTATAACCAATTGAGCTGTAGGTGGTAATTCTTTTCGCCAGTGTGCTGTCAGTTCTTGTAGTGCAGCGCATAAGACGTGATCGATCACAATTCGAGCATATGGTATTCATGACGTAGGATAAGCTTAAAGCAAATAAATCGCAGGCAAAAAGGGAATCGCCACCCCTACCATTTGTAGTAGCGTATCTTCAACCCATCTCCAGTAGAGCACAACTCTGGGGAAGCTCCACCATATATGTAGTAAAGAGCCCTACATGTTACAATTCCTCCAACATGTAGAATCTTGGGTCGGATATATTCTACGTAATTTAAGGGGGGTAAGTTACCAACGATATAGCAGCTTGTAATTGGTTTCAATGGTAGTAGCTGAAACAGAGCTTTTGGTGGTATTCATAAAGCAGCCTGCCCATTGTTTAGCAGACCATTGAAGACCTAAGTCCTGTATCCATGCAGATTGATGACACATAGTAGTTGAAAGAGACTGTCACAGCCAGGTGTATATTTTAGATATGACCCCCTTAGGTGTTATATATTGATACCACAGGTCTTCAAAGTCTGTCCTTGCCCTGTTGATGTGTTCCTTAAGATATTTGTCCTGAAGGCAATGGTGCAGCTGAAGATAATGATAATATTCAGTGTCAGGCAGCCCATATTGTCATTGTAGGGCCTCAAATGGAATTATGGTTGCATCATCTATCAATAGTCCACAGGACCATATGCCTCATTTATGCCATAGATGAGGAAAGCCACCCACAGCATCAATTGTGTCTCCCCCCTTACCTAGGGGTAATAATGGTGATACTAGCCTGTGACCCGTCAACTCCATCCGACATTTATTACATATTTTCTGAGTCACCATAGTAAAGGGGTTACGAACCGTCCTCTCCCCGTCCTTCTTTGGTAATCCCCAAAGGCAATTATATAATGTGTTTTCCCCATCTATTGTCTGTTCAATATATACCCACTGTTTTTGATCCCTTCTAGCAGTCCACTCTGGGACCACTCGCAGTTGGGTTGTATGATAGTATTTGAGAAAATTTGGAACTGCCATCCCCCCGTTAACTTTAGGGCAACAGAGTAATTTCCTTGCAATGTGGGGAGGCCTCCTATGCCATAAGAAATGAAAAGCTTTGGTGTGCAGGGCTTTTAGAAATTTAATCAGTAGTTCTATGGTGAGCTTCTGAAACAGGTATAGCAACCTGGGGAGCACCATCATTTTAAGAACTACCACCCTCCCTAGCCAGGATAGCATGTATGCGCACGAGATCTCAAGGTCCTTAGCTGTTTTTGCCATCAGAGGGGCTTAATTTAAAGCAAATAACTGCTTCCAATCTGCACCCAAGTGTATTCCCAAATAATGTATACAGTTAGAAGTCCATTTAAAGGGAAATTGAGTCTGAATGTATGACACCTGGATGTCTGTAAGAGAGATATTTAAAATGTCCGTCTTTGTCATATTGACCTTAAAACCCGATATCATATTAAATCTATCCATTTCCCTGACCAATATGGGTAATGTAAGTTGAGGATGGGCAATAGAAAATAGATTATCATCCGCGAATAGCAAAATTTTATAGTGGGCCTCATCGACTACAATCCCCTTTATGTCAGCATTTTGTCGAATAGTGGCTGCCAGAGGTTCCATAAAGAGAGAGAATAAAAATGGAGAAAGTGGACATCCCTGCCTAGTTCCTCTGCCTAACTCAAAGGTAGGGGAGTAAGATCCATTTACCTTAATACAGACCTTAGGAGAGGAGTACATAGCCAACAGCCAGGTTCTAAAGTTATTCCCTAGTCCTACTTTTTGTAATACGTGGAACAAAAACCCCCAATGGACTCTATCGAAAGCTTTTTCCGCATCCACAGCGGGATTCTTACTCTCCCGAGCTATCCACATTAAATTAACTATTTTATGCAAATTATGAGCTTGCCTGCCTGGTATAAATCCCGATTGGTCAGGATGGATTAAGGCAGGCAGTACTCTATTTAGTCTACTAACTAACACTTTCGCCAATATTTTTTTTTAAATTTTTTATTTTGCAAATTTCAAACTTGAATACAATTCAAATAGAAATAATCATAAACCAGGAGAACATAGCATATCATTACATATATTACCCATAGGGGGAAAAATATATTATATCTATCACAACATTACAAATTATAAACATCTGTATCTCCCTGTTACAAAACAATGTGAGAGAGGATCCTTCTTTAGAGCAAAATATACCAAATAATTCAAATTCAGACATTGGGAGATTACGGAGTACACTTTCTTTTACAACTAAGAAGAAGATGTAATTAGCTCAGTTCCTAGGTTCCGTCAACTTTCTAAGTATTCCTCTAACTGTTCAGGTTCATAGGAAACAAATCTTGTTCCATCAATTTTCATTATACATTTACAAGGAAATCTGATAGTTAACTGTATACCAAAGCCAGATTAGCCAACACTAGAAATATTTTACGTCTTAGCTGAGTCTCCTTAGAGACATCAGGATAAATCCATAATTTTTGCCCCAAATATAAGGAAGAATTTTACTTAAGAATAACTTTAATACATTATCTCTATCTTCTGAGAATTTAAATTTCACAAATAAGGTTCCTCGCATTTCAGTTTGAGAACTATAAGAAGTCTCTATCAATTCTGTGACATTCAGTGAGGTTCTATCTTGTAAGTTTTCATTTTGTTGCTCATTTTTCCTCAGTAAAAAATATGCCTTCAATACCACAGGTAACTTTTCGGGTGTTAATAACAATATTTTTTGAAAATAGTTATTTAATTGTTCCTTTGGAGAAATAATTTTGCATTTGGGAAAGTTTAATATCCTTAAGTTGTTATATCTTATGGAATTTTCTATACTTTCCACTTTCTTCTCAAGTATAGTTTCTCCTTTAATTATTGAAAGCTGCACACTTTTTATCTGTTCTATTTCTTCTTCCACTTTTATCAAATTCACTGTATGTTGATTTATTTCTGGTGTTAGATTGTATAAAGCAGTTTGCATTTCTTTTATATTTGTACACAAGTTAATTATGGCGTTTTGCATCAACATTATGACCTGCCATATCAGGTCCATAGTACCAACCTTTGGTTTTTCACTTGGCTCAAAAGGTAACAAAGTTAATGCATGAGAAAGAGATGTACCTTGATTTTCTTGGTTCCTTTGGAACTGGGCTTTCTTCAACACTGTTCCAGCTACTATCGAACAGGAACTAGCTTGGGCTTCGCTGAAACTTCCTTCCACTTGTGGGGAGGAGATGACGGGGCCTCCTGCCATCTCTAATGCCGTTGTTGTTCCAGCTGCTCCCTCCCCAATAGGGCTGACTTCCACAGATGCCATCCATCCTCGCTGTAAGTCTGGGTTCGCAGATATATCGGCAAGACCTGGTGGAGTGGGAATTGTAGGAGCCCCGGGACTTAGAGTAGTGTCTCCCTGGAGCAATGGCACTTGCTCTCCACCTTTTTGCTCAACGGGATACTCCAGGGATATAACCTCCGACTGTGGTTGGAAGCCCGTCAGCGTTGTTTCAATTAGCATGGGTCTTACTGGGGTCGGGGCACCATCTCTTACTCTGCCTTTATGCTTGGTATGTGGCATCTTCCGAGGCCGGCAAACAGGAAAAAAGTACCGAAAATCACAATGCTACTGGCGCTTCACAAACCCACATCTCCCAAGAACACCATCTTAGATCTCACCAATATTTTTAAATCTAAATTTAAAAGGGATATTGGTCTATACAATCCACATAGTGACTTATCCTTTCCTGGCTTTGGTAAGATACCTGTTAATTCCATGGTGGGTGGTAATACTGGAATCAATAGGAGATCATTATATACTTTTTGTAGAAAAGTCCGGTGAAGCCATCAAGGCCTGGGGCTTTATGGGGTTTTAGTGTGGAGATTGCTTGGACTATCTCTCCTTGGGTTATCAGCCCTTCCAATGTTAACAACTGATCATCAGTCAGAGAGGGCAACTGACCCTCAGCTAAATAGATGTCTATATCATTGTCAGAGATCGGGTGATCATTAGTATATAGTTCTTTGTAAAATTGTACAAATTGATTCCTAATATTCTTATTGTCCAGAACATATTTGCCATCTTGTCCTTTAATTTTCAAAATAGTGTTCTGGGATACCTGTTGTTTTAACTGCCTAGTTAACAATTTACCTGGTCTGTTGCCCTCAATGAAATAGGTGCTCCTGGATTTATCCATCTTATCAATAATTTCCCCGTCTAAAATTGTTCGAAGCTCATCCTCTTTTTGTCCAGTTCTTGGAGTATCTTCCCTCCACCCATGGTTTTTTGTTGTGTCTCCAATGTGCCTATTTCCCTGATCAAGTCTATTCGGGACTGTTGGGATCTTTTTTTAAGTGCTGCCGCTTTAGTGATCAGTGTCCCGCGGATGACAACTTTAAAGCCTTCACATAGTATGCCTGGTGTTACTGTTCCATTATAATTAAGTAGAAAATATTCTTTAATTTCGTCCCATAGTGATTCATATAACCGACTATTAGAAAGCAAAGTATTATTCAGCCCCCAATACTTAGTGGTTCATCGGCCTGTATGCAGAATGTTCCCAGAATGGGAGAGTGCTCTGACCAGGTTATGGGTCCAATCTGCATGCTCTTGCACCCTGCCACACCAAGGTTTGCTGCCTAGTCACATATCAATACGTGAATAGGTTCCATGAACCCTGGAATTAAAAGTAAAATCCCTGTCTGATTGGTGTTGAATACGCCAAAGATCATAGAGGCCTCAGTTGTCCATAAGGAGTGTTAGGCGTTGTCGATAACCCTTGGGCCCTCCTCCTGTGGAAGGGCTGTGATCCAGCTGAGGGTGTAAAATAGTATTACCCCCCCCCCCCCCCCATTAGTAAAGGACCTTGGATAAAGTCACTGAGTGATTGATCCAGCTGGGTAAAAAAGTCACCCTGATTGGAATTAGGACAATAAATGTTGAGGAGGGTCAGCAGAATATTATCTAATTTAAGCATCAATTCTATATAATGACCTCTCCTATCCCATTTGCAATCAAGGACTTCCACTCTCGGATCTTTGGCAAACATTATTCCCACCCCACATTTCTTTTTCTCCTCACAGTTAGAGGCCAAGAAGATCTGTGGGTAGTCCCGATCCCATAGTAAGTGTTTGTCCTTTCTGAGTAAGTGTGTTTCCTGAATAAAGTATACAGATGCCTTAGATGCCCTAGCATCATTAAAAAGCAACTGGCACTTTCTAGGATGATTGAGCCCCTTGACATTAAGGGATATAATAGTCAAGTTAGCCATTGGGGATAGCAAAGAGATATCTTAATATTATTTCTAGCCAGCGTTCCATGCCCCTAGTTCCACAGCAGGATATACATATCAAATTTCCTTGCCCCTCTAACATCAACTGATAATGCCCCCACTCACCTCTCCTCCACCCTCATTTCAATCACTAGCGAGGATCCCATCCTCACCCTGACTACAACGGAGGAATGGCATCATCCCATGTAGTCTGCAAATACCATGCTATATAAGTGGTATGTCTAAATCATTAACTTGTGAATTCCCCCCCCCCCCCCATTAACAGTAAGTCCCAGCATACATAATCCACAGAGCCATGCAACGTGAACTTCTTCAGACTCGTGATGAGAGAGGCCAGAACAGCATTAGCCCCCCTTGGCAAGTTATATGGAAGATGAAGTAAATGTACGAGCGGAAGATGAATCCACAAGGTCTTCAAGTGTCCGGATATCATCCAATCTGGTGGCCAGGCTCAGGTGGTAACATTTTCTGCAGAAATACTAGTACCATCTTGTCTTCTCAGGCGTTTCCCGCCCTTAACAGCTCTCTGCCATCTTGGGGCCTCTGGGCCCCCTGAAGTCGGCCCACCCGCTGGCTGCTCTTTTATTTCAATGCCTTGCTGCCGCGAAAATATTTCTGCCATCTCCGGCATTCTCGCCGTGCAAGAATCACCACTGATATTGAACAGGATACAAACGGGTACAGCCACTTGTACTTTACGTTCTCCATTCTCAAAGTGTCTGTGATAGTTTTCATGGCTTTGCACCGTTGTAGTGTAGCTGCCGAGAGGTCATTGAAAATTTGGATCTTTGAACCTTTCCACATTATGTTTCCCATGGACCTAGCCTTATTCATAACTTGTTCCTTAACTGAGAAGCTTTGCAGGCATGTGATTATGTCCTGGGGTTGGTTATTATTAGGCTTCCCCAGGGAGCGATGTGAACAGTCAACTGCGATCCTTTGGTCATAAGGCTGGGCTGCTTCGGAACTTAATATGGTTTTGCATAAGGCCTGGACCAAGGCAATGTAATTGTTCATCCCTTCTTCTTCCGGCACACCGCGGATTCTAAAGTTGTTTCGTTGGTGCCTATTTTCCAGGTCCTCAAGCTTGGTGGCCAGATCTTCTGTAGTGTGTTTCAGCGCTAGCATATCCTTTGCTTGCTGTGAGAGCACCATTGTTTGATCTTCCGTGGTCTGCTTCAGCTCGTGGACTCGCTCACCTATCTCCTCCACATCTTTGAGCAATTCTCCCAATGCATCCTGTATTTCCATCTTGAACGCCTGAATAATTTCTTTTTTAATATCTTGGAGCCACTGCTTAAGCTCCTGTTGTGTAGGGCTAGATTCCGTGCCCGACTCTATCTGAGCCTCTTCTGATGATGTGGTTCCCGGTGCCATTTCACCTTCATCCTCTAAGGCCGGCATTTTCGGAGCCACGGAGCTCCCGCCAAATGAGAACTCATCCAGGTCTATCATTCTGCGTCACATCGCCATAGTCTCCACGGGTTTGGGTTAACCAAAATTTTATGATTGGAGGGGCAGTTGCTTATTTTTAATCTGCTTTTTGTCCCCAGCCACACGGAGCTGAAGAGTCAGGCAGCCATTCACTAAGGATGATGTCACTTCCTCTCCTGCCCGAGCCATTTTTTAAGATGGCGCTGGCTGTCCATTGCTCCTATCATGTGACAGAGGCCGGCCAATGGCTCTGATAGCCCCTGACACATGGTAAGGGCAAAGGGCCACCGGCGCTATTTTGTTTACTGGCAGCTGATGGTCCGAGAGTAGGAGATCGCTCCCGGGACCCCTGCTGGACCACCAGGGACTTTTAGCAAGTTTTGGGGGGATTGGGAGGGTGAGGGATTGTAATTCATTAAATCTGAAGGGTTGGGATGTTTTGGTTTTTTTCGGTTTGGGACAGCCAAAAAAAAATCAGCCCAAACCGCGGGAAACGAAATTTCCCGTGGCGGGCCGATAACGAAAGCCGAACCAAAAGGTTCTGCTGAATCACATCTCTAATATGTGTATAACTTAATTGTGCAATTTCACACCATCTAATTAACTAGCGCTCTTGACCTCAGACTCATCATTTGTCTGCTATTGTTTGGGTGGGATGTCTGGGTGAATGGGGAGGAGATCAGGGTGAAGAACTTAGAGAGACTTAATCACCTGGAGAAGGACTGGATGAACTGGTGGAGGTATCTGCAAACTGATGATTTACACATGCATGTTTTGAAATATACCAACTCCCATGTTCAAAGCAAGGTTTTACGCAATAAAGTTACTTTTTTTGCAGATAAAATATACGCATGTATATTTAGAAAATAGATAGGAAAAGTACACGCTTTCAATCTATTGCAGATTTTCGTGCTTGGGTAGTCATATGCATACTTTATAATCTGTGTGTACCTGATATGTGCAGGCTATAAAATACTGTAGTAGATTTTTTTGAAAATTTCCCTCTTAGATGTCAAATGTAAAATCATTTTAATTTTCTTGCATGGTTTTCAGCTTACTTTAGTTTTTCCATAAAACAATCTTTCATTGGTTTTTAAATAGCAGACTTGTAATGTGTTACTTCTGCCTTATAAATGGAATATTAAGAGCAGATTTAGGTTTATGCCATTTCCTCTCTAAATAGTGACTTTTATTTCGAAGAACACTTAAACCTTGATGATACCAAGGAGAAGAATGATTTAATTTCACCAGATGATT
This sequence comes from Rhinatrema bivittatum, assembly GCF_901001135.1. NCBI lineage: Eukaryota > Metazoa > Chordata > Amphibia > Gymnophiona > Rhinatrematidae > Rhinatrema > Rhinatrema bivittatum. The sequence continues at coordinate 361,816,129 of NC_042616.1, read as the reverse complement.
TGAAGGGGAGCAGTTTTCTGTAATGCTGAAAATAAGGATGAGTTCTACAGTGATTGATCAACAGATGAACAGGAAAATTCTAAATATCAGCCAAAGTCTTGCTATAGAAACATAGAAATGATGGCAGAAAAGGACCAAACTGTCCATACAGTCTGCCCAGCAAGCTTATGATTGCATCTTCTATGCCGCACAGGCTACCCCATGCTTATCAGTTTCCCAGACTATAAAAGTCAGGCCATCGTTGGTTGCTCTTTGAATCCAATTCCCATTACGCCTTGCCGGTGAAGAAGAGAACAGCATTGGAGTTGCATCAAAATATCAGGCTTATTGGTTAAGATTAGAAACCGTGGCATCACCAAGCTACCCCATACTTATTTGTTGCCCCAGATCGTAAAAGTTGGGGCCCTCGTTGGTTGCTGTTCGAATCCAGTTCCTCTTTCACCCTGCAACTGAAGCAGAGAGCCATGATGGACTTGCATCAAGAATATGAAGGCTTGTTGGTTAAGGGTAGTAACAGCGCACTGGCAAGTTACCCCCATGCATTCTTTTTCTCTTCTTTTTTTTTTAATTCTTTATCATTTTTCATATACAAACCCAACATCAGTTTGTGACAGTAATATGTAGTTCTGACAAATTAGAAATATAAAATTAAAGCATAAACAACAGACTCAAACACATCACAATGTCATTTCCACTATAGTTATACAGTCAATAAATAGGAAACTCCTCGGGAGAAAGAAATTTTAAGGGAGATTCTCAACCATCATATATTTTATCAGAAAAGGCTTAACATAGAATACCTGCCTATTTTTCTTTCTTTCTTAACTAGTTGTTGGGGAAGAAGTGACTAATTTCCTTTGTTCAACAAAACTTTTTAATTGCTCGGGCACAGAAAAAATAAAGAGATCCTCCTGTTTTCTTATTAAGCACCTATACGGAAACCGTAAAATAAAAGAGAAACCCAATGATATCACTTCTTGATGAAGGGCTAAAAATCCCTTTCGCCGATTCTGTGTAATCAAAGCTAAATCAGGGAAGATCTTTACTGGTTTATCAAAATATATGATAGGGTACTTACTAAAATATCTTTTCATAATTTTATTTACATCCTGAGTACAAGTAACAGATACTAATAATGTCCCCCTATCTATTACCTGTAAGGTAGAATTCTCAAGAACATTTGTTAGATCTTCCTGAAAGGGCATTTCAGACCTATTAAAGTTGTCATTTCTGGGTTTAGGCAAAAAAAAACCAACATGAATTTATTACTGGCAATTCAACTTCAGTAAAGCTTAGCATTTCAGAGAAAAACTTCTTAATAGTAACCAAAGATACTTCCCCAACCACTCTGGGGAAGATAAGAAAACATAAATTCAAACGTTTAGCATTATTTTCAAGAGACTCTATCCATCTCGCTAGAAATTCTCTTTCACCACAGCAGTGTTAAACTCCTGATTTTTTTTCTCTTTTTCTTCAAGTATTTTAACTCTGTCCACTGAGTTCTTTATTTGTTTTTGAAGTTGAAGGATATCTTGTTGATTTTTAACATTTATAGAATCCAATTTTTTATTTAAACCCTTTATATTACTTGCCATTCCAGCCACCAAGTCCCACAATGCGTCTAGTGTTACCACTGCAGGCCGTGATAGGGCTTCCAGGGACTCACCGCTGGCAGCCTGTTCTTCACCCCCAAAAATGGAGTTTGCCGAAACCAGTTCACGACTCTCCTCCTCTAGTCTCGGACCGGCTGCCTCCATTTCCAATCCCTTTTCGTGGGGCTGAGTAGCCCCCACCTCTGGACTAGAAGTGATGTACTCTGCGGTAGCTCCTCCGGGGCTCCCATCGAACATTCTCTGTGCTGGTGGCGATCTACAATTGGGGCTCAGTGACGCCTCCTTTGCCGACTCAAGCTGCCCTCCCAAGCGACTCAGTACATCAGGATCCTCGGCTCCTGGAAGTTCAGCAGGCGAGGTCATATAACGAATTATTTCTTGCTGTATTGGCAAGGGTAATGGTAGGGAAGGATAAACCCTCACCTTACCCTTCCACTTAGGAGGCATTCATAACCCAAACTCTTTAGAAACGAGCAAAAGCAAGGAGTAATTCAGAGCATGACCTCACTCTTTGCCGCCATCTTGCCTCTCCTCAAGAGGGTAATTCACATTCTTTTCTTCATTTCCATCCTTTAGCCTTTGGGTATCCACAGTGTTTATCCCATGATTCTTTGAATTCTTTCACAGTTTTCATCTTCACCACTTCCTCCAGAAGGGCATTCCAGGCATCCACCACCCTCTCCATGAAGAAATATTTCCTGACATTGATTCTGAGTTGTCCTCCCTGGAGTTTCATTTTGAGACCCCTAGTTCTATTGCTTTCTTTCCAATGGAAAAGGTTTGTTAAATGTGCATCACAAAATCTTTCAGGTATCTAAAGATCTGTGTCATATCTCTCCTACATCTCCTCTTTTCCAAGGTATACATATTCAGATAATTCAGCCTTTCCTCAAAGGTCTTCTCATGCAGACCTCACACCATTTTGGTCACTCTACTATGGTCCGCCTCCATCCTTACTTTGTCACTCTTGAAATATGGATTCCAGAATTGAACACAGTACTTCAAGTGAGACTCCACCAAGGACCTGTACAAGGACATTATCTCCTGTTTCTTACTGGTTATTCATCTTTCTATGCAGCCCAGAATTCTTCTGGCATTAGCTATCGCCTTATAACATTACTCAACCATCTTCAGATCTCCAGACATCCCAAGAATCCTCTCTTGGTCCATGTACATCAATTTTTCACTCCTCCATCACATACATCTCTTTTGGATTACCGCACCCCAGATGCATGACTCTGCACTTCTTGGCATTGAATTCCCAGCAGCCAAATATTTGACCACTCTTCCAGCTTTCCTAAATCCCTTATCATTCTCTTTACTCCTTCAAGCATGTCCACTCTATTGCAGTATCATCCACAAACAGACAAATTTTACCATCTATCCCTCAATGTCTCTCACAAAGATATTGAACAGAACTGGTCCCAAAACTGAATCCTATGGTACTCCTCTTAACAAGGTTTTCTCTTTAGAGTGGGTTCCTTTTACCATTACATTCTGTCTCCTATCAGTCAATCAATTATTTTCCATGCCACCACATTGGCACTCACTCCCAAGCTTCTCATTTTACTCACAAGCTTCTTGTGTGGGACTGTATCAAAACCTTTGCTGAAATCCAAGTAGATCACATCAAGTGCTCTTCCTCAATCCAATTCACTAGTCACTCAATCAAAAAAAATCACAGATTTGTCTGACAGGACCTTCCACTAGTGAATCCATGCTGCCTCAGGTCCAGCAACCCACCTGATTGTAAATAGCTCACTATTATTTTCTTCAGAAAAGTATCCATTCATTTTCCCACCACCAAGATGAGGATAACTGGTCTGTTGTTTCTGCCCTCCTCTCTGCTACCACTTTTGTAATGCAGGACCAGCACCACTCTTCTCAAATCATGTGCTACCACTCCCTATTCCAGGAATCTATTGAACAGGTCCTTCATAAGAACATAAGAACATTAGAAATTGCCATGCTGGGTCAGACCAAGGGTCCATTAAGCCCAGCATCCTGTTTCCAACAGAGGCCAAACCAGGCCACAAGAACCTGGCAAGTACCTAAACAGCAGACCCGAAAGCATTCTCTGAGTTCTCTCAGTATCCTGGGGTGTATCTCATCCGACCCCATGGCCTTGTTCCCTTTCAGTTTGCCTAGCTCCTCCCATACATTCTCTTCTGTAAATGGAGTTTTGTCTACTGCATGCCCATCTAAGGTCTTATTAACCAGCAATGGTCTTTTTCCAGGGTCTTCTTTAATGAATACCGAACTGAAATATTTGTTTAATATTTCTGCCATTTCTTTGTCACTCTCTACACATTGCTCCTTGTCACCTTTCAATTTCACTATACCACTTCTGACCTTCCTTCTTTCTCTGAAATATCTGAAAAATGTTATGGTTGTGGATCCTTGGGCCAGGACGAGTGATGGTGGGACCACTGAGGGAATGCCCCCAGTAGCTATCATCTCTGGTAGATGGAGCTGGCAAGGATATCCCGGCAGGACCTTCACCTATACCAGACCTCATTCTCCACAGGTTGATCCCTTGGATGCCGGGGCTGGCAGGACTTAGGAGTGGATGCCTCGATGAAGATGACAGAGCAGAAGAAGAATACAGGGTCGGAGGTCTGGGTCAGGGCTGGCAATGAAGGTGCAGAACGGAGTCCCATCTGAAGGTCCAGGGGCAGGCAGCAGACAAGCAAGAATGAAGTACCAGGCCAAGAGTCGAGACGGGTAGCAGACAAGCAGAGACGAGATGACAAACCAAGGTCAAACCAGGAGATCAAGCTGAGGACTGGGTCACAGGAACTGAGGATCAAGGAGGAGGCCAGAGGCAGGGACGAAGGCACGGTCAGGAAGGCAGGAACAGGAACGCAGGATCACAAGGACTGGAACTGAATCAGGATCAAAACCAGTAGCAGGAGCAAATGCAGGAGCAGTAAGAAGAGACATCTGGAACAGCAACTAGCACTCCGAGTAGAGAACCTTGCTGCAAAGGCAAGGAGATGGACACTGCTGCAGGGTTAAATACCCTGGTAGCGTGACATCATCTCTCGGGGCCGGGCCAAGTTTTCCCGCCAATGCCCCTTCAAAGGGCGAGCCTCCCCCGCGTGCGCACCTAGGAGGAGCCCTGCTGGCTGGAGGAAGATGGCGTTGGCAGCTGTGTGGAAGGCCATGGTCACCCTGCCGTGGAACGGGGCGCACCACGCCAGGCTGCGGCGATAACGGGTAGTGACAGAGGTAATAGGGATGACCGGCCAAGGCCTACCAGGGCCAGGAGACGCAACAGTACCCCCCCTTATGCCCCCTCACAGAAGGACCAGGCTTGCCGGGGTGTGTTCGATGGAAATGCTGAAGTAAGGATTTATCCAAGATATTGGATGATGGCTCCTATGAGTTCTCTTCAGAACCAAAGCCTTCCCAGGAGATTAAATATTCCCATCACCTGTGATTACGACGGACATCCAGAACATCCCGAACCTGGTAGACAGGGTCATCTGCAGAAACCACCTCTGGAGGCTTGGGTGGAGTGGCGTGGTATGGAGAGAGTACCAAGGGCTTCAGTAGGGACACATGGAAGGAATTATGTATCCGGAGACTGGAAGGAAGCCGTAAGCGATAAGTCACAGGACCCAGACGTTCATTGACAGAGAATGAACCAATGTACCTAGGTGCCAGCCTCATGGATGGGACCCGAAGGCGGATGTGGTGAGTGCTGAGCCAAACCTGGTCCCCTGAGATAAAGAGTGGAGCGGGCGATGACGCTTATCTGACATGTGCTTGCCTGAACTGGAAGCTTTCAACAGGTTAGCATTGGTGGTCTCCCATAACTCGTGCCGGAGAAGGTACGGAGAGAGGTAAGGGCAACAGAGGCCTAGGATGCTTACCATAGACAACTTGGAAGGGAGAAGTCCCAGTGGCAGAATGGACATGCAAATTGTGAGAAAACTCTGCCCATAGCAGTAGTGTGGACCAGTCATCATGGCGGCTTCCCACACAGGAGTGGAGGAAGGTCTTCAACCCCTGGATGATCCACTCGGCTTGTCCATTCCTTTGAGGTTGAAAGGCTGTATTGAAATCCAACTGTACCCCGAACGTTTTGCACAAAGCATGCCAGTACTTGGCCATGAATTGGGGACTACTATCAGACATGATGTGTCGAGGAAGACCATGTAGACGGAAGATATACAAAGTAAAGATCCGTGCCAACTCAGGGGCTGATGGCAGCTTGGGTAGAGGAACAAAGTGTGCCATTTTGGAGAACCTGTCGATTACAACCCATATCACGGTGTTGCCGGAGGAGATGGGAAGGTCTACCACGAAGTCCGTGAAGATGTGGGTCCACAGTTCCTGAGGAGCTGGAAGAGGCTGTAGAAGTCCCCATGGCCTGCCGGGCAGTGGATTTTGTTACACACACATATGTCGGACAGGAACTAACATAGGCCCAAATATCTTGGGCCATCCGGGGCCATCAATAATATCGGGACAGCAGTTCCAAGTTTCGGGTTCTGCCTGGGAGTCCGGCATAGAGGGAATCGTGAGCCCAAGTTAATACTTTAGGTCGAAGGCAGAGTGGGACCATGGTCTTTCCTTGAGGTACGGTGTCAGTCACAGCCAGTAGAACCTTGGCAGGGTCCAAGATGTAGCGAGGTGGATCCAGTGTGTCCTCTGCTTCATGAAGTTTAGATAGAGCATCTGCCCAGACATTTTTCATCGCGGGACGATAGTGCAGAACAATGTTAAATCGGCTGAAAAAAAGAGACCAGCTAAATTTTTATGGTCAGTATAGACCGTAACAGGGTGTTGCGCCCCCTCTAACCATTGGGGCGGATTTTCAGAGCCCTGCTCGCGTAAATCCGCCCAAAACCGGGCGGATTTACGCGAGCAGGGCCCTGCGCGCCGGGAAGCCTATTTTACATAGGCCTCCCGGCGCGCGCAGAGCCCCGGGACTCGCATAAGTCCCGGGGTTCTCGGAGGGGGGCGTGTCGGGGGCGTGTCGGGGGGCGGGCCCGGTCGTCGCGGCGTTCCGGGGGCGTGTCGGCAGCGTTTTGGGGGCGGGTACGGGGGCGTGGCTACGGCCCGGGGGCGTGGCCGCGCCCTCCGTACCCGCCCCCAGGTCGCGGCCTGGCGTGCAGCAGGCCCGCTGGCGCGCGGGGATTTACGTCTCCCTCCGGGAGGCGTAAATCCCCCGACAAAGATAAGGGGGGGGTGTAGACAGGGCCGGGTGGGTGGGTTAGGTAGGGGAAGGGAGGGTAAGGTGAGGGGAGGGCAAAGGAAAGTTCCCTCCGAGGCCGCTCCGATTTCGGAGCGGCCTTGGAGGGAACGGGGGGAGGCAGCGCGGCTCGGCGCGCGCAGACTATACAAAATCGATAGCCTTGCGCGCGCCGATCCAGGATTTTAGTGGATACGCGCGGCTCCGCGCGTATCTACTAAAATCCAGCGTACTTTTGCTTGAGTCTGATGCGCAAGCAAAAGTAGGCTGATCGCGCTTCTTTTAAAATCTACCCCATTGTCTCCATTCTTCCAAGGCCATTTTAATGGCCATGAGTTCCTTATCTCCGATTCCATAGTTTTTCTCTGCCGGGGGGGGGATTTGCGGGAGAAGAAGGAAGAGGGGAGTAGAGACCCTTGGCTGAAGTGCTGACTGAGGACTACCTCCAAGGCAGAATCAGATGCGTCCACTTCCACGATGAACGGGCTAACAGAGTCAGGGTGGTGGAGACAAGGCTCGTGCAGGAATGATCTCTTTAACTCCTCGAAGGTTTGGACAGCTTCAGCGGGCCAATGCCTAGCGTTAGCGCCTTTCTTAGTTAGGGCTGTTAGAGGTGCCACGATATGGGAATAACGTGGAATGAAATTCCTGTAAAAATTGGCGAAGCCAAGAAACTGCTGAGGCAAGCGAAGTCCCACAAGTTGCGGCCATTCCCAGATACTGGTTAACTTGTCCGGGTTCATTTGGAAGCCGGTGGTGGAAACAATAAATCCCAGAAAAGGCAGGGACTCTTGTTCAAAGAGGCATTTTTCTAGCTTTGCAAATAGGCGGTGTTCCCTTAGGTGCTGGAGAACCCGACAGATGTCAGTGCGATGTGTAGCCAAGTCCTTAGAGTAGCTTAAGACGTCATTAATATAGACAATTACCCCCTTATGGAGATGTCCCGAAAGACTTCATTCATTAGGTTTTGAAAACTGCGGGCGCATTACACAATCCAAATGGCATTATGAGGTATTTGTAATGCCCATCGCGTATGTTAAAAGTGGTTTTCCACTTGTCCCCAGGCTTTATTCAGACCAAATTATAGGCCCTGCAAAGGTCCAGTTTTGAAAAACTCTGGCTCCGTGGAAGCGGTCCAGGAGTTCAGGAATCAATGGGAGTGGGTAGCGGTCCCTGTGAGTGATAGCATTGAGCTCCCAGTAATCAATGTAGGGTTTTAACGAGCCATCCTTCTTGGCTACAAAAAAGAATCCAGTGCCCGCTGGAGAAGAGGAGGGGTGAATGAAACCCTTGTCAAGGTTTTCTTTAATGCATTTGGACATTGCTTGACTCTCAGGCAGAGAGAGCGGATACACCTATTCATGGGGTTGGACTGTGTCAGGCAAGAGGTTGATTGCACAATCAAAAGGGCAATGCTCTGGAAGGGTCTCTGCCTCCTCTTTGGAGAATACATCAGAATAATCCTCATACTGTGGAGGTAGAGGAAGGGCAGTCACTGCGAACACGAGTTGAGGTTGAGGTCTCTGTTGTAGGCAGGTAGTAAAGCAGTCAGACCCCCAGGCCATGATTTGTAGTCTTCCAGTCGATGGTAGGCGAGTGTTTTTGCAATCAAGAAAGGCCTAGAACCACCGAGTGAATGGATTTTTCCAGGATAAAGAAGGTCATTTCTTCCTTGTGAAGAACCCCAGCATGGAGGGTCACTGAGCAGTGCAGATAGTGACTCGATCGTGAAGTGGATCACCCTGAATGGAAGACACCAGTAATGGTGGGGTAGGACGCATCACTGGTAGTTGCAGTTTTTGTACCAATTCGGCCAGAATGAAGTTCCCTCCGGAACCGGAGTCAACAAAAGCCAGAGTTGAAAAAGAACCACCGGGAAACTGGAGGTTGATACAGCCTAGGGTCAGCTCCCCAGTGACACCCAGGCCCGGGAGTTTCCCAGACGCTCAGATCATTGCTGACGCAGTACAGACAAAGTTCAAGGGACATGCGGTGCTGCTTCTCCTCTGCGGTTACACAGCTTTGGCCCAGTTGCATGGGCTCCTCCCTGCATTTCGGCGAAGTCTCAAGGGCTGCTGGTGAGAACAAAGGGTGAGAAAAGGTAGGAGCCAAAGGCACTGCTTGACGGCCGGTTTTAGTTCTTTCATGCATTGCTGGAGTCGCCAGTCAATCCGACCTTCCAGGTCAATGAGAGCCTCCAGTTCTTCTGGGAGTTCTCGAGTGGCCAGTTCATCATTTATATGAGAGGTCAGACCTTCGAGAAAGATGCTGTGTAATCTGTCCTCCTGCCAGCCCAGTTCAGAAGCCAGGGTGCGAAACTCCACCGCATACTCTGGTAGTTGCTTGATACTCAATTCCAACAAGACATCACCCAAGATGGTAATTACCCACTGTCCAACACACACCCCGCTTCTCAACCAGCTCTATCCACCCAAGTCAGAAACCTTGGTGTCTTCATGGATAATCATCTGAATGCAAAAGTTTCATCAATAACACCGCAAAGGATTGCTTTTTTAAACTCCATGTCTTAAAATGGCTGAGACCTCTCCTCCACTTCCAAGATTTACGAACAGTTTTACAAGCAATCATTTTCTCTAAAATCGATTATTGCAACTCACTTTTACTCGGACTCCCTGCTAATACTTTAAAACCGTTACAGATGTTACAAAACGCCACAGCAAGGATTCTAACCAAAACCAACAAAAGAGACCATATAACACCCATCCTACAGAACCTGCACTGGCTCCCAATCAAGTTCAGAATCTTGTTCAAAGTCTTATAAATCATCCACAAAGCCATTCACAACATCACCCCACTGGATCTCATGATCCCATTTCAGCCTCGCACTACCTCCAGGCCGGTGAGAGTAGCATATAGAGACACCCGACATGCCCCCCCCCCTATCAAAATGTCATTAAGGAAAAGAGCTCTCTCCACCGCTGGCCCAAAGCAATGGAACTTGCTCCCACCAGACCTCAGGCTCGAACAATGCCTGATCACCTTTAAAAAAAGACTCAAGACCTGGTTGTTCAACCAAGCCTTCTCTTAACTCAGCCAACTTATCAAATCTCCCACTAGTAGACTCCATCCTTGGCTAATCGCTAATTGTACTTCCGCTCTAATAAAACCCGCCGTCATAGCACCTAATAGGGGTGTGCAATTGGTCCCTACCGTGTTTCCCCGAAAATAAGACCTAGTAGAGGTTTTGCCAAATTGCTAAATATAAGACCTCCCCCGAAAGTAAGACCTAGCACATATTATATGTAAATGATCGAATTAGCTATGGTATTCCCTCCCATACAGTAACACGCGCCCCTGCCGTTTTGCCGCGTGTTTAACCTGCTAACTTACCGCCTACCCTTACCCCTGCATTAGAGGCAGGGGTAAGGGTAGGCGGCAAACTTTCCCCCAGCCCCCGCTCACCTGCCCTGGCCGCGTCCATGGGTGCTGGTCTCCGGGGCAGCCCCAGTCCTCTCCCCTCCTCCTGAAGAAACGAAAGCAGAAAAAAAGCGAAAAAGCAAAAAAAAAAAAAAAGCAAAAAAAGTTGCAAGAGAGAGAGGGGAGAGAGGACGGGCAATCCTATGCTCGGGACTGCCAGTCCTCTCCCCTCCTCCCGAAGCAAGGCACAAAAAGCAGCCTTGCTCTGGGAGGAGGGGAGAGGACTGGCAGTGTAAAGCAATGAAGTGACTTACTTTTTTCACAGCCCTCCTCCGGAGATGGACATCGACGGATCGTGGCTCCCCTGCCTCCCGGAGGCGAAGATGGATGCCTGCACGGGTGAAAGCGGCCCCTGTGCGTGCGATTGGGCCGCTCAATGCGTGACGTCACATGCCGTGACGCCAAACGTCATGACGTCACGCATTGAGCGGCACAATCGCACGCACAGGGGCCGCTTTCGCCCGTGCAGGCATCCATCTTCGCCTCCGGGAGGCAGGGGAGCCGTGATCCGTCTCCGGAGGAGGGCTGTGAAAAAAGTAAGTCACTTCGTTGCTTTACCGTACACTGCCAGTCCTCTCCCCTCCTCCTGGAGCAAGGCTGCTTTGCGCGCCTTGCTTCGGGAGGAGGAGAGAGGACTGGCAATCCCGAGCGTACCGTAGGATTGCCTGTCCTCTCTCCCTTCTCTCTCTTGCAACTTTTATTTTTTTCACTTTTTCGCTTTTTTTTTTTCCGCTTTCGTTGCTTGCTTCGGGAGGAGAGGAGAGAGGACTGGCAATCCCAAGCGTAGGAGAACCGTCCACTTCCTGGTACCTGTCATTTCAAATGTCATTTGAAATGACATTTGAAATGACAGATACCGGTACCAGCATGTCCATGAAGCGTTAGGCCAGCGCACCCAGAATACTGTATAGCGCTCTATACAGTAAAATGGGTTGCGCGGGCCTAACGCTTCACGGACACTTCTTACCGTAGACGCAGCTTGCATTTTTTAAAATTACTGTATAAAGAGCATCACTCTTCTTTTTCAGTCAATCTGTGATTCTGTGAGCACGCAAGCCCAAAAGGGAAGAGAATGCAAGCTTTGTTTTGTTCAGCAACTGCCCTATATATTGGTGATATAATTGGACATCTAATTAATAAAATCTCATACAAATTGCTATAAGAAGGAAGGAATCAAATTAATCAGATTAGTCTGAGTTTCCTTTCTTCTGCATTCTCTCAAAGATCAACAAATGAATGGAGAAGAATGGATGGAAATGGACAATGTGCTCAATGCCCCGTTCTCTCAGGATTCAGTAACATCAGTGGTCATTTTCTAGGTTTGAGTCAGCAGCAGCCTCCATCTTTCAGTTTTTCCCAATGGAGAAAAGGAAGCAAGTTAAAAATGATCCCAACAGGCAGAAGTAGTTGAATACAGGCACCGAGGCAGGGAGAGCAGGCCCTCGAGGAGCGAGTTCATTTTTTTGTTCAACAATATACCGGTATGTGAATTCTTCTTCATGGAAAAATAAGACATCCCCTGAAAATAAGGCCTAGTGCATCTTTGGTAGCAAAAATTTATATAAGACAATGTCTTATTTTCAGGGAAACAGGGTACGTGTTGGCAATCCGCAATGGATGTGCCAATATTCGTTGTATTCGTGGGGAAGCGAAACGTATCGTGATTCCCCACGGATACAACAAATGTTCGCCGAATTATTCAGCCGCCAATTTAAACAACCCCCCCACCCTCCTGATCCCCCCCAAGACTTACCAAAAACTCCCTGGTGGTCCAGCGGGGGGTCCAGGAACCATCCCCTGCACTCTCACACCCTCGATACCAGTTCAAAATGGCGCCGATAGCCTTTGACCTGCTATGTCACAGGGGCTACCGGTGCCATTGGTCAGCCCTTGTCACATGGCCATCGGCACCATCTTGTGCTCCTGCCATGTGACAGGGGCTGACCAATGGCGTCGGTAGCCCCTGTGACATAGTAAGGGCAAGGCTATCGGCGCCATTTTGGTTCCTGGCACTCGATGGCACTCGTGCAGGAGATCGCTCCCGGACCCCCGCTGGACCCCCAGGGACTTTTGGCCAGCTTGGGGGGGCCTCCTGGCCCCCACAAGACTTGCCAAAAGTCCAGCAGGGGTCCGGGAGCGACCTCCTGCACTCGGGCCATATTGCCAGTATTCAAAATGGCGCCGGCACTATCTTTGCCCTCACTATGTCACAGGGACCGAGGGTCGGCCCCTGTGACATAATGAGGGCAAAGGCTAGTGCCGGCGCCATTTTGAATACTGGCAGCCGCTAGCCTTTGCTAGCGGCTGCCAGTATTTGAATACTGGCAGCCGCTAGCAAAGGCTAATTACGAATGCTCAGCACTATGTCATTATGTGACATAGTGCTGAGCACTATGTCACTATGTGACATAGTGCTGAGCATTCGTAATTGGCCTCAGCCCATGGGATTACGTGCACTCCAGAGATTCTTAGGCTTTGAAATTACTACCGACATTTTATTGAGAATTACTCAGTCATTGCCACTCCCTTACTCAGACACCAGGAATTGGACCCCTGAATCAGTTTCTGCCTTTCAAGTGCTGAAAGAGGCCTTCCTACATGGTCCCAGCTTACAGCATCCTGATCCAAGTCAGGATCATAGAAATTGATGCCTCCTCCATCGGAGCAGGTGCAGTCCTAAGTCATCATTCTTCTAAGAGCACTCTATACCCATGCTTCTTCTTCTCGCACAAGTTCTCTACTACAGAATGTTACTATAGTATTGGGGATCATGAACTCCTCACCATTAAACTTACCTTGGAGGAGTGATGCCCCTGGCTGGAGGGTGCACAACCGGTTCACAATATTTACAGATCATAAAAACCTGTACCACCAGGTAATTTAAAACATTTTGGGGGGGGGTTCGGGAGGGTTGAGGATTTGTTTTAAAGGGTCGGGGTGGGTTTAGGGGTTCTTTTGGTGTGCCAGTTTTCCCACCCTCCCCCCTCCCCCGATTTACGATTTTTCACGATAAATCGGGGGAATTTCTATTGTATCGCAACTCTAACGATTTTTGACAATTTAAAAATTATCTGACGATTTTTTTAAATCGTCAAAAAATGATTCACATCCCTACCGGGTACAGGAAGTTCTTGATGTCTGAAGAAGAGGTCGTCATTGGGAATATCTTTTTTCCTGGGAGAGAACTCCTAGGAACCTGCTACTAATATTCTTGATAAAGACTTACTCAAGCAAATCCATGGTACTCATCCCGGTAAGCCCAAACCTCCAGGAGAGGGGGTAAAGGGGGGGATATGTTGCATTCCCCAGCCATGGCAGGCCCGCGGCTGGGTTCACTCACACCTGACGCCGGGTTTCCGGAGTGGGCCCAACCTCATTGGCGGTGGCGGGTAGCCGTCTCCGCACCCTCGCTCCTCCCACACTCCCCGGGCCTTCCAGCTCTGCAGGGAGTTCCCCTGGGCCTGACCAGGCCTTCCCTTCTGCCGCATGGGAAGATGCTGCCATCATCTCTCTTCCAGCCCATCAGCCCTAGGCGCATGTGCATCTCTACTGGATTTAAAGGGGCCATGACAGGAAAGCCTCCCACGGCCCCTGCTGATGATATTGACTAGCTCCATTATTTAAGGCAGGCTCCGATGTTCAGAGCCTGCTTTAGAAACAGATCTCCACGCTGCCCAGCTGTGTGCTTCATTGCTAGTTCCATTTCCTGTTCAAGTACCTTTTCCTGCTCCATTATCTGTTCCTGCTTTGTTCCAGTTCTGTTCCAGTATCCGTTCCATTTACAGCTCCCACTCCTATGTTCCAGTTCCAGTTCCTGCTCTGTTCCAGTTCCGTTCCAGTACCTGTTCCAGTTCCAGCTCCTGCTCCTGTGTTCCAGTTCTTGCTCCAGCCCTCCTTTCCTATCAGACAGACCTCCTTAGCTTTGTCCCAGACTTGAAGCTGACTATGAACCTTGCCGCCTGCCTCTGATCTTCCACCTGAGCCTGACTACAAACCTTGCCGCCTGTCTCCGACCATTTGCTTGGACTTGACTTTGTACCGTGTCATGCATCCCTGCTGGGACTCTTCATCACCGCTGTCCTCTGGCTTACCACCCTCTGGCCGATCCATTGGGATCATCCTCACAGAGGCCCACCTAAGTCCAATCGGCCCCAGCACCCAAGGGCTCAACCTGCTGGTATTGGTGAAGCTCCAGCTGGCCTCCGCTTCCTGTTTGGCCTCACCTCCCAATGGTGGGGACCTATGGGAGTTTCCCCACAGGTGGTGCCAACATCACCTCAGACCAAGGGTCCACCTCCGCAAGAAGTATGGCTATGTTGAGATAATCCTGAATCCCTGATAAAAAAAACCAGGAACTTTTTTCCAGCATTTTCACTAAATGATCAAAATGGATATTTAACTCTCCAAGTACTAAAACATCAATAAATTCACCTAACTTAATCTGAATTTAATTATATAATTTCCATTATAAAGATGATAAATAGGAGGCCAATAGAGAAGACGAAACCTCAAGTTATCTTTCTAACCAATTTTTAACAGCATCCAATCAATAAAAACTAAATGGTTAACTTCTGAGCTAATACAGTTTAACAAACTATCAAATATAACAGCCACCCCTCTGCCTTTCTTAGAATTTCTAGATTTAATTTAAAGAATAAACGGGCGGACATGCTTGTCTGTCTGGATTAGAAACTGGTTGAGTGGGGGATAACAAAGGGTAATGATAAATTGAGTTCAAGAAGACAGGTGTTACTAGTGGAATCAGTCCTTGGACCAGTTCTTTTCAATATTTTTATAAGCAATACTATGGAAGAACTATCAAGAAAGGTTTGTCTTTTTGCAAATGATATCAAAATCTTCAACATGGTAGACACCCAAGAAGGTATGAAGAGTATGAGGAGTAATCTAGCAAAGCCTGAGGAGCGGTCAAAAGTCTGCAGCTAAGATTTAATGCTAAAGTACAGAGACAATAATTTGGGCTTCAAAACCCAAAAGAGTGGTATAGTCTTAGCTGGTGAAATTCTTCTAAGCACGAAAGAAGAGCCAGATCTGGGGGTGATCATATCTGATGATCTTAAGGTGGCCAAACAGGTGGATAAGGCAGCAGCAAAAGCCAGAAAGATGCTTGGGTGCACAGAGAGACGAATGGTCAGCAGAGAAATGAAGGTGAGATTTCCCCTATATAACTCCCTGGTGAGACCTCATATGGAATACTTTGTACAATTCTGGAGACCACACCTTCAAATGAATTTAAATCGGATAGAGTTGGGCTAGAGGGTGACAACTAAAACGGTCAATGGTTTTCATTGTAAAACATATGGAGACAGGCTTAAAGACCTAAACATGTACATCCTAGAGGAAAGGTGGGCTAGGGAAGATACGATAGAGACATTTAAATACCTCCAAGATTTCTATGAAGAGGAGATGGGCCTCTTTCAACTGAAAGGAAGTTCTGGAATGAGTGATAAGGGTAAAAAGGGGAAGACTCAGAAGTATTCTAAGGAAATATTTCTTTACAGAGAGGGTTGGTGAATGCATGGAACAACCTTCCAGTGAAGGTGATGGAAACAAGGACAGTATATGAACTCAATATTAAGAAAGCATGGGATATACACTGAGGATCTCTGGTAGAGATTGTAGAGCTGACTATATGGTGTGGATGGGCAGACTAGCCAATCAATATGGTCTTTTTTCTGCTGTCAAATTTCAATGATTGCACATTTAATGTAAGTGAATGGGTGGTGGCAGGACATATCAACGTATCAAGTCCCTGGTGCAAGGTAATAAGAAGATAGTGAAATGCTGAATGTGAAACCTACTCTCATGGTTCACAACCCATGATTCTAAAGGCAGAGGTTAAGTCATGCAGTGAGCTTTCTTGAAAAGAACAATGAAAGCATTTATTTACCTAGGAATCAACCATTCCTGATTTGCCCACACTCAAAGTGCCGATACTGTCCAGACTGAGTAGGAATGAAGGCAACATGGCAAGACCCAGGATACTTTGCTAAGACATCCTTAATGAATCCTCTGGCATTACACACAACCTGCATGTTAATGAAGTGGATTTCCTGGTTTTTTAATGTCTCTTGTAATCAGATGATGGCCTGATGGCACATGGATGCAACTGATTGCCCCCAGGAGTGATGGGCAGCCAGCTTGTCTCAGAAGTTTCTCATAGTGTGCTGTTTCTGCTCTCTTTCTTGAGGAAAATAAACATAATCTTTGATTCTCCTGAGAAGGGATTCAATATATTGATCAATCCAAGAAGTGGCTGACTGGATAATTCCTGTGGTGTCATCTACAGTTGTTTGAAAACTGCCTGTGGCTAGGAAAGCAAACACAACCTGGTTTTCTGTATTGTATTCTGCAAATCCCCCACTAACTCCTCACAATGATCTAAAATAGTTTGCTTATTAAACCCATATCTTGTGAACACATGCTTCTCAAATAGGCCAAAATAATGAATTATGTCCCTAGAGATCCTGTACAGAGTCCTGGGACTATCTTTTTTGGTGCTGTGGGCAGATATTCAGAAATATTGCCACACCCGTCACCCTCCTTGAGATACCAGAGGCTGCTTTCCCTTGTCAGTGCTTCAGAAAAGCACCTTTTTCTTTCTCCTCCTGCATATCCTAGCCTTCTTTCTCTTCCCCTGCCTTTCTTTCTTTCTCCTTCACCCGCTCCTTGCCCTGCATCCTCCTCTTTCTCTCCACTCTTTGTCCAGTAGCATCCCTCCTCTCTCTCCCACCTACCCCTTGCCCAGCAGCACCACCTGCCTAGCAGCTTCCCACCTCTCTTCTCCTCAGCTCCCTCCCACCAGCAGCAGTCCCCTTCTCTCCCATGCGCTGCCCAGCAGCCTTTTTTCTCTCTAACCCAAACACCTGCTCAGCAACAGAAGACCCCCCTCTTCTCCACAATCCCCTACCCAATAGTTCTCTTTCCCATCCCACTGCTCAGCAGAAGCCACTCCTTTCACCCACCCTATATCTCTGCCCCCTCCTATCCTGCCAAGCAGCAGTCCTTTCTTCGGCTCCCTTTCCTCTCCCCCTTTCTCTCTCCCTCCACTCCCTCCTACTCTCCTCAGGCTGCAATGCTGTAGATCTTTGTGCGTTGGCAATAGCTGCAGAAACTTGAAAAAAAAAAAAATCAGCATGGGGCCCATAAAGCAGCATGCACTCAGGCCTTGAGACAGTCCTGACACTTCTCCCACACAATCTTAATCATTGTGGATATATGGAAAACTTAACTGGCTGGGTGTCCCCAGAAAGGTTTAGGGGCCCCTTCTCTAGGTCAACCTTCAACCTTGTATGCTCCCGCCCAAGCAAAGGTCTGCTTTGTGCTTCCTGAGATTCAGGGCACTGAATAAAGGCAATCATCTGAGCAGAGACCTGTGTGCTTATGCAATAGGCCCCCTGCTATGACCATAGATAAAAGCTGCCCTGCTGCTGATGCCCCCTTGACTCTGGCACCTGGGCAGCCTCCCCCTACCCCACCCCCTTGTTCTCAGCACCATCCATACTAGAAAAAGAGCTAAAGTTATGTATCAATTTTGAAAGACCTGATCTTTAAACCATTCAAATATCAGGCCCAAGTGTAGGTGGATAAGCTTGTGCAACTTGCCAGTGCTGAAAATGTGCCTTGTCCATCTAAGTTTAAGTAAATTCCCCAACACTCCCTGAAAACTCTTTTAGCTGGCTAAATCCAGGCACACAACCATATCTGACTAAATCACAATGGCTGAAAATCTAGTCTAGCCAGTTAAGTCCTTTTTTTTTTTTTTTTTTTTTTTTGCCACATAATTGCACTGAAGCCTTTGAATATTGACCTCTTACATTTTTATTAGGAAGGGCTCTAGTTAAAAAGTGTTTAAGTAGGAGATTCTTGCTGATTTATTTTAACTGCACTTGAAAGGTATTTTTTTTATCAAAGCTAAGCATACAGAGCTAATATATTAAACACGTGTTTATAAGGAATGGCCTTTTATCGGTTTCCATTTTTCTCCTACTAAGCTTCCAGTCTGCTGGTAGTAGACATTACATTAATCTTAAGTATTTTACTAAAAGCTCAAAGCAAATGTGTAGGTGAAAAGGACATTTAGTATTAAAAGTAAAACAGTGCCACAAGTCACACTAGGTAGAAAAGCCATATAATACGTTTTATACTTAGCAATGCTCCCATGCTGTACAGAAATTATGAAGGGACACAAACACAAATTCATAAATGAAGTATTTTGGGATTTGTAGTTCTGGAGTAATACAAAGTCCAGCTTCACATCTTTTGGGGAGACTACTCGTGCCCCTGCATCTGTTAATCGTCCCCAGGGCTGGGGGTGGTACTGGAACTTGTGGCTTTAATCCAGTCGGGGGGATCGTGTTTCGTTGCTCCCCGCAGCTGCTCCTCGTCGGGTTATTACAGATTATTTTGGAGCTGCCCATTACTTGACTAAAACTAGCCTATAGCTGCCGCTGCACAGGTTTGGCAGATTCTTTGTGCAGCTCTTTCCTTGGACGTGTTGGTTTAAAACCCAAAACCATGCACACTCGTGAATTGGACTTAAAGGAAGCAATTATTTAGCCACTGTCTAACAGGTTTTAGAATTAAGAATCACTCTCAAAAACCCTGGGAAAGGAGCATTTGCCATGCCTTACTTCCCACAAATCTTTTCTGAAGCGCGCAATTCTAGGAGAACGTGAGCTTTTTGCCTTTCTGCCCTGCCTTGGCTGCCAGCGATCAACTGAGGATACGTCTCAGTATCGGCAGAGGCAGAGGTGCTTGCACAAGCAGATCGAGGTGGAGAAGCAGACGCTTGAGAAATGCCTCTGCAGTTTGCGTTTCTCCGGCACTGTGTAGGTGAGCTCCGAGTCTCTGGAGGAATTTCTTTGGCACAGGTGCTCCCTAGTGTCAAAAGTGCTGAAAAGAAAGCAGACGCTTGGCAGTTGTAATTGCCTTCTGACTTATACCGTTCACTCCAAGCTAGCTCAAGGAGCAAAAAAAAAAACCTGTTTTTAACTTGGCACCAGCTTCACTGCTTTCCCTCCACCAAATATAGTATGACTATGAAAAAGCGATTAACAACACTATTGCCAGATGTGTGTTTGTGTGGGTCCCCTGCTGCAGTTCATAGTTACAACTTTCTTGTCTGCTAGAACTCAACTCTTTGTGAGGTTCTCAGAGTCCTTAAGAAAAAACAATATTTATCTTAAAATATTTTTTTTGCCAATATGTTTTAAAAGAAAAAGCCCTACACTTTTACATATCTGTGTTTTTAACATATCGCTTTATTCGAAACACTTCACGCTATTTAACAGATGATATCAATTCGAAATTAGGGTACAATAATATGAAACAAGTAGCTAAGGAAGGAAAGTAACATTCAGAGACTGACGGATAACGGGTATTCAAATTGATGAGTACCGACCGTGTACTTTCTCGCAAATCATCTTTCTTTCTATAATGTGGAATGAAAAACATAAAAGACAGGTAACAGAGGCCATGTCTTTTTGTAATACTGGCTTTCCTTTCACACAAAGCAAACGCTTACGGAGAATTTAAAAAGTGATACTTTTTAAAATGTGCCTATATGATCACAATTCAGAGAAACGTCAACGGGAATTCTATTTTACGAATCAGAAGACAGTATGATATTTTATTTTAAAATATTTATGCTGGTTTATTAAATAATATAAAAACTTCTACAAAACACTGTGAAAATAGTTTTACTATACCTACGGTACTAATGGAACAGTGGCAGATTAAGATAAATAGCAAAGGGAGATAGTGCATAAGAACCACATATTCTTAAGTACCTCTTTCCTGAGTAGTTAAAATTATTCACGACGTTAAAGTTTTTGAAGGATTTGATATATTTTTCTTAGATTAAATTGTGCCATTTAATTTTATGTGAGAAAAAAATTAATAAGATTGCTTCTTTTAATCTATTATCAGAGATGAAGACATTGCTAACCTGTAGCTGACATTCCCTTTTCCCGAAGCACGGTTGCTATTCCCAGATGAACAAGATTTTATAGGAAATTTACTTATATACATTTTTTTCTTCTTAAAAAATAATTTAACTAGTACTTTACATTTTAAAGTAATTGGTCTTGTAACATAGCAATATGAAAAAAAATCTTTATTTAAGTAAATATTCTACAAAAGTAGTAGTGAAAAAATGTAATTAAAAAAAATCATCCCCCTATTTGCTTTTACTGATTAAAATGTTCTGTTTGTTGAATTCGATACTTCACAGTATGGAGCAAAAACGTATTCCATTATATTTCATTGTTTTATTTACTGTGAAAATAACTATTTTCCAAACTTGGATAAAATTCATAGTATAGGTAGGAATACCTATGCAAAGTAAAGGATTTTACTGTTATATGTAATTTATACTCTATCAGTTTTACCAGACTAGAAGAAAACAGAAACTGTAGCGTAGAATGTGAGTTAAATTATAAAACTTGCAGAGAGTTACTAAAATGTTAAAGGTCACGAATATCCAATATAGTTTAATGAAGCGATAGAATGGTAGGTGAATAAACAAAAGGGGGTGGGGGAGAACCCTGAAGCAGTTAAGTCATTTCTCGGTTCCAAGGGAGGAGAAATCTATGGTCATAGCGCCCTCTTCCCACAGTCAGCCTGAATAAGAGATTTTTCTTTCGACATTTCTTTGCTTGGCGACTTGTGCTTGCTTGATCTCTTTTAAAAAAGAAAAAAAATCGCATTTCCTAGCGCTAGTATTGATCACTTAAAAAAAATGTGAATACATAGTTGAAAACAAAATCATCCATAGGGCTACCATGCATTCTACCTTCCACGTTACCTATTGTGTTGTGATCTTGTAAAGACGTTAATGAACAAATACAATAATGTAATATGCATTGACTTTACCAGGGAAATTCGTGGGAAATATGCATAAAGTAGCCGTGATTTCCCATAGCTGAAATTAACATTAAAAAAAAAGCTATGTAGAAAACATGTGCGTGTGTCTGTGTATACATAAAATGAAAGAAATGCGATTTAAAACTAGAATGGGAAACAATTTTCCGGGCAAGTGCTTCTGCTGAAAACAGTAGTTCATTATCAGTTTCATCAGTTCCATCTTTAGCAAATGACAGATAAAGACGAAAATGATCCATCCAGTCTGCCCAGGAAGATAGTGCTACAACTGCCGCTCTTTGCAGGTTACCCCCTTGTCTTAAATACAAAAATATTAACAATTTGCAGGCATTCAAAGTAATTTTGAAATTATCAAGCCAACTTTTTATTTATGATCATCTGAAAATTGCAATCTGTAGTTTTTTATGGTTGAATTCCGTCAGAAGTAAATTTGAAAACAAAGTTGTCTATCTACTTAATGCATGCCTCATTAGTCTGCTCTATACCATGACTTCTGTATGCTTATTGCAATAAAAAAAGCTACTGAACACGTTTTATAATTCTGATTAATAAAAACAATATTATTTAGTTGCTATTAAAAGTATATGACTAAACTACTGTTTAAAAAAGTAATAAAATTATGTACATTTGTTAATGTATGGCGGATTTGAAACATGATGCAGCTGAATATACTAGTATTGTGTGTGTATATGTGTGTGACGTTAATGTATCTATTCTATATAGAAATAAAAATAGATATTATAGATAGATCATAGGCACAGAGAAAATATTAATTTTATTATATTCAGCTAAAATATTTTCAAATCCCTCATATCATATTTATATTACTACTATGAGCTGGATTGAAAGACATTGTTGACAGCAACGTTTAAGAAGACTGCTGCCTTTGTATTTGAATTAGGATCCATGTTTTCATCTAAATTTAGGCACTGGCTCTGCTGACTCAGTTTAGAGGTGTCTTGATACAGTACAATACAAAGTACAGTAATTATTTTTTCTTCTTGTGCTTGGTAATGCAGACGATACGCTTTTAGTGAGCCACAGCAAAATATGCAAATCCTATCAATGCACAGACTTCCTTTTAAACGGATAGCCTTTTTCTTCCGCCCTCTCTTCTTTTATGGATCTCGATGGCCCAAAAACATAACAAAAAGGCAAAGTGATACAAATGCAGTCTGTTAATGGTTAAAGCCAGTCATTACCGGTCCTGATGTACATACGCTTTCCTTTTCAATCACAAGGAGGCAGAGTAAATTCCGAACTAATGTATCACAAGAATTGGGTGGCAAGTTGGAATTTTTACAATGTGACCTTGATTATAGATTAATGTTGCAGTCTCTCTTTTCGGAACCGTCAGCTTGAAATCACACGTTTTGACTAATCGCAGTATCCCGGGTCCTAACTGTAACAGCAGTAATATAATATTATGTATTCCCCGATACAAAGGAAATAAAATAACTTCCATATTCTCACCTTGAGTTGCACGTAAAATATTAAGAGGTAGAACTGAGTGCAGCTCATTCTCTTACAGCAACACACCTACCTCCTCCTCCCCTTCACTCACACTTGCCTTCTAAAATGCAAAAGCGGAATCAAAGTTCACAACTTTAAAAATCCCCCTTGTTATCTTGTAAATATTACTTTAAGCACGTTATTATCAATGAATTAATGTTGCAAAGCCAGATCCCTGGCTGACTCAGCTGACAGCCTAAACAGAAAGTATGGGCTTAAAACTCTTCTGAGGATCTACAGTGATCTTTTCTTCGGAAATAATCGCTGAGATCGATTATTTTATATAACTAAATAGTATTAGGCATCAAAAGTGCTTGCACTAGAAGTGTACAATTTTGGCTTTTTGTTGAATAACTGTAATGAAAAAGCAATAGAACCGTCGGCGGAAATATTGCCAGTTTATATCCATTTTCTCATAATGCTGTCCCAAGCAGGCTGAACCACGCACTGTTCCAGCATCTTTTCCCTTTTAATGGGAGGGCACCTCCTGCTGGCCAACCGTTTAGGTCTTTTACACTGTATTGTCGAGTGGGATTCGGCTTCTTATCGGAGAATGCCTTGCATGGAAACCTTTGCCCTTTCCACCCCGCATCTGGAACACCCCGTCCACTCCCCCATCCCACCCCAAGAAGATTACAGGCTGGCCTGCTACATGAAGAACTGGGCACCAAAAACATTTGCACATTTTTCCCTTCCAGTTGTTAACTCCGTGAAACATCTTTCCGGTTCTCGGGAAAGAAAGCGTGTTCACTCACAAGTTGCTAACATTTATATATATCCCTAAATTGTTATGATCGGTATTCGTTCGCTAAACATTATTCGTTTATTGTCGTCAATAATTTGGTCCCCTTGATCCCAGTGTCAGAGAAAAAGAAACCGAAGTTCATTTGTACCTTGTAAGTTACGGCGCTTAATTGCAGCAGAGCGCAGGAAAACTGTGGACGATCGGTCTATAGGCTACAGTAAATGCCACTGAAAGCAGTATGGAAAGACTGGTTATGATTTTTTTTTCATTATCTCAGGTGGACTGCTTTAGTATATCCATTTTACAAGTAGTGAAAAACACCCCCATGGAATAAGGCGCTCACGCACCACCTGTCTGTAAGCACAAATTGTAAATGGACCAGGGTAAGTAACAGCTTATTCCACGAGCTAACCTGGCACCCTGCAAACTTTTAGTAGGATTCTGGGATCTATGTATTGACTGCTTTCCGTGCATTAAACGTTGCATGTTTGCATACAGGGAAGGAAGCAGCTGATGTGCCTATTTAAGGAAGTGTGTGTGTGTGTATAAATATAAAATATAAATCTTCCAAGGCATTCAGTCTGCTTGAAACATGTTAAGGTCTGGAAAATCTGAAAAGATACAAACCATTTCCTCGCCTATAGCAGTGTGCTGCTCACTGGCTCCGAGCAGGTTTCTTGCATTACAAAAGGCTCCCTCCCTCCTCCCCCTCCCCCCTCCGTCTCGGCGAGGAGGGGGCGGGTCACTCTGGATATGCAGATGAGGCGGCGGTGACGGACGGCGCCGCTTTCCAATGTCCCTCAGAAATTCCAAGGCTTCTTCCCGCAAATCTTCACTCCACACTCTCAGACTTCTCCCCCAAAGAGCCTTTCCCGGCGCCGGCTGCCAGAAGTCCGTCCGCAGTTTGGGCTCGCGCTCTCTCTCTCTCTCCTCCCCCCTCCCCCCCTCTCTCTCTCTCTCTCTCTTTGCAATTTTCCTTCGACTTTTTTTTTTCCCCCCCAGTCCCACTTTCCTAGATGCAGTCCACGTCTTCTTTAAGATTATGATCCCCAGTCGGTCCTCGTCCCCCTTTTCGTTTCCAGATTTTTGATGCCGTGTGAGCCGGAGGGGCGGGGAGGGTGACAGCAAGGCAACCCCCGCTCCTACCCCCATCCTCCCCCCCCCCTCCCCTTCCCCCCCGATCGCAGAGAGCGAGCGAGCGAGAGAAGGAGCGACAGCGGCGGCGGCGGCAGCAGCAGCTCGGGGCCGGCCGTGATGTCCTACCCTCAGGGCTACCTGTACCAGCCCCCCGGCTCGCTGGCCCTCTACTCCTGCCCGGCGTACCCCCGCAGCGAGGAGCTGGCCCGCTCCGCCTCCGGCTCGGCCTTCAGCCCCTACCCGGGCTCGGCGGCGTTCGGCGCGCAGGCGGCGGCCACGGGCTTCGGCAGCCCCCTGCAGTACTCGGCGGACCCGGCGGCCGCCGGCTTCCCCTCCTACATGGTAAATGGACGGCAGCAGCCCCCCCGGCTCTCCTCCGCCACTTCTTCCCTCTCCCTTCTCTTTTGCATTCCAGGATGCGACTTTGAAAAGCGGCGCGCTCCTCCCCCCCCCCCGCTAGCCAGGACTTTGCAGGCAGTTTGCTTTCGGTTGTTGTGGGGTTTGTTTGTTTTTTTTCTACAGACAGTGCTATGCACTTTTCCCGTGTGAAATATACGAATGCGGTGGTGCGGGGGGAAAAAAAACGTGCAATTTGGCAAGTATTTAAGGCAACCGCGCGCGTAATTGTTTATTTGTAGTTCGAAACTTTCGTGAGAACAATTTTTGCTTCAGGTCCTTTTCGAATTATTATTAACCTAAAGTACGGATGGTGGGGTGGGTGTGTGTGTGTGTGTGTGTGCGTGAGTGTTTGAAGCTGCATTGATATATCTGTTTCAAAGTACAGGTTGAAGGCGATTTCCGTATTATTGGCCATATGATTTAGCCTCCCGTTGACATTAATTACTTTATTTTATTTTATTCTGCGCTCTAATGGTTTAGCCGGATCTTTGCTGGAAAGAATGGGAGAATCTGTTTGCGATCTGTGGAATCAGTTTGGAATGTCTTGGTCAACTCTTCAAATTTCCATCACACCAAAATCGGAGACTTAAGATTTGAGATACGTTGTGTACCCACGCGAACTTGGAGAGCTAAATAATAAATAGAACTGTATTTGTGAAACACTTTCACGTCAATTTAACTCTATTCAAATTGCATTTAGTAAGTAGGACAAAAATGCAATTTCTTGTATTTAGCAGCTGGGCATCAGTGAGAGAAGTTGTAAATTGGAAGCTGCTAGGAACATTAAGTAAAACCGAGATGGGAACCCTGTATCTCCGTGCATAGGAATGCCTAGACGTGGCAAAAGTTGCCCCTTGCGATCTTTTCAACTTTCCTTAGAAAAACCTAAATACTCGCAATTTCAATTTTAAATGGCGAATTAAAATGCTAATGATGTCGCGTTAGAACAATTTGAAACGGTGGAATTCTTCTGATTTGCAAATTGAATTTGCGATATATTGCAGTAGTGGATTGTTAAAAAGTGACTTGAATTGTTTAGAGTTTAACAGAGGGAGACAGAGAATAGGTATTTTTGTGGGATCTTTAGACAGAAATAGAGACATCAGGAAACTACCTGTAGGCCAGATAAATGTGTCTGCTTGGTTACAGAATGATTTGCAAAATATTCAGTTATCAAACTGACATGATTACTGGGTAAAACACATTATGAGGCTTAAGTGGAAATGTTTAATGTAATAGGTCTTCGGGTGCCATTATCTCTCTTTCACTCTCTTTCTGTAATATATTAATAATGTAAAATATCAGTCCTGGAAAATGATGCCTTCTATCAGGGAAGTCTCACATCGACTCATTAATGGCTGATTTGAGGGAGGAACTGATTAAACACTATTTGCCTCTCCTAGGGCAGCCCTTATGATGCTCACGCCACGGGAGTGACCGGAACCATCAGCTACCATCCTTATGGGAGTCCTGCTTATCCTTACCAGCTGAATGACCCGGCCTACAGGAAAAACGCCACCAGAGATGCCACAGCCACTTTGAAAGCCTGGCTGCAGGAGCACCGGAAGAACCCTTATCCCACCAAGGGCGAGAAGATCATGCTGGCCATCATCACCAAGATGACCCTGACCCAGGTCTCCACCTGGTTCGCCAACGCCAGGAGGCGGCTCAAGAAGGAGAACAAGATGACATGGGCTCCTCGGAACAAAAGCGAGGATGAAGACGAAGACGAGGGGGACGGGGTAAGAAGTAAAGAAGAAAGTTCAAACAAGGTTCAAGAAAACAACGAGACCTCAGCTGAGGACGAAGGTTAGGCACAGTAACATCGCCATCTTTTTTATCTTCCTAAATGTATATCTGTGTAGAATAGATATTAAAAACAATTTGCTATTTCAAGTTGTGTTTTTTTTTTTTTTTCATTTTTAAATACTGTTTTGGTTTCCAGTGAATACGGATTTAAGTAAGAACTATTGCACGGATAACGCCAGTTCAGTCAGCTAAAGCTTTGTTGTCTGCATATTAACATATGCAATTCTGTCAGAGGGGCTACAACTTAAAATTGTATATATGTTTTTGTAATAACGTCTTTATTCTATTAATTGCACATACACACATTGTATCAATTCTGATTTGTAAGATAGGACGCTGCCAAGAATATTCATTTTGTGAGCCTGAACTAATTAGCCACGTCTGTAATAAGAAGTTCCTATCGTGTGTCAGGTTCACATCTCTTAGGGTTATCTCTTTAGGTATCCTGCTAGGTCTGGTTTCCTAACCATGACTTTCCCGTTTGTCTTGGATTTGCTCTAGGCATTAGTTTGCACGTTGACTCGCTCACGGACCACTCTTGCTCTGCCGAATCGGATGGCGAGAAGATGTCTTGCAGACATGGGGACAATCTCTGTGAATCTGGATCCGAATCCAAAGAAAAGTACGACGACGAGGAGGAGGAGGAGGAGGAGGTAGATGATGATGAAGACGGAAACCTTTCTATGAAACCTGTCACCTCCTCCCCCCTCACTGGATTGGAGGCAACCCTTCTTAATCATCAACACGAGGACACTTCAAGGAACTCCAATAAAGCTGTGTTGGACAATAGGATTTTGTCCAGTTCCCAGACTCAAGCCGTCAAACCCAAGCTATGGTCACTGGCAGAAATAGCTACTTCGGATCTTAAGCAGCAGAACTTGAGGCAAAGCTGCTCCCCCACAGCTTTATCTTCAACAGCCCCTTCCTCTACCTCTCATAGCTCTGCTTACTCTCATTCTTCCATTTTAGGAAGACATATTTATTATACTTCACCTTTTTATAGCAATTACGCAAACTATGGGAATTTTAATGCACTTCAGAGCCAGGGGATCCTGAGATATAACTCAACAGCAATGGCATCCAGTGACGGACTAAATCAGACTGTGCTGAATACAAATTCTGTGCAGAAACAGAGCAGTGACTCTATAAAACCCGCAACCAGCCAGCTAGAGCAACATTACAGGCCCACTATTTTTCAGCCTAAAAAAGGTAGGTCAGGCGTATCTATAATGAAACTTTATAGTTAAAGAATTTGAAATTAGAAATCACAAAGGACACAAATTGCACCGTGGTTCTCCACAAAGGAAGGAAAAGGGAAATACTGCAGTTTGTGGTAATCATAAACCATACAGTAATTGAAATCCACATTAAATTGTTATACTGGTGACAGGGGTACCTAAATAAAATATTGGAAATGTGTTCAAATAGAGTGGGAAAATGAACAATGACAAACCAAAATATGTTTACAAATAATTTCAAATACAAAAAAAAAAAAAAATCGGTTTCTATATTTTTTGACTAACCTAATTATATTGTTTAAAATAAATACAATTAGGAATATGTTTGACAGCCCTAACCAATGATGAAAAATATAGGTGAGAACATTTTCTGGTGTGAAACTTAATGAATTGCTTTTGTACGTTCTATTGTTAAGAAAGATTTAAAGATGGTAAAAATTTGCTATATGCCTCGGTTAATTTGTTTAAGAAATCATTGCTATTAGGAATTTCATAAATATTTGGAAATGAATAATGAATTAGATATAGGTTTTTGAAATATCTTGGCTTTGAATTTAATGCGAGGCAAAGTTACAATATAAAATCAGGTTAGCTGACTGTGTCCTGTGACTAACTGACGGTTATATTTTAACAGATTCCACTGAAATCTGCACAGTAGGAGTACAACCATACCTGTAGAAGTGTAATCTCAGAGCCATACAAGTATGTGAGAACATTTTCTTCTACAATGATCATTTTGGCATCCGCTCCAAGACATATCGCCTAATTGTACACTTGCTTAACGTTAATTTCTTGATTCATTACATAGAAGTCTTATTATAAAGAAAATAACTTTTTTCCAATGTTATGCTTTTTCTGGTCTTTTAAAGCCTATCCTAGCTTTGCCATATTTCTATTTACATGTATTTGGCATAGAATGACTTTTCAAGCATAAACTCGATTTAAAACATTTAACATCGGGTAATTTAGGTGCGATTAGAATATACAAGTTGACTTTTTCACTTATTTGTCGAATTTATAATTATAAACATTGAGAAAGCCTGATATTTTAAAACTAGGTATTGAAAGTACTGAAACTAGCAAAACATATAGCATTCATTTCAAATGTGTAATTCCGAACGAAGTGTATAAGAATTTCTTATTCAGATTAAACCTTCCGGAAAATTTTACAATTACATTTGATAGAAATCTTGTAATTGCTCTAATCAAATCATATTTGGGCAAGAAGACTGAGAAAAACTCGCATTGCCTGATGTTATTTATAAAAGAATGGTGTTAAGTGTGCATAACTAAAGGATATTGGATGATCTGGTTTTTTTCCTTGGTCCACAGGTAGGTGTCACAATTGCTTTGAAAAAAGTCAGCAAGCCATCATCTCTGCCCGAGCTAATAAAATAACAAATCTCTAAATCCGGATCACAGCTTGTGCCACTGTATTAAAGAAGACCCATATAGCACTATTAAATCCGCAGACTCAAATAATTTAAAATAAATTTGCGTTCTACATACGTGACTTTCTTGGTGTAATATAAATTCCACCGATGTATTTGTGACTTTTCAAAACAATCTGTAATTCTCAGGATAATCTGACTTGATTACTGCATTGCCACGGTGTATGTGTGTGAGTGTACACACACACACACACACACACACACACACATACACATTATAGTGATAAGATTTGTTGTAGAACTTATTTGTAAAATATGTGTACAACAGAGATAATGAAACATGAATGAAGAAATGGAGTACTAAAAATGTGGGACAGATTTGATATTTATTTTTGTAATGACATAAAGCTCCTATAATTTATGCAAGTTGTATTGCACTGAAATCTTACAATATTTTGTAAATAATTTCTGCCTGTTTTTATTTTAATATTTGAAACGTCGATGGTTATACAATCTTTGTTGATTATTAACGAGGATTCTTTACTAATTTATATCCTTCATTGTGAATAAAGACAGACTAGTCTGCAATAATAAAGTGTACTTTTTCATTCATTCCATTCACATTATGAAATATGTTTAAGTAGAAATTCATTTAAAATCAAATTTATATTTTAACTCACAATATGTTTTGTACAGAGAGGTAGTTCTTAATATACAAGGAGGAGGTATTTTCAAAAATTATCTTTGCAGGGTGTAAGTAAGAAAAGACATGACACTTTATTTGCATATAGCATATTTTATTTTATAATATATATTTAATATATGCCATATGGGATATGTCTTTATTTTAGCACAAATAATACTTAGATGTTGGTTTGCTAATCTGTGAATCTATAGTTTATTTATTTTTACCTAGAAATCACATTTCTTGCATCTTTCAATAAAACTTATAATTACAGTATTTCTCCTATTATTTTCATTCTAGACAAGAACCAAAACTAAAGTTTCATGACCGTAAAACTTTTTCTGTAGAATTTTGTAATTAATTGGCACATTTATTTTGAATGCCTGTGAAAGACATAGATGACACTGTAATATTTCCCAAAGTGATGAGAAAATCCATTTAGAATATTATTTTCTGAGAGGACCGAACAATCAGTTATTTCTGCAAAAGATAAATTGAGTGAATATAACTTACGGTTATAAAACAAGAATAATAGCTTCTTAGATTGCCCTTTAATCAATCATACACTTATTTTTCAAGAGCCTCATCTATTTTATTCCATGATTAATATTGTTGCAGCGTGAGACCATTATTAGATCCCAGCGGGGGAGATCCTGGATGCTTTTAGCAGCTTAGGAATGGTCAGTTGGGGTTCATTATGGGATGATATTGAACAATTTATAAAATCTTGTCTAAACATCTGCCAGCTAAGATAGGCTGATGTGTCTGAAGATGGGAAATTGCTGGACCAGTTGATATTGACAAACGGATTTCTCTCCAGTGGCTTTTTGTTCAGTGAAAATTAGTGGCCTCTTGCTCAGGTCTTGTTAGAAAGGGCATTTGAAAGTGATCTTAGATATTTCAGGCATCAGTCTGGGGAATTTTAACAGGATAAAGAGTCATTGTAGTCTGAAGGAGTGGAAATGATTTGTACTTGTTCTAAGAAGTAAAAGATCTGAAATTATTTACAGATTTTGTTATTTATTAATATATACAAGTTTGAAAAAAAGTGGAGATAGAGCAATTAGCTGGTAAAGCAAAAAGGTTGTCCACAGTAACTTTTTTTTTTTTTTAGAAAGAATAACGTCATAGTAATTACCTAACGTAATCTACCTTCCTGTATCTTGCTGGTTTTCCTATTAACTGAATTGTTATCTTGAGACTGATCTGTAACTATAGTAAAATTTAGAAATATTTGTCTTTAATTGAGCAAATTTCATATAAGATTAAATATTGATCTCCAGTTCTTTAGATTTTGCATTTTTCAGAGTAATCAAATTAACATCTTTTCTAAAAGATGTAGAAAGTTCTAACATTAACCAGAGACAAAAGAAATGACATACATGCAGACAGTTTTTATTCCTGAAATCTAAAAGTAATTTTAAAATTACAGACATTCTCAGCTAACTTTAGAAAATTATGGAAATCATTCTGGAATGCATTTTCTTTAGAAATACAGTGTAACAAGACATGCAAATATTTCAAATAAGTGCTCTGTTTCTGGTTGCCGTTCAAAATATAGTACTGCAGATTTAAAAATAACTTTAGTTTTGAAATATTTATTTATTTATTTATTTCATCTAACTATATAACATTTTTCTCTTCTCTTTTGTGCTTTGGGATTTAACTGGGATAGGTTCACATTTGAATTGGAAGAAAGGAAAAGCTTTGGTAGAGAATTAAACGAGCAAAACGACATTCCTGGAAAAGTAAAAAAAAAAATGTTTGGGAATCTGCTTGTAGGTCGATCTCCTCTTTACTTTTATCCCTCTCCTAAACATTCCATACAATTGAAAGGTTTGGGAAATAAACTGATATTTAGAAGCAAAGAATATCTCAACATCAATGACAATACGATTACGATTTAATAATTTTTGGAGAAATAGTTTCAACAAATCTTTTGTACAGTAACTTGCTGGAAAGATTCATCTATTCCTCTTCTTTTAAGAGGCAGCAATGAAGACAATTGGAGAGTTAAGGAACATTTTCTGTACATGAATTGTCGCAAAGCTGAGCAGTCCGCAGGGAGTTAACCTCACACCAATTGTTTTTTTCTTTCCTAACATTATCCCAGCCCTTCTCTTTGTAAACTGCCTATGTTGGAACTGAAAAGACAGACACTCCAGTCTTCAAGGCCAGAGGTTTCATTAGAGCTGATTTATCGAAATTCAACCTTTAATCTCAGACGTGATCCCTGGGGATAGGAGTGTTGTCAACTAGGACTCGAGGCGCTGTTCACTTTTGGATTGCTTGAGCTGTGCCTTTCCTTGCCCCGTTCAAATGTCAACATTTTTTCTTAATAAAAGAGTTATTGTTTCTGTAAAGTTGATCTCCAACTGCTTTTGAAACTTTGAAAAGCCCTTCGCCTACCTTTGTTTGATTAACGACATGGGGGTAAGGGAGAGAGAAGGGAGGTGGGTCAAATAAGGTGAAACGTGCTAATCTCTTGCATAGCTAAAAGTAGCATACCTGTGAAATATACCATTTTCCAATCCATGGTCAAAAAGAAAATAGGAGGGAGATATCGCAAATCAGTCCCAAGAATAATAATGTTCACACAACACAGCAACCTTGTATTGCACTCATACAGAAAACGATGTGTGATTACAATCAATGTATAATTATCATCGAAGGCAGCCTGCACTTTTTTAGATTCACTTTAGTAAAACAAGCAACCCAATTTGTTTACATATAGACAGCAGTGTAATCAAAGTTGTCTGTGCTATGTAGCATAATTGTGAAATCTGACTTGCTTAGCTACTGAAAACATTTTGTCACAAATATTATTTAGAACTGAATCCTGCTGGACAGTCTGGTCCCTAGATAACACTGACAAATTGGTAAATAGGACGAGTTTGAGTTAGCAACATTTAAACTTGTATGCAATCTGCTTTAAAAAGGAAGTTTTAGATATCACCCCACGGTCTTCAGTTGCCTTTTTGAACTTTGTCAGGGATCATATTAAATCTAGATTCTATGTATCTAGCCTTTATCCCATACATTTAATTGACTTATTTGCAAACATTCATTATAAAACGAATGTTGGCATAAACAGGGCCACTTTTTTTTTGGCCGTGTTTATTCCAGCACCGAAACATTCACTCTACCTGTTGGCCATTTTGCAGTAGGTAAAAACTTTTTCTTCTTTCGGGCCTGTTGTTCTTCTTCCCTGAAAACGTACGATTATTAATTTTCAAATGTATAATAAGCATATTTGACCATGACGTTTTGTAGTTGTCTGGCTTGCATATTAGGACATTTCTTGTTCTGCTATATTTTTGAATTTCAACTGGAAGACAGGCAACTACAATATACCTATCTATAAAATGATCCTCACCTGACTTCTGAGGGGAGAACAGAAAATACCATCTTCAATTTATTCAGTGCATCTACATCCTTACTATTTCTTCTGACACAAGTAGTGGCTCCTCACCTTTTTAATAGACTAGGTTATGGGTTTGTGTGTTTGTATGTTCCTAGGTGTTCTCCCTGCCCCCATAACTTTGAAATATCTGAAGCTAGTCTTGCCAAACTTTTGTGTGGAGATAGTTTCTTGGAAGGGACATCAGGCTTTAGCAGTCTCTAAAGCTGGTGAGTGTTTTATTTATGTATTTGCTTTTTGTTGAAGGGGACTGGGAGATGGCAAAGTAGGAGATTTTGGCATAAGAAATGGGGGGGGGGGGGGGGGATTAAACTGAACCTATCTAGAATATTGCATTTTCTACTGGTGTATGAAACATTATTGTTTATAATTCCTGCTCTCTGAGCTGCGGCTAAAGTCTTAACAGACTGACAGCTGAACCGGAGTAAAAATATATGACCAATGTTACAATTACAGTTTCACCTGCTTAGTTATTTCCTTTGGTGTATGGTGGCAGGGATAGAATATCTGGCGCATAAGTAAACACAGAAAAAAGTAAATATTGATTTTATAGATAATATACACACACAGACAAACCACACAACCGGATCGACAGAAACTCCATTTAGTGGCCAATCTAATAACCAGTATGAAATGGCAGGAATCCAACCTGGACAACGTTTGCCATTTATGAAAATACAATCCGGTTGCTGTCTTCCTGAACTGCACCGTTCTTATATTGCTATTTGTTCATAATAGTTTATTAATAAATATTTCGTAAAAGCAAGAAACAAAGAGGCGAACCTATTTTTTTTATAGGTATTTCCTAAGATCACAAAAAAACAAAAACAAGAAAAGCTGCTTTTCTTTTGCTTTATGAATGAAAAGTTTATTTTAGTTTATTTTAGTACTCCAGCCTAATGATTAAAGCACTGATTTGAATGGATAATTTTGGATACTACTTGTTCCAAATTTGCTTTCAAACCCTTATGACTTATTGAATGGTAAGTGACTCGAATTATCACCTTTTAAATCCATAAATAACATTTGAAAGGAAAAATGGGAAACAAAACTAAATAGGTCACAGATGGGAGGCTGATCAAAGTTAGAGGTCGGAATCCCATAAAGGTGCAAGTAGCTCCTAGTTTTTCTAAGGAAGATGTCAAAGGGCATTTTTGCTTCTGACATTCTATTTGCAGAACAAAAAATGTGTGTACTATAGCATCATTAGCACCTTCAAAATAATTCATAGTTAACAGATTATAATGTGAAACAGTGTTCGCGGATGTAGCTGCTAGAGGTTTTCTTTCCCCTATTAAGTCTGGCAAGCCAGGGTGAACTTCCTCCCAAAGAAAACTTAGGCTACCCCGCCCCCCTTAGAATTTTATAATCCTTTGCTGCAAGGATTTGTACAAAGTATAAGGAAACGTGCCAAGGTTATAATAAAGCTAATATTAAAAGCCTTGAACTGTAGTTTCCATAGCATTACTGTGTTTATTTGTGTAAGCGAGCAAGTAATTATAACCGAAACCAGTTTAACACTGATAAGTAGCAAAAAGTTGAAGCTGAAAAATTAAAAGTTTGCTGTTTTACCACTATGGTATTAGTAATATGTCAAGGAACCCTTTCTATTAAGGTTAATTAGCTGGAGAGCACTAACGAGGTTCCGTGAGTAATATATACCCCGACTTTCAGTATTCTGGAAGTTTCTAGGTAGTCTATTAGGTATACCAGATCATCTTAATTATATGAACATTTGTTGTATCGACTTTACATTTTGTTCGCAGTCTGGAAATCTACTTTTACATAAATCCATTAATTTGCTGACCAGCTTGCCGCTGTGTCTAGAGACACTTTTCATTGGAAACGCTAAATATATTTTATGCGCACTAATGAAGCAATTAAGAAACAGACTGTATAAAAGATGTTCCTAAAGAAATAAAACAGATAGCAATATAGAAATTTACTCAAATTAATTCTCACTGATAGTCGTGTTGTCGCACAGATACTTTTGGCGAACATCTGTTCTCAAGTGCTGGTCGTTTCCTGATTGTATACAACGATTTGTCACATCAAGGAAACAATAGACTGAAATAAATTTTGTATCCAGTTAAGGTGGAAATAACAGATTAAAAGGAACAATTAAACGGTAATGACTCGCATGTCTGATTTTCTATAGAAATTACCACATCAATAGTTTCTTTAAACTAGTATGATTATCTCAATTATGTTTGCTATATTATAGTTTTGCAGACTCAAGAGTAATGCAGCTAGAAAAGCAAGAAACTATCAATCTCTCGGAAACTGTTAATTTTGTAGCGTACAGAAACGATCAATTCATAATCTCATGAACGGTGGCAAAACAGAATAATAAGCACAACGCCTGGCCACTATAAATAAATAAAGCCCATAGCTTAATTATGCATGTGTGTGTGTGTGTGTGTGTGTGTGTGTGTGTGTGTGTGTGGTGTCATATCCACAACACCTTTTCAGGACATGTCAAAGGGGATGGGGTGACATGAGGACTGACAGGTTTTTTTTTGTTTGTTTGCTTTTTTGTTTCCAGATTCATGCATATTCCCGGACTGTTCACTCATGAGTCCTGGCTAATAGCTTCCTTTTAGTTCTTGGGAGAACTTCTAATTAAAAACGCTGAAATTTAGAAATTTGGACTATGCATTGTATGATGTATTCGATATGTAAAGGAAATGCTCTGTTTACATATAACAGAAAGTGCTTATTAATATAATGAGGCAATTAGCAATATGTCATCACTACCTACAGCAGCCTGTGCAAACTATCATATAATCACCAATTCTTTCCATGTTTGATTGGTATGAATAATAGGGACTGCTCAGATATATAACAGGCATTTAACATTATTTTTTTAAGCTAGGAAACAGAAGGGTGTGGATTTTTTAAAATCAATCTTAAGATGAAAAGGAGACAGGAAGATATGTTGTATAGGTCCCTTTCATTAGTTCTCACAATAGCTATCTTGCAGATGAGGCAAGGAGTCAGCTTGGCCTTAACGTTCAAATTTCTGATCTGCAAGCTTTTTTGCCATGCATATTACTTTTCTGTCATGCTTTGCAGCAGAACACGATATCCCCAAAGAACCAAAAGAGAAAAAAATACCCTGACAGCAACCATTACTTAAGAGTGCAATGAATAAACCGCTTGCACAAGAGTATCAAGACTAATTAAGATTCTGTTTAGCAGCCCTGGATGGAATGTTAATGCAGCTTTGACTAACTGAGAGTAAGCAATGGAAAAACTGCATTTTAAGTGGAATGTTGAAGTGATAACATCTTTCACTTCTTCTGTCCAAGGTCTGCCCGAGCCTGTTACAAAGTCATTATCTCAAATTACTCCTGTACTTCATTTTTAGAGCTTTATGGGCAAGCATAGATCCCTTGGTGTTGAAGCGCTGCCTATAGACTCACAAAGGCAATACTCTCTAAGGGGATAAAGGTTGAATTAACCCACTATCTCCACCTTGGAGATTTCGTTGGTACCAGGTCCTTGGACAAATATAGCCAGAATTTAGAAGGCAGATTAGCATCTATTGCTGGCGTCTCAGCAGAAATCCCTAAAGGCTTTTTGCCCCTTTGAAGTTTCTTCGATTTTGCTTACACAGAAGTTTACATCACAAAGTCAGGTTTTCACAAGGCTCAACAAGGCAAATGTAATCCCTTCAGAACACCCCCCAAAAATCCAAATGCCCTGCTACGTTTAGTGTAACAACAGGGCTTCTGGGAAGTAGTGTTGCAAACTTTTTTTTTTAACATTGAAAACAAATGAGATTGTTTAATCTGAGGCTACACAAAACATTGCACTGAATCTTTGCACTTCTAAAAGATCGGTATCTTTTCGATCATGCTACTTACTGTACAGTACAATACAGAGCTCTCCAATTAGAGCCAGTGTGGTGCTATAACAATTGTTATTATTAAACTCCCTTTGAATTGACTTAAATCATCTGACTAATGCAAATAGTTGCAATGAGCATCCACAATGCATTCCACTCATGATATTATTAATATTAAGTTGCCAGAACGCTGTTAGTTTTACCTGCCACCAAGGGCTCTTTATGATGCGAATCTTAGGAATTTAGGAGGTGGGAAAATATGATAAATACTGTATATAAATAAGAACAGCATGGTTAGATAAGGAGCATTTAGGTTTCAACTGGTTAAAAATATTTGTAGTTCTCGGGTATTTTACCATTTGGAAAATCTTATTGCCAGGCACCAAGAGGTTAAAAGTTCTGCAAATGGAAGTGCCACCGTGTTTGTATTTGGTAAGCCATCTCCTTTCTCTTTTTGTCTTTTGGGGTCATTATGCAACATTTTTCTACTGGTGCTTGTAACCAAATTTGCCTTTCCACTTGTGCAATGAATGCAGACAAATAGCAAACAGAAGAGCCTTGGTTTTTGCTAAAGGGTTACCGCGGGCAAATCTTCCACAAAGAAGGAAATGATCCCACTCACACTCCGGCTAAAAATACATGAACTGGGCTAGCAGACGGGAACATTTCTGGGACTCCAAAGAGGGCTGCAGGAACGTCCGCGTGCAACCGAGTAACAGTGCTTCTTGTAACCGAGTAACAGTGCTTCTTGTAACCGAGTTAGAACTGCGGAACGGCTTTCTAACTATTGAACAGGTAACTATTCCTTTTTGAAGCAGGTACCCAGTCAGTTAGGTATCTAAGTATCTTCAGACTGGATCCATATACCGTTTACCGTTAATGGACCCTAGCAATTAATTAATTAATTACTTTGCTTATTTATTTTAGACTTAGCGCAGACCTTTTCTTTGTAGCGCATGGTGAGTTCAATTCAGGTACGCTCGGTATTTTTCAATTTCTTAGACCTTCTAGAACATGATACAAATGGAGGTCTATGTTAGCCATACTGTAATTCTAGAAATAAGTAATCTGAGTTTAGACTAGATGGCAGGGAAAATAAGATACTTGTTTAATTGTTAGCGCACCAGATATTGCAGGACAGAATTTTCATAGCATGGGCAGAAACTCGAAAAAACCTCCAAAAAAAAAAAAGCCAACAACCAAAACTCCATACATATCCATGAATATTTTATTTCTTATGTTTAATTAAGCAGAAACAAAAACAAACCAACGTTCTGTTTTTGATTAACTTCCAGATGAATATTATTATAGATCTATCTATCTAGCTAGCTGTCTTTATCTCGATATCTATATACTGTAATAAACTAGCATAATACTCTGGGTGTACTGCAAATGTTCTTTACTGTTCACTGCTATATATTTGAAAAAAATGTTTTCTAGGTCGTATCTGTCCTTAAACTTGCAAGTTGATTTCCACAAGAATTAGCTTCATTTTGTACTTTTGATGTGAGCATTTCATTAAAAGAAGTATTGAAAGTCATGAAGTTATGCATTTTAATTTCCTCATGTACAGGAGGAATATTTTGGGATTGTCATTCATCACCTAACAGCTACTTGAAACGTACTCTCTGGCTCCAGTGGGGCTAGGATAATTAATGCAGAGTAGGGAAGCCTGTAACTTTACTTTACGTCTGACACTGGATACTCTTTCACAGTGCCCTTACAGAATATTGCAGTTGTTGATAGGTATTTAAAGTTATAATGAAAAGTCTGATTTGAAAGCAAATGGATAATGGGTGCTGCTTTAAATTTTAGTGAACAGTATTTTAATCAGCAATATTTTAATAGCTACTCAAACTTGCATAGAAACATGAGATGGTCTGTAGCATTTCATGCATGTTACCAAAAACTAACAAGTTACATTTCAAAGGAACTATGTGCATAACATTAGCATAGAGTATGTGTGTATAAGTAGCTTGTACTCATATACATGCTATTTTATAAACATCAAATGCATGCAGGTATTTTCAGTTTCGCACACACAAACAGGGCAATCAATCTACACAAATTGCTATTTTATGATACTTATGTGAGTAAATTTGCAACTTATTCGAACAATTTTGCACCTGCTAATTATCCAGCACAATAGATATCAGACTTGTCTGTTGTCTGCTATTATTGGGTGGGAGGTATGTGTGAGCTCGGGGGAGTTCAGGGTGAAGTACTAGGCGAGTCTCAATGAACTGAAGATGGACTGGTTGAACTGGTGGAGGTATCAGCAAACTGGTGATTTCAAGGACATACGCATATTTTAAAATACAGCTACTTCCAGGCTTTTATATCAACAAGTTAAATATTTTTTTGCTTATAAAATATCTGCGTATAGGTATAAAAAGTAAGCATTTTCAATGTATTGCTAATATTCATGCATACTGAAATTTACACATGTATGTTGGGGTGAACATACGTATCTTTTATAATCTGTGTGGGCCAGATATGCACAGGTTATAAAATAATATCGTAAATCTCCACATGCTCATATAAGCAATTAAGCATGTATATAAGGCCACAAAGAATTGTTTGAAAGTTATCCTCTTTGGTGACTAAATATAAAAATAATGAAAAATCACAAAGTGGATATCTACAGAGGGCAAAATACCTTGAGCAATAATACAGCAAGTTAATTTTGCAGATGTAGCTACAATAAGATAGAGAGAGAGAGAGAGAGAGAGAAAGACATATTCAGTGGTGCACCATTTTTTCCAGACTGCTTAAGAACTTAAGAATTGCCATGCCAGGTCAAACTAAGGTCTAATGAATCCAGCATTCTGTCTCTCAACAATGGCCCATCACAAAAAGTAGATCCTATTTCTTATTGCTTGCTACTAGCAACAAGCACTGGGTTTCCTAGAGGTATCTAGTTAATATGAACTTCTCGCTAGCAATTTATCAAAACCTTTTTTAAACCCTGCTTTGTTAGTTACTCTGACCACATCTTTCAGCAATAAATTCCACAGCTTAATTGTGGATTGAGTGAAAAATTACTTTCTCCAATTTGTTTTAAATTGGTCATCTATGATCCCCTAATCCTAATATTAATTGAAAGGTAAATAACTATTCCAAATTTATCTTTTCTACCCCACTTATGATTTTATAAACCTCATTCATATCTCCTCTCAATTGTCTCTTATCCAAGTTAACATAGTAACATAATAATGATGGCAGAAAAAGACCAAATTGTCCATCCAGTCTGCTCTGCATGCTTCTTATGGTAGTAACTGCTGCTCAGTGCAAGTTATTCCAAGCCTTATGTTAAGGCTAGTAATATTTACAATTAAAACTAATCAATTGCCAAATCCATAACAAAATTACTGCTAGCAACATTATTTTGGGGTGAGCAGCCTTGATAATTCAGACAATGCTGCTTGAACATGCTTTGCTTTTGGATTTGGCCATAGAAGCAGTCTTGTGTTTTTCCTTAATGTCTGCAGATCAGTATCCTGGACTGTAAAAGTCAGGGCCCAATGCTGAACCCAATTCCTCTTTTACCCCCATTCAAGAGGAGAGCAATGATATAATTGTGTCAAAATCATGAAAGCTAATTGATTAAGGGTAGTAACTTCTTCTCCATGCAAGTTACCCCCATGTACCCTTTTCTTCATTTCCATTATCTAAGGATCTACAATATTTATCCCATGCGTTTTTGAAATTTTTTACTGTTTTCAAACTTACCACTTCTAGAAGGGCATTGCAGCATCCACCCCTTCTTTATGAAGAAATATTTCCTGATGTTGGTTCTGAGTCATTCTCTCTGTGTTTTACTTTATGACCCATAGTTCTACTGTCTGCTTTTCAGAGGAAAAGGTTTGATATTTGTGTATCATTAAAACCTTTCAGGTATCTGAAATTCTGTATTGTATTTCCTCTGCAGCTCCTCTCTTCCAGGGTATACATATTCAGATCCTTCTGTTTCTCCTCTTAAGTCTTCGGATACAGATCCCACACTATTTTGGATGCCGTTCTCTGGACCGCCTCTGTCCTGCTCTATCCGTTTTGAGATATGGTTTCCTGTACTGAATATAGTGCTCCAATTGAGGATTCATTATGACCTGTCCAAGGGCATTATCACCTCCTTTTTCTTCCTGGTTATTCCTCTCTCTATGCAGCACAGCATTTTTCTGGATTTAGCTATCACCTTGCCATGTTTCTTCGCCATCTTCAGATCTCCAGACAATATCACCCCTAAGTTCCTCTCTCTCCCATCATATACAGCTTTTTTTTTTTTTTTTTAATTACTACATCTCAGATGCATGACTCTGCACTTCTTGGCATCATATACCAGCTGCCAAGACTTCGACCACTCTTCAAGTTTTCTTAAATCATTTTTCATTCTCTCGATTCCTTCAGGTATGTCCACTCTGTTGCAGATCTTAGTTTCATCCACAAATAGACAAACTTTACCTTCTATCCTTTCCGCAATGTTGCTCACAAAGATATTGAACAGAACCAGTCCGAAAACTGATCCCTGTGGCAGTCTGCTTATCATGGCTCTCTCTTCAGAGAAGGTTCCATTTACCATTAGTCACTTTCTCCTGCCAGTCAACCAGTTTTCAATCCACTCCACCACCTTGGCACTGACTCCCAAGCTTCTCATTTTATTTATGAGTCTCCTATGTGGGACCATATCAACAGCTTTGCTGAAATCCAAGTAAATCACATTGAGTGCTTTTCCTTAATCCAATTCTCTGGTCACCCATTTAAAAAAAATAATTATCATATTTGGCTGATAGGACCTTACCCTGGTGATTCTATACTCTCTTTGGTCCAGCAACCCAATAAATTGTAGATAGTTCACTATTCTATCCTTCAGCAGAGTCTCCATTAATTTTCCCACCACCAAGATGAGGTTAACCAACCTGTAGTTTCCAGCCTCTTCTCTGCTACCACTCTTGTGAAGCAGGACCATCACTGCTGTTCTCCAATCATGTGGCACAACTCCAAATTCCAGGGATCTATTGAACAGGTCTTTCAGTGGATCTGTCAGCACATCTCTGAACTCCCTCAGTATCCTGGGGTGTACCTCATCCAGCCCCATGGCCTTGTCCACATTAAATTTTCTTAGCTCTTCCCGTACATTCTCTTTTAGAAATGGAGTTTCATCTATCCCACTCCCATTTACAGTCTTGTCAACCAGCAATGGTCCTTCTCCAGAGTCTTTTTTAGTGAATACTGAACTGTTGCGATCCCCCCTGCTGCTGCGCTACAGGAGGTCTCTTACCTTCCTCCGGAGGCCGCTCTGAAGCCTGGGCCTCGCCTGTGTTCCATCCGGGACTTGCTCCAGGGCCTGAGAGGCCTAGCTGTGCCTGTGGCTTGCATGCCAGCGTTTGGACTTCCTGTTTGGTGACGCCCTTCTCCTAGGGGCTGGCCCGCAGCTCTCCACCTGACTTATAGGACCAGCGGTGGGCGGTCCTGGCAAGCTCCTCCCAGGGAGTTGCCTTCTACCTCCAGTATTTAAGGACTTTCTGTTCACTTGCACCTGGCCTTCGGATTGGGCTCTACGGTCGTCTGTAACCTTGCCGATCCAGGTCCCCCGGTTTCGCCTATGCCTTGATGGGTTACTGTCTTGTGTCTCTTCCTAGATGTATGCTCCTGTTCCTGCCAGCCGTAGGGCTTCGGATGTCAGTATCCCAGCATCGGAGTTCCTGTTCGCCTGGGTCTTCC
Organism: Rhinatrema bivittatum; assembly: GCF_901001135.1. Classification (NCBI taxonomy): domain Eukaryota; kingdom Metazoa; phylum Chordata; class Amphibia; order Gymnophiona; family Rhinatrematidae; genus Rhinatrema; species Rhinatrema bivittatum. The sequence goes on along the minus strand of NC_042616.1, from coordinate 361,773,065 downwards.
CTGCACCCTCCTTCTCAGCGTGGTCCGCGACCAGCCTTCCTGGGCTGTGTAGGGCGCGTCTGGGACAGGGTGGTCCGCGACTCAGTCCCACGGGTGGGCTGAGTAGGGCGCCCTGATGGACAGTGCAATGTTTCCGTCCAGCCTTGTCTACAGTGTCTTGCTTCAGCCCTTGCCCGGATGTCTTCCTGTCTCTGCCTTGACCTACGTCCTCGTCTGGTTCCTGAGCCTTCTGTCCTGTTGGGCCCTGGAGTGGCCAACAGGAGGGATTCGTCCCACGGGCTCTTGAGCTTCTGCCAGCCGAAGGGGCTTCGGATGTGAGTATCCCAGCATCGGAGTTCCTGCTCGCCTGGACCTTTCCTTCTTGCTTCAGCCCTTGCCCTGATGTCTTCAGTGTCTTGCTTCAGCCTGTCTTGGATGTCTGCTTCAGCCCCGTCTGACGTCTTCTGTATAAGGACTCTGTCTGCCCTCGCCTCTGTCCGGCCTGCTGCCCATTGCCGTTCCCTGCGGCGGGTCCGAAAGGGCTGGGAACAGTCGGAGGACCGTTCATTAGTCAACTTCCCCGTGTTGGCTACCATGGGCGTGCATGTCCGGCTGAGGGTCGGATTCCCTGCTTCTGTTCCTGCCTGCCTGGCTCACCATGCCTGCTCAGCTCACCTCCCACGGTGTGGCTTGGGGCTCCTCCTTGAGTCCTGCTGTGGCCCAAGGGCTCACCACCCGCTTACAACGACCGCGCCTGCGCGCGCTCGTAACATGAACAGTATGTTTTTTTAATATTTCTGCCATTTCTTTATCTTTCTCCAAACATTGCTCCTTGTCACTTTTCAATTTCACTATACCAGTTTGGTCCTCCCTTCTTACTCTGATACATCTGAAAAATGTTTTGTCACCTCGCTTTACCTCTTTGGCAATCCTTGCTTTACACAATTTTATAAGGTATTCTTCCCTGTGTTCTTCTTTTTGGGATCCTTTGTACTTCTTGAACAATTTTCTTTTTGTCTTTATTTCTTTTAACCACCCTCTTTGAGAAACAGATCCCTCATCTGTTTAGCCTTTCTTGATAAGGGAACTATTCCTTCTTCTTCATTAGCTTTGTTGCTCTTCTCTGTACCTTTTCTAATTCTGCTATATCTGTTTTGAGATGAGTCACTCACCGACTAGAACTGCACACAATACTCAGGGTGTGGTCACCCCATATAATGTTCTCTGTATTATTTGCATTTACTTTCCTAATAATTCCTTTCATTCTTTTTTTTATCTTTTCTTCCCTGAGTGCCTCTTTTATTCCCTGGTCATCTAGTGGTCCAACTGACTTCCTTGTAAGTGTTTTGTTTCTAAAATAATTGAAAAGAAGTTTATTATTTGCTTTTGCCTCTTTGGCAAGTGTGTCCTCAAATTTTAACTTGGCCTGCTTTATAAATGTTTGATATTTCATTTGGCAGTGCTTGATCCTTTCTATTTTCCTCAGTAGGCCCTGCTTTCTATTTTTTTAAGAGTTGCCTTTTTTGATTTGACCACCTCTTTATCAACACCATTTAGCCATACTGGCTTGTGCTTGCTCGTCTTTTGACTTTTTTAGTTTGTGAAATACATTTTACCTGGGCTTCCAAAATGGTGTTTTTAAAATGTATCCGTGCCTCATGAAGTTTTCTGACCCTTGTATCTGCTCTTTTTAGTCTTATACTAATTAGAATTCTTATTTTGTTATAATCTCCTCTTTTAAAGTGATATGTTATTGCTAGGGATGTGAATCATTTTTTGACGATTTAAAAAAATCGTCAGATAATTTTTAAATCATCAAAAATCGTTAGAGTCGCGATACAATAGAAATTCCCCCGATTTATCGTGAAAAATTGTAAATCGGGGGAGGGGGGAGGGCAGGAAAACCGGCACACCAAAACAACTCCTAAACCCACCACGACCCTTTAAAACAAATCCCCCACCCTCCCGAACCCCCCAAAATGTTTTAAATTACCTGGTGGTCCAGTGGGGGGGGGGGGGGGGGGTCCCGGCGCGATCTCCCGCTCTCGGGCCATCGGCGCCATTTTGGCTGACACTAATATATATGGCGCCGATGCCTCGATAATAAAACCCCCACCCGACCCTTTAAAGTTACCCCCTTAGCCTCCCCCACTCTCCCGACCCCCCCCCCAAAAGCTTTTACACATACCTGGTGGTCCAGGGGGGCCGCGGGCAGCGATTCCCATTCCCAGGCCATCAGCTGCACTAAAAAAAATGGCGCCGATGGCCCTTTGCCCTTACCATGTGACAGGGCAAAGGTAGCGCCGGCGCCATTTTGAATATTGGCAATACGGCCTGAGTGCAGGAGATCACTCCCGGACCCCCGCTGGACCCCCAGGGTCTTTTGGCCAGCTTTGGGGGGCCTCCAGACCCCCACAAGACTTGACAAAAGTCCAGCGGGGGTCCAGGAGCGACCTCCTGCACTCGGGCCGTATTGCCGGTATTCAAAATGGCGCCGGCGCTACCTTTGCCCTGTCATATGGTAAGGGCAAAGGGCCATCGGTGCCATTTTTTTTAGCGCAGCTGATGGCCTGGGAACAGGAGATCGCTGCCTGTGGCCCCCCTGGACAACCAGGTATGTGTAAAAAGTTTTGGGGGGGTGGTTGGGAGAGTGGGGGAGGATAAGGGGGTAATTTTAAAGGGTCGGGTGGGGTTTTTTTTTATTGGCGCGGGCCTCACTAAAAAAAATTAGTGATGTGAATTGGAATCAGAACCGATCCCAATTCACATCTCTAATGATCAGATTCCCCCCCCCCCTCCCAGCCGAACCCGATCATTAAAACGATTGGGCACACGATTCACATCCCTAGTTATTGCAGTAGTTTTATTTTAATTCCAGTCACTATCTCAAATTTGATTGTATCATGATCACTATTGCCAGTGGCTCCATCATTATTACTTCTTTCACCAGATCCAACATTCCAGTGAAAACTACATCTGATGTAGTCCTTCCTTCTATTGGTTCTAGGACCAGTTGCTCCAAGAAGCAGTCATTTATGGTGATCAGAAACTTAATCTCCTTGTCATGCTGTGATGAGCATTCACCCAGTCAATACTGGGGTAATTGAACTCTCCCATTATTACTTTGCTTCCATAGTTAGTAGCTTATCTAATCTATTTTAACATTTTACAATCTGTTTTCCTATCCTGATCAGGTGGATGGTATTAAACTCCCAGTGCTAAACTCCTTGTTGGAATTTCTATCCATAAAGATTCTGGACTGCAATTTGTATACCTCAGAATCTATGTCCTACTTGATTTTATAGCGTTCTTGACATATAGGGCCACATCACCACTTCTATCTGCTCTGTCATTTTGGTATAATTGTTCCCTTGAATCACCTTGTATTAGCTGTCCTTTTTGCAAGGCCATTCCAGATAAAGGATTTTTGTCTTTTTTCCAAGGACATTGTGGATAATGGGTTTTTCATTTCAATAAAGTTACAGAAGTTGCCCAAGATGGTGTACCCTCAAATCAATCAGCAATACCCCATAGGGATGTGAATCGTTTGACGATTTAAAATATCATCCGATATTTTTAAAATTGTCATTAATCGTTAAAGAGTGCGATACAATAGAAATTCCACCGATTTATCGTGAAAAAATCGTTAATCGGGTTAGTGCACACTAACGGGAGTTAGGACACAACCTAAAAACCCACCCCGACCCTTTAAAACCGCTCCCTTAGCCTCCACCACCCTCCTGACCCCCCCAAAAAACATTTTAAAATTACCTGGTGGTTCAGCGGGGGTCCCGGGAGCGTTCTCTCGCGCTCGGGCTGTCGGCCGATACACAAAAAACCCACCCTGACCCTTTAAATCTGCTCCCTTAGCCTCCACCACCCTCCCGACCCCCCCAAAAAATGTTTTAAAATTACCTGGTGGTCCAGTGGGTCCCGGGAGCAACCACCGTCCAGTGCTCCTACCATGTGACAGGGGCTGGCCAATGGCACAGTTACCCTGTCACATGGCAAAGGGCCATCGGTGCCATTTTTATTAGTGGCAGCCGACGGCCCGAGAGTGGGAGATCGCTCCCGGGGCCCACTGGACCACCAGGTAATTTTAAAACATTTTTTGGGGGGTCGGAAGGGTGGTGGAGGCTAAGGGAGAGGTTTTAAAAGGTCAGGGTGGGTTTTTTGTTTATCGGCCGACAGCCTGAGCACGAGAGAACGCTCCCGGGACCCCCGCTGGACCACCAGTTAATTTTAAAACTTTTTTGGGGGGTCGGGAGGGTGGTGGAGGCTAAGGGAGCGGTTTTAAAGGGTCGGGGTGGGTTTTTTGTTTATCTGATCGGGCGCAGCCGATAAAAAAAAACCCGATCAGGCCGGACGAAAAAAAATGCACGATTTGAATCGGAACCGGAACCAAACCGATTCCGGTTCCGATTCACATCTCTAATACCCCATATGTCAAATAACAAACAATGGCTTCTTAAGGAAGAACTGTTTATTGAGTACAAATCAGTAAAATAATAATAATCATAATAATAAAATAATAAAAAGAATAGGTGGAAGCTGCCTATGCAAAGTGCTTTAAAGTCCATATTTGTTAAAAACTAAGGACTGGAGCCTGTGTGAGTACTTTGAACCATCTATAGCAGGCTGATGCTGAAACTTCCAGGGTAATATGTTTTCTTCATCAATGGTGCCTCAGAGACAGTAGAGAACAGTGATGTCACAGAAAAACAAGTAGATCTCAATCTAATCTAATTAGCTGTTGTACAGCATGCCAAGATAGCCAGCCTATGAGTTGACACTTCTATGAGTTTACTCCTCAATCCACTGACCAAAGAAAGGAGGTACAAATGACTTGTGAGAAAGGCACAATGACACTAGGGCACTGGAAACTTCTCCCAAGAACATGGCATAAGTTAGAGATTGCATGTCATATCGCAGATATACCTCTTCATTTTTACTCCTGGAATCATTGCTGGACTGGATATTCCAGCTTCTATGCTTAAGGGTCATTTGTCAGGTTCAGCACTGCCAGAAACTCTGGGAATAGAATAGGAGCAAAGCTGCTGATCTGCCATGGCTGCATCTGTACATGGATGACTTATGAGCACTTTTTCAACACTCATCATCATAATTGCAGAAAATTTTGTAACTAGGCCCCTTTTCTGCCAGTCACACTACTGCCAGTAATACTTGGAACAGGAGAGAAATGCTGCTGATCTATCATAATTTCCTCAGCTGCAAATGGCTTGAGAAAGAGGCAGAAATGATGCTGAAGCAATGTGCTGTACAAAAATTTTGGGTAATCACATTTTACAGATAATGGATCAGGGCCCTGGGCCTACAATGTGTGTTATACAATGTCAGTTTCTGCTTAATGGACCTTCAGGGAAATGATGCTATAGTCTGTGTGTGTCTGTGTGTGTCTGTGTACATAGATATGTAACCCTTTTCTTGGAAGTAGCATATTCTCCAAGGGCACACAAAAATAACTTCTGTCTTTGGAACTGTCTTCACTGTTATCTTTTCTCCCCTCCTTTATTCCCAAAGTGTGGGTCCTTTCTGTGGGGGGGAAGCTGATGCTAATGGCCCAGGCGGTGATGTGCTTTTCTTGAAATGTGTGTGCAATTCCTTCTATGCCATGTGATGATGTAGTGCTGCAGGGACAGATTCACTGGACACAGAGCTGGGTGTTCAAATAATATTTTACTGATTCTGCAAAAGTTAAATCAATGTCCAATTATGAATAATGAAATTACATCTGACTCTTTTCTTCCTGCTGTGTAAGCATCTCTGGCTCAGGTTCCTTATGACCATCTCACCATTTTGACCCAGTTGACACGTCCAACCCAGGATAAGGGCAAGTCCAGCCATTTTTGCAGTTTAAGTTTAGTCTGAGACAATAAGCTATTATAGTTTTTAGAGAAGAGATCACTCCAGTTTCTTGGGACAAAGATTCCCAGGTAGGTAAACACTTCCCAGACAACACAGAAGTTTGTCATACAGGGAGGTATCACTGTGCGAGATGCTATAAGGAAGATTTACGACTTGGTATAATTAACTTTATATCCCAAGAGATCAATGAAAAGCTCCAAATTATCCATCAGGTCCGGGGCAGAGAGAAACGGATTAGATAAGAAGAGTAGAATGTCATCGGCATAAAGGGAAATGGTATAAACACAGTAGAACCAAATTGAAACCCTTTAATGTCCGGGTGTTTCCTAGCTAAGGCTGCCAGAGGTTGAAGAGCGAGGTCAAAGAGAAGCAGAGATAGGGGGCAACCTTGCCGCGTACCATGTACAATGGAGAAATAAGGAGATAGCACACCATTAATAAGGAGATGAGCCCGAGGAGATTCGTACATTGCCTGCACCCATTGAGCATGCTGCAAAACTGCAAATAAATAGGGCCATGAGATATGATCAAATGCTTTTTCCATGTCCAAAGAAATAACGAGCCCCATCTGCCCTAACTTTTGGGAGAGGTGTAGGATATTCAATAAGCGCCTGGTGTTAAAAGTGGAGATACGGCCTTTAACAAAACAGATTGGGCAGGATGTATCAGAAGGGGGAGAACTTTTTCTAAGCGAAACTGCAGGACTTTTGCCATTATTTTAATGTCCATGTTCAACAAAGAGATGGGCCGGTAAGAGCCACACTCAACTGGATCTTTACCATCTTTATGGATTAGGGAGATATTACCGTCACTTAAGGATCCCAAAGAGAAACTGGCCAACCCAGCACTGTTATATAAAGGTAATAAAAAGGAGCTTAAGTCATCAAAACACTTTTTAAAGAGGTCTATAGAGTATCCATCGGGACCTGGGCATTTCTCCCCAGGAAGAGCTTGCACAGCCACCCATATCTCTGACAAGGTAATAGGGGCCACAAGCATCTCCTGTGGTGATTCACCAAGCATGGGCAAGTCCAGGCCGCTAAGGAACTCCTGGAAAGCAGGGCCAGTACAAGGAGCCGGGGCTGAGTATACGTCAGAATAAAATTTCACTAATAGCTGTTCAAGACCATTAGGGTCAGTTACAAGAGAACCACATGGATTTTGCAGGTGGGAAAGGTGGGAGGTGCTTTTCCTCTTCCTAACCATCTTAGCTAGTTGTTAGGCTTGACTCCTCAAGAAGGGAGGAGTTAGCAATCTGTTGGGCTTGACTCCTCAAGAAGGGAGGAGTTAGCAATCTGTTGTGGATTAGACTGCAGAGTTAGCAATCTGTTGTAGATCTGCTCCTCCAGAGAGGAGGAGTTAGAAATCTATTATAATTCTGCTGCTCGAAGTTAGCTATCTATTATCAAGCTCCTCCTGTAGGGGGAGGAGTTAGCAGTCTGATATGGATCTCCTCCTGGAGAGAGAGGAGTTAACAATCTGTTATCAGTCCCTGCTGCTATGGGTAGCAATCTGTTATAAGTCCGCCAGGGAGTTAGCAGTCGATTATGGATCACCCTGACAAGGGGAAGAGCTAACAATTGTAATACTCCGTAGGCGGAGTTAATGATCTGTGGTGGGTTGGATTCCCACAGAGTGGCAGTCATATAATACCGCTCTAGTTATGTAAGGAATGAACACTTGAGGTAAACTGGTGACTCCCTGGGCTGATGGCAGATGACAGCGCCCCCAGGAGGATATCCTGAGAAGGACCACCGGTTAGGCTGGAGTATGGAGACAAACACAGATAGTTCTTTATTTAGACAGGAAGTAGAAACTAAGCCCAGCAGGGCTGAAGTCCCTCAGATACTAGAATTGCGGTCTCTGGGATGCTGAGCTGTAGAGAGAGACTATAGGTAGTGAATAGCCAGGGTATGCTGGATACATAACCAGTAGTAGATGATACACTCACAATTGTAGAGATCTGTAATGGCTTTTCTGCACAGAGTCTTCAGTATATTCAGGAACAGGAGCCGTAGGCGAATGCTGGTTCCTATAAGCAGTCTGAAATGAGAACTCATAATATCTGTGTATGAGATGGCTTATGGAAGAGAAGAGAGTCTTTGGAGGGTTTTAGGAACATAAGCCCTCGTGGAGCAAGTACCGGTTCCTATCTGCAATCTATAATAGTAATGCACAAGATATAGGTATATAATAGCTTCTGAAATAGAAGAGAGTTGAGAAGGGATTTAGGAACATGGGCCCTCATGGAGTGAGTACTGGTTCCTATCTGCAATCCACAATAATGACTCACGATCTCCGTACTAGGGATGTGAATCGTTTTTTGACGATTTAAAATATCGTCCGATATATTTTAAATCGTCAAAAAATCGTTAGGGCCACGATACAATACCAATTCCCCCGATTTATCGTTAAAAAATCGTAAATCGGGGGAAGGGGGAGGGCAGGAAAACAGGCACACTAAAACCCCCTAAAACCCACCCCCGACCCTTTAAATTAAATCCCCCACCCTCCCAATCCTTTAAATTACCTGGGGATCCGGCGGTGGTCCAGAACGGTGGCGGTCCGGAACGGCCCCCTCAATAGAATCGTGTTGTCTTCAGCCGGCGCCATTTTTCAAAATGGCCACCGCAAAATGGCGGCGGCCATAGACAAAAACGATTCGACGCAGGAGGTCGTTCCGGACCCCCGCTGGACTTTTGGCAAGTCTTGTGGGGGTCAGGAGGCCCCCCCAAGCTGGCCAAAATTTTCCTGGGAGTCCAGCGGGGTTCCGGGAGCGATTTCTTGCTGCAAATCGTTTTCGTACGGAAAATGGCGCTGGCCATACACGTATGGCCGGCGCCATTTTCCGTACGGAAAATGGCGCCGGCAGGAGATCGACTGCAGGAGGTCGTTCAGCGGCGGTCCGGAACCCCCGCTGAACGACCTCCTGCAATCGATCTCCTGCCGGCGCCATTTTCCGTACGAAAACGATCCGTACGGAACGACCTCCTGCGTCGAATCGTTTTTGTCTATGGCCGCCGCCATTTTGCAGCGGCCATTTTGAAAAATGGTGCCGGCTGAAGACAATACGATTCTATTGAGGGGGCCGTTCCGGACCGCCACCGTTCTGGACCACCGCCGGATCCCCAGGTAATTTAAAGCATTGGGGGGGGGGGGGTTCGGGAGGGTGGGGGATTTAATTTAAAGGGTCGGGGTGGGTTTTAGGGGGGTTTAGTGTGCCGGCTCACGATTTTAACGATTTTTCACGATAGTTTACACACCCAAACGGCAACAATACGATTCCCTCCCCCTCCCAGCCGAAATCGATCGTTAAGACGATCGAGGACACGATTCACATCTCTACTCCGTACTTGCGATAATGTCTTAGACAGAAGAGAGTCTTGATTAGCAACATAGGCCCTCGTGGCGCGAGTACCGGTTCCTAACTGTAGTAGAACTCACTGTGTTCACGTCTGTGATCGCTTCCAGGTAGGAGTCTTCTGAGCATTCAGGGATGTAGGCCCTCGAGGAGAGAGTACCGGATCCTGTCTTAACAATCTGAAATCAAGAAGAGAGAGTGGGGCCCCCGAGGAGTGGGTACCCCTGGTAAGGTGGTGAGGCAGAGCAGCGGAGAAAGAATTCCCCTTGCTAACTCGATTCGTAGTTGCAAGCAAAGACCTTTTAAAGTGGAAGTGGATGACGTCACTAAGGGGGACGCCCCCGAGTTTTGTGCCCTTGCCGGTACAAACTCTGGAGCACGCGCGCGTGTACGCCTTTACGTCATCAGGAACATGGCAGATCCGCAGCGTCAGGCCAGCCCGGGGATTCCAGGAAGTATGACGAGGAGAAGCTGTGGCAGCATCTGTCCGTCAGACCCGAAGGGAGTTGCCACTAAGGTAGAGAGGGTGGAGCGAGGGAGAGAACAGGCATGAACGCAAGACTAGTAGCGCACCGGCTCGAACCCCATGTTCCTAATAATGTAACTTTGTGTACTTACGAGCACACTGTATCTTACCTGTCTCAAGCGAGTTAAGGTCTTGCCGGGCCTCCTCTAGTTTTTTATAAGGTTTAATCGAGCAGTCTAATTTACGTTGGGCCTCCAGCTGGCTAATTCTAGACGTCAAAGTTACCAATTTAGCTCGAAGCTCCTTCTGGGTGTGACTTGCTTAACTAATGATGTGGCCTCTCAAGTAGGCCTTAAACACTTCCCAAAAAAGGATTAGGGTGTAGTCAGAAACAGGGTTATGTTCATTAAAGTCCCGGACAGCATGTGTAATCATCTTGAGAAAATCTAATTTCCCCAAAAGGGAAGTGTTCAGCCTTCAACTTGGGGAGGACTTACAGGTATTGACAGGATGGAGTATCAGCCGTACAGCATGGTGATCAGAAATTGTACATGGAAGGATGGCGCACTACTTCATATAGGCAAAAAAGGTAGGGGAGCAAAGGAAGTAATCAGTGTGACTATAGGACCCATGACAAATGGGGAAAAATAAGTATAATCTCGCTCAGCCCTATGATAGTTTCTCCAAAGATCATGAAGCCAGAGAGAAGTGATCAAATGACTCTGTGGAAGTCTAGTTGGAGAAAGACGAGGAGGCACGTGCAACCTATCAGGGTTGGGGTCCATGCAAATATTCCAATCACCACCAAGGCATAGCCTGTCACTTCCCAAGGTGACAAGGATGCCTTAAAGCTCCTTATAAAACACTTCCTGGGCAAGATTTGGCCCATACACATTAACCAGGGTAAAGTTGATAGAATAAAGGGAGCAAACTAGAGATGTGAATCGTGTCCTCGATCGTCTTAACGATCGATTTCGGCTGGGAGGGGGAGGGAATCGTATTGTTGCCATTTGGGTGTTTAAAGTATAGTGAAAATCGTGAAAATCGTGAGCCGGCACACTAAAACCCCGCTGGAACCCCCGCTGAATGACCTCCTGCAGTCGATCTCCTGCCGGCGCCATTTTCCGTACGGAAAACGATTCGCGGCAGGAGATCGTTTTCCGGACCCCCGCTGGACCCCCAGGGACTTTTGGCCAGCTTGGGGGGGCCTCCTGACCCCCACAAGACTTGCCAAAAGTCCAGCGGGGGTCCGGAATGACCTCCTGCAGTCGAATCGTATTGGTCTATGGCCGCCGCCATTTTGCGCCGCCATTTTGAAAAATGGTGCTGGCTGAAGACAACACGATTCAATTGCAGGAGGCCGTTCCGGACCGCTGCCGTTCCAGACCGCCGCTGGACCCCCAGGTAATTTAAGGCATTTGGGGGGGGGGGTTTGGGAGGGTGGGGGATTTAATTTAAAGGGTCGGGGGTGGGTTGTAGGGGGTTTTAGTGTGCCGGTTTTCCTGCCCTCCCCCTTCCCCTGATTTACGATTTTTTGACGATAAATCGGGGGAATTGGTATTGTATCGTGGCCCTAACGATTTTTGACGATTTAAAATATATCGGACGATATTTTAAATCGTCAAAAAACGATTCACATCCCTAGAGCAAACTAGAATTACATATTGCCCCTTCGGATCTCAAATACTCCAATAGACCGTTAAAGGAAGAGACTTTTGGAGTTGAAAGATTAATAATAGATATCTCCCACTCAGCCACATTTCAACTTTTCATGCTCAACATTGGTAAGATGTGTTTCCTGTAGAAAAAGGATATGTGCATTATTGCCTTTAGCCGACTGGAGAATATGCTTTCTCTTAATGGGAGAGGAGATACCTTGGACATTAGGAGAGAGGCAATTGATGACAAATGACATTAAAACAGGAAAAACTCATATCAAAGAGCTTAGACCAGAGACAGAGAAGAGAAGAGAGAGGTCTAAGAAGAAAAAGGGCAAAATATCTGCAAGCAGTAAGGCAAAAAGTCCATCAAGAAGGAAAGAAAAGAATACATCCTGAACTAAGTCTCACTGCAATTGGTTAATAAGCATCAGAAACCATGTGCCAGCTATACCCCTGTAAACAAAGAAAAACCACCAAACAACAATAAGCAAAAAAACACTCAAACCTTCCCCAAAAACCACCCAAAGAACAACAGCTTCCTCACGAAGAGCCTTCTCAAGGAGTGAAAAAGGAGTAAAGGTGAAATCCTTAACTCTATAGAGGAGAGGGCTCCTCCTCCTCATCAAAAAAAACCCAATAATCCCCCCAAACCCAAACACAAAAGGCTGTAATTTTCCCTGGTGGCACAAAAATCGAGACCAGGAAACCGACCTTTGTACATACCCTTCGACTTCCAAAAGGAACACCACACCATCTACTCAAGCCCCCCCAGGGGCAAAATAGGGAGAAAAAGAAAGCTCCCTTGAGAGGAGAAAGATAGTGGAGCTAGTGGCATGTAGAAGAACAAAACAATAGTAACGTGAGAAAGCCATTTGATGTATCAGAGGGTGTACAGCAAGTACCAAAAGAGGGGGGCTTCTGAGACCTCACCACAAAGGCCCTCAAAAAACCCCAAGGGACCAGGGGAGACAAATGAAGGATCAAAAGAAGAGCGGTACAAAAGAGAGCAGAAGCATCAGAAGAGTAAATCGCAGAGGATATCATAGTCAAAAAGGGCAAGAAGAAATACAAAAGATCAATAAGAGGTACAGCATTTCCATACAGCAACAAGCATCCCAACAAGAAAAAGGTGCTCCAGAAGTAATGAGTATCAAGTCCAAGCAAGGGGGGCATGGATAGATGGTGGGATGAGAGTCTCAAGGCAAGAAATAAGGCCCAAATTCGCTCACCTCTCCCCAGGACCAAGGTCTAGAAAAAAAAAAGAAAAACATCTCCAAACCATAATTATTTATTTATTTAATTTTGTTTATTTATTTATTTAAAAACTTTTCTATACCGTCATTCAGTAAATTAACCATCACAACAGTTTACATAAAGGCCTATATAGTAATAGAAATTAATTAGGATAGCTAAAACATTATAAACGAGCCAAAAATTGTTGTGTCTGTTGATCTAAGACGGCTTTACCCTGCTTACCTCTCTCTACTTTCGGCTCCTCCCGCTCACCTTGGACTGATGGCCGCCGTGGCATCTGCTTGCCGTTTTCTCTGGTGTCCACGGACCGGCTTTGGTGCTGCCTCCCGCCATTCTCCTTCAAGGTACCTCTAGGACATGCGGGCGCACGCCGCCTTCATCTTTAAGTCTACATTGGCGCGAACCTCAGGGGCGTCCCCCTGTTCTGACGTCACGACTTCAGGGTATATCTGCCTACAGTATTTGCTAGCTCGTTGAGTTAGCAACAGGATTTGTACGGATGGGATTCGTTCTCCGTTCCTAAGCTACTCTGCCACTCCAGTGCTATCTGGAACTCTTACTACCCTTCGGGGTCTCTAACGGGGTACCCGCTCCTCGGGGGCCTCTTTGCTTCTTTCGGGTGCTATCGGGAGACTGGTACTTGCTCCTCGAGGTCCCATGTTCCCTGTGTCACTGCCTGCAACCTCTACCCTTCTACTTGGAAGAACTAACTTACAGTTACCATCAGTGAGTACAGAGACCACCTCTCTCCACAGTACTGCTTCTCTGGAACCAGGTACTCGCTCCTCGAGGGCCTGCTCTTCGCTCCGGTGCCAGACCTCTTGTCTAGTGGAATCTCTGTTACTGCTAAGTGAGTACAATGCTACCGAGTCTCTCTGCTCTAAGGGATCAGGTACTCGCTCCTCGAGGGCCTGCTCTCCCTGTTTTGGAGCTTCTCCTATTTCTACATTGGGACTCTGAATGTTAATCTTATTGTGTGCTCATAACTCTCAGTCTCTTTCCACTACAGCACTGCCTTGCAGAGGATCCACTGTTCCAGCATTCTGTGTGAGACGCGCCCAGCCGGGCTCTACAACCACTACTCACTACTGCCACCTCTGGTGGTCATTCACACTGTTTAATAAAAGATTCAAATCTGTGTTTGTCTGTCTGGAGTCTAGGCTGACACCGTGATCCCTCACGGGACTGCCCCCTGTGGGCGTAGTCAGCTGCCACAGTGTCCAAGGATCCACCCAAACACCATTAACCATAATAAAAATATGCGGTAACAGGATTCTTTCAATATAAAACTAAGTATTGATTTATTTTTAAGTTACTATTGCAGTTCATATATAAAGCAAAAAAGAAACTAATCTTAAGTGTATTTAAAGGTGGAAAAGAAAAGGACCTCGGCCTGGACCTTGGATTATAACAGACTGCCACCTGCCTATGACCCTAGCCAACCATGGACTTACCCTTCTGCCATCAGCAGATTACCCACCTACTTCTTGCTGGCCCTGGCTCACAAAGACTCAATCTGATGGGAAAGAGGGCTGGTATAAATGAAGGGCCTGACAGTTCTCTGCTTTGTCTGGGTCCATATGCCGATGGTGGGAACCTGTAGTTTCAATCCTTCCTTGGCCCAAGGGTCCATAGATGCAACAAGTTGCTGAGGTCATGGACTTGGTGGACTTGACTTCGCTTCAGGCCATCCCCAGCAAAGCCCGCAGGCTGCAAGATCAACAAGATGCTCTAGAACACTTGGCTGCTGATACGGACTGGCTCTTCACTTATCTCGATGTACTAACCACTCCCAATGTGCCACCTTCACCTGCATAAGTTCAATTGCCTCCCACCACCTCTTGTTGGCTAGTTCCTCAGCTTTCAGCTCCATCTCAGTATGCCAGGGACCCCAAGTGGTGTCGGGGATTCCTGAACCAGCAGGATGAACTTCCAATTACAAGCTCTGCTATTTTCTGATGATCAGACTAAAACCACATATATTCTCTCCCAGCATGTTGCATAGCTGTTATCGCAATTTGCGATACACATGCTTATTAGCATAAGGTAACACCCCTTTTTGGTATCGCATGCAATATTGGAAAACGAGGCCCTTAATGTCCTGAGTGATTTAAGCCTTACAGAGATGCCTACATTCACTGACAGATAACACATGCATCACACTGCCTAATAATCTTACTTTCTTAAAATACAGGGACTTCAAACAAATCTTGCTTCTCATTTATCTAAATGAAAGACAAAAAAAACTACATTCCCTAGAATGCTTTTTTCTATTTAATGCAACTCATTGGAAATGACATCATAAATTTAACATGGGAGAGAAAGGAAAAGTTCTTTCTAAATGAAATAAAATTAACTTTTATTGTCTGAACTACATAAAAAGATCTATATAGCTTCACTGCTGACAGTTTCTATTTAATTTGCTCAAAAGTAAAATTAATAAGTATACTTGGACAAGTGCCAGAATAATGAACACAATTCTTATCTTTCCTTAAGACTAACATATAAAATCAAAACAAGATTATAACAGTTCTGGTTAATAAAATTACTTAACACCGCAAGCAAATGTATTTTATATATATATATATATATAATATATACTCACATATATTTCATTTAAATATGTGGGTGCTTCATACAGTTGTAGATAATATAGAATAGTATAATGTAAGCTATTTATATTGTAAAAATATAAATTGATGATTATTGTGTAGTAATGTAACATGTATTATGTTGTATATTGTCTAGTATTTATGGAAATAAGATAATGATTAAACATTTGAAAAGATGAAAATATTGAGTGAATTAAATCAGTAATACATGTTTTCATTCACTGAATGTACAGCACACATATATACATACATAGTGATGATCTGCATCATTGACAAAAAACTAAAATCAATTTTTGCACTTATCAAGCTAATACTCGAGAACATGCACATATATGCATCACTTTAATGAACTAGTGGCAGCATAATATAAATAATTTTTAAAGAATTATTTGACTTAGATGCAAAAATTGACTGTGCTAAAACGTCAATGCATGCTTGAGGTGGTAGCACATCTGAATATTTAAAAAATATTTAGAGGTAGATTTTCAAACCTGCGTGCGGGTGTACATGTGCGTGCGGGTGTACATGTGCGTGCGCTACCCGGCGCACACACATGTACTCCCGATTTTATAACATGTGCGTGCAGACGCATACATGTTATAAAATCGGGGGTTGGAATGCGCAAGGGGGTGCAGAAATGTTCACCTTGCGCGCACCGAACCCGCGCCGAGCCAAACTGCCTTCCTCCGTTCCCTACCCCCCACCCCACCTTCCCTTCCCTGCCCCTACCTCCCCCGCCCTTTCCCCCCTAACTTTTTCTTTGTTTTCCTTTTATTTCCAAACTTACTTCAGCCCTGGAGCTGAAGTAAGTTGCGTGCGCTGGCCAACTGCCGGGGCGCAAACCCCGGCACAGCGGCCATGCGGAGGCCTCTGGCCATGCCCCTGCCCCCGAACCACCCCACCCTGCCCCCTCCCTGCCCCGGACTGCCCCTTTTTGCAAGCCCTGGGACTTACACGTGTCCCGGGGCTTTACATGCATCACTGGGCCTTTTGAAAATAGGCCCGGTGTGTGTAACCCTTTGAAAATCCAGCCCTTAGATTTCTTCAAACAGCATTTTATAAAAATACACTTTCTCAAACAATGAATAACAGTGATAGAACTAGACTTTTATTTTCTCACTAAAATAAAAATGTAATAGTGCTCTGGAGCAGCAATGCAAAATATAGACATATCTAAACTATCATAGCATGGCACAGGATGATGATACAATCACTAATGCATTGGTATTGGAGGTAGCCACCACACAAGATGACTCCATGGTTTTTCCCGCATTTGCAGAAGAGGGTGATGTGGTGGTGTTTTTCAAACCTGCTCAGATGCCTGAAGTTTATCCGTCGAGCGCTGAAGAAGGCATTTCTACTATATCTGGAGGTGCTGCCACACAGATGGTCGTCTCTTTTTAGTCAGTAAGGAGGTCCAGACAACTGATCCGTAAAGATAGACTTTTTATTGCCAGCAAGATGCAGCTAAGACAAAGGCTCAGTACAACTGCATGCCACGCCCCCTTAGGAGCAAACCTTTATGCACTTTACAGTTCTTATCTTTCACACATGCGTTCTGGTTTTTGCTGAACAAACATTTCACAAATTGCTGAACAAGCATTAGCTAGCGTGGTCCTCTAGTAGGTGTAGCTTAAGATCAGACTATTGTTTCGTCATTTAATTGACGTGTTAGACATTTTACATTGTCATTCGTATTAATACAATACAAAGTATTATTCCAAAATGGAGTTACGTTACGTTACGCTAAAAATTAGTGCGTCACTGCGTCACTACGCATTACGTATCATTTGCGTTGCAAATATTAGTATGTTCAAGATGGCTGTGCGTTTCACTGCTGGCATGATTAGTCGGAGGATGTTCAGCTGCTCGTTCGTACTTCAGGGGGGTCACGAAATTGAACCCCTTCATTCCCCCCTTTGATACTTCAACTTTGAAGAGAAGGCAGAAGTATCACTTTATATCTGAAGAGTAACTGAAACGACAATAAGAGTTAATACCAGTGACATTGAATGTGAGCCCTAATATGTTGTTAGGTCGTTGGTTGCTTCACGGGTTTGAGACGGGTGGACCCTATTGGTGTCACCCCCCTTTGTAGCCCGACTTACCCCAACAACACGTTGGCTCCATTATGGTAATGCTTAGAGGTTAGAGTTTATCAGACTTATAAGTTAGTAGTTAGGTACTCTTTATCAGAATCAGTATCCGAATCATTGTTAGTGTCGTAGTCAGAAGAATCAGATGAAGGAAATGTGGAGACAGACACATACTTATTAATCATCATGACGTGAGCAGCTGCTCGCCGATCAGCAATATGTTCAATCATGGATCGGAGATGTCTAAAAATAAGAGGGAGACAAATAGGAAAAAGAATGCATGTCAAAACAAGAAGTATCAGAGGAAAGAGGAGTTCTTTAAGGCCAGGAATGGAAGTGAGCCAGTTGGGTAAAGAACCTGTCCAGTCAAGATTTCCAGTCCACGTCTGCACTGGTACATGGGCCAGGCGAATCATTCGATCAGTGATCTCCTCAATGACTTTACTCTTGTCATCTACCTGTAAACAACAGTTAGAAAGATTAAATTTGCCACATACACCACCTTCCTGGGCTAGGAGGTAGTCTAAAGCCAATCGGTTTTGGTAGACAGCTGTTAAAATTTTAGTGTTTTGCTTGGCTAAGATGTTGAGAGCCAAGGCAGAATCATTTGTCAGGAGTTCCAGTACTGCTTGGAGTCTTATAATTCGATTGAGCATATAGATAGGTGTTCTATATCCATAAGAACCATCCTCAGCCCAGGTGGCCGGACCATAGTATTGTACAATTCGTTCAGGAGGCCACTCTTGATCTTTCCAATCTCCTATGGATACTTTGGGAGTGCTGCGACGTTTGTTGGGTCTCATGGGACTGTATACTGGAACTCCTAAGGTTTCTCCAGCAGTGATGGGAAGTAGGAAGAAACTTGGCCGAATTGTAGCCAAGAAGCAAGTTCCATACCAGTTTGTCGGTAATTGTTCATAGGCTCTTCGTCCACATACATAATAATAACCATCTGGAGCATTGAAAACGGTAGTGGCAACGCCTGCAGCTGTCCATGTCTTGTTCAAAGTCGAGTCAGTCCAGATGGGAGTTGGCATGGTAAAATTTTCAGTCTGCCACCATGTCTGGGTGGTAAGGTTGGCAGTAAGAACTCCTGTGCATGGAGAATTTCCAACAGGCACGGTATAGATGCGTGAATGTTGTCGAGAGATACATAGTCTGCCAATAACATCAGTCTGTAGTGCCCACTCATATGGATGAGATTTACGGTTATAGGTTACAGTGGTATTCAAGGTGTTAAGATCAGATTGGAAGGTTTCCTTAGCTTCCCATGGCCATTGCTCTCCTGTATCTGTTCCTCCACATACAAAACAGTTCTTGACTTCGAGAGAGAGAGCTATGTTTTCTGCCAAATTGACAAACAGGTTTTTCACTTGTTGAGAAATTGTATGTTTCTTTAATTCCTCAGAGGCATGAGATATTTCATCGAAGAAGGATTGATACCCCACCACAGTAGTCTGGTGAATAATTGGACGAGGTTTGTCTTTTCGCTGGGTGATGGTAATGTAGGTCATGGGGTCTTTTCCAGTTCCGTCGATACCAAATCCCCAAGTATCTTGCCAAGGGATTCCTTCACTTCTTAGAGGCCATTGTATCGATACTGTATTACCATTTACTGCAGTTAACCGTCCTATTCCGTGGCAGCCATGGTAACCTCCACCGGTGTAATCACAAACCAAAGCCCATCCTGACAGTGTCAGGTCCCCTCCGCAAGGCAGCCAACTGGATGGATTAGCTGCCCGGTTGTATGGGCAGAGGTATTTGTGATTGTAGACATAGGAATTTCTCCAGGCTTGAGACCCACAGTGAAGTGCATTTGGGTGTTTGTCAATGGCTTCACAGGCATCGAACGTTATTGTGACAATCGTTTCACTTCCCATAAGAACCTTAGTGGAGTTGATGTAGTACAAGATGCCTTTTCCTTCTGGGACAATACTTGATGTGTAGCTCTTTGGTAGACCTGCAGTGAGGGTGATGTTGTAGTACTTAGGAGTGGTTGGGGTATGACATATGACTTTGCCAGTTTCTAAACATCGATGGAAGGACTGATAGCCTTGAGTAGTATTCAGGGCGCAAGCAGGTAGTGTGGCACAGGAAGTTGGTGGTTGAGATTGGTGGATGATTGTTGAGACAACTTGAAATCCAGTTTGAGTGGTAGTACGAATTAGCTTGATACATTCGGTGCAATTCTTGCTCAAGGACAGGAAAACAGAGGTAGTCGGTGTACAGAAGAGTAGTAAGTGAATGTAGAAGATGGGTGCAACGTAGATCTTGGAAGTTGGAATCTGTGACATTGCTTTATGACGTAGATGGTTGCATTCATAAGTAATGGATTCTGAAAGGAAGGAAAGAAATGGACACATTAATATTCAGTTGCAGTTACTGATATCGTTTTACTCAGGACTAGCATTGGGCCTGCCTTGGGTGAATCTTAATTTGTGGTCTCCAATCCTGGAGACCTGCCAGTTGGCTGAAGCTGGTTTGAGACGTGTCCAATGAATCCATGAAGAACATCCAAAAACTTTGACAGCTGTCGGAGTAGTTAGCAATACAGTGTACGGCCCTTTCCATCGGGGCTGGAGGGAATCAGACTCATCCCAGTCTTTTATCCACACCGAATTCCCAATCTGGTATGGATGAATCGGGTTTAGCAGGACTAATGGTTCAGTGTCGCAGGTGTATTTTTGAATCGCAATAACTGTGTTATATAGTCCTTTGAGTTGGTTACTGAGAGACATTTCCCCTTGTATTTGCAGCAATTCAGGAAAAGATGGAAGAGGTGGAGGCCTTGCGTACATCATTTCATAAGGTGTTAAACCCGACTTCCGTGGGGTGCATCGGACATGTAGTAGAGCTAATGGCAGGATGTCTGGCCATTTAGTCTTTGTTTCCTGACACAATTTAGCGAGCTGATTTTTTAGTGTCCTGTTAGCTCGTTCAACTGCTCCACTACTTTGAGGTCTCCAGGCGCAGTGCAGGTGCCATTGGATGCCTAGAATTTGACTCAGGCGTCGCGTGACTTCACTGGTGAAAGCTGGTCCATTATCTGAATTTATCTGCCGTGGTAATCCGTATCGTGGTAAAATTTTGTGGAGAAGCAATGTTACTACTTCCTTGGCAGTCTCAGTTCGAGTTGGTATGGCTTCGATCCATCCGGTATAAGTACAGACAGCTACCAGCATTGCTTTGTATCTTTTTGAAGCAGTCATGTGGGTGAAGTCGATTTGGCAAACTTGAAACGGAGTTGTTCCTCGCAATATATGTCCAGGAGCTGGACCAGGTCCATTTCTGGGATTGTTCCTTGCACAGGTAACACATTGATTAACAGCGTATTTAGTTAGCTGAAAGAGTCTATTAATGTAGTAAGTTTTTGCCAACAGGGTTGCTAATGCATCTCGGCCGAGATGGGTTTATTATGGGCTTCCCTGACAACAGTCCATGCCAGGGCGTCGGGTATCCATACCCTATCTTCTTGTACAATCCACCACCCATCCTGCTGATGAAATTGTTCGGTTTGTGCCCAATCATTTTCTTCCGCTGAATAAATGGGGGTTTCATTCGTGAACTGCAGAAGTGGGCAAGTGGGAGTTGAAGTATGTGGTGATTGTACACGTGCTGCTTCTTTCGCAGTCTTATCTGCCCATTGGTTTCCTTTGGCGATGGGATCAGTTCTCCCTGTATGGGCTTTACAATGCATGACAGCTACCTTCTTTGGTGCCCATACAGAGTCTAGCAATTGATGTATCTCCGATGCATTAGCTATTTGTTTCCCTTCTGCAGTTAGGAATCCTCGTTCCTTGTATAAGGCTCCATGCACTTGGATCGTAAGGAAAGCGTACTTTGAATCAGTATAAATATTTACAGTTTTTCCTTCTGCCAACTGCAGAGCCCTTGTGAGCGCAATTAATTCAGCTTTTTGCGCTGATGTCCCTGGGGGTAGGGGCTCGGCTTCAACAATGTCGTCTTCGGAGACTACAGCATACCCAGCGACCCTGATTCCATTTATAACCTGGCTGCGTCCATCAGTGAATAAAGTCCATGCTCCTTGCCAGGGTTGGTCGCGTAAGTCGGGTCGGCTGGAATGTACTGTTGCCATAATTTCCCCACATTTATGAGAAACTGAAGTGGGGGTTGGGAGTAGAGTTGCAGGATTCAGGTTTTTACTGTCCTGTATTTGAATTTCTGGAGTTTCACATAATAACGCTTGGTACTTTACAAGACGTGAATTTGTCATCCATTTTGGTCCATGGGTCTCTAGCAGTCCTTGGATTGTATGAGGAGTTGTTACTTGTAAAGTTTGTCCAAATGTTAGCTTAACAGCTTCGGGTATCAGTAGACATGCAGCAGCAATGCTTCGGAGGCATCCCGGCCATCCTTTTGACACATTGTCCATTCCTTTTGACAGATATGCAACAGGTCGTTCCCATGAGCCTAAGGTTTGAGTCAATACCCCTATGGCCATGCCTTTTTTCTCGTCGACGAATAGATGGAATGGTTTCATCACATCTGGCAATCCTAAGGCAGGTGGTTCAATTAAGGCTTCTTTTAGTTGACGTAAGCTTGCCAGTTCGTTTCCTTCCCATTGGAAGGGTTGAGATTCTGCCTCTTTACCCCGCAGTTTGTCGTACAGGGGTTGGGCAATAACTGCATAGTTAGCAATCCACAGCCTACAGTATCCTGCAGCTCCAAGGAACGCCCGGAGCTCTTTCTTGCAAGTGGGTACAGGTTGATCTCTTATAGAACTGGTGCGAGAAATCCCCAGACATCGGGTTCCTCCACGTATTTGGAAGCCTAAATACTCTACTTCCAATTCACAGATTTGCGCTTTCTTTTTACTTGCACGATACCCTTTTGAGTACAACGTCTTTAGCAGCTGAAGAGTGGATACCGCACATTCGAGGTACGTCTCTCGAAACAACAGAAGGTCATCCACGTATTGTATGACTGGCCCATACTTTACTTGATACATCTTTAAATCTTTTGCCAGTTGCTCACCGAACAGCGTAGGTGAGTGCCTAAACCCTTGAGGCAACCTAGTCCATGTGTACTGCTGCTTTACTCCAGTATCTGCATCTTCCCATGTGAAAGCAAAAATCTTTTGACATTCCTCCGCCACCGGGATGGAGAAGAAGGCATCTTTGAGATCAATGACACTGTACCATTTTGATGCAGGAGAGACTTGAGCCAGGATTGAGTACGGATTTGGGACGAGGGCTACTAGATCTGCTACTTGACTATTCACTTTTCTTAAGTCTTGTACTGGTCGATAGTCATTTGATCCAGGCTTCTTTACTGGCAACAGAGGGGTGTTCCAAGCAGATCGGATTCGCCGGAGAATGCCCAAATCATACAATCTTTGCAGGTGTATCTGAATTCCTTGTCTGGCCATATACGGAATGGGGTATTGAGATTGATTTATCACCTGTGCATTCTGTTTCATCTCGATCCAAATGGGGGTAGCGTTGATGGCTATTCCTCCTGGGTTTTGTTCAGCCCATACTTTAGGTATACTGTCCATTAGCTGTCTGCGCTTTTCGTTGAGGACGGTGTTTTCTCCATATTGGTGCGTAGTAGTATGTTCGACTATGGGGAGATGTAATCTCCATTCTTCTTGGAGTGGACAGATGAGAGAGACTGGGTTATCAGCGAAGGATGCTCTTATTTCTCCTGTCGATTCGAATTGTAAGTTAGCTCTTAACTTACAAAGAAGGTCTCTCCCTATAAGGGGAACTGGGCATCCCGGGACGTAGAGAAACTGATGAGATACTAATTGTCCTCCACTCGAACTTGTCGTTTCTGAAGAAGGGAGCGATAAGTGGCTTTCCAGAGGCCCCTACAATAGAAATGTTTTTCGAAGTGGGCGTGGTAATAGCGGTAGTCATGACTGATCTTTGTGCCCCGGTATCTAACAATCCCTTAAATGTCTCAGTTCCTACTTTGATTTCTACTAAGGGATCGAATGGAAGAATTCCCTTCTCTAGTCATGCCTCACTACTGTCTTCGCTAGAGGTTTCTCCTACAGTCATCTGCCATTCAGCTTCCTTTGGTTTGGACGGAGTATATCCTTCCTGCTTCATTTGCAGGGACTCAGGGCATTCAGACTTCCAGTGTCCTTCTTGTCTACAGAATGCACATTGATTGGCTCCCAACGGCATCCTTCCACCCCTAAACGATCCTCCTCTACTAGCTCGTCCTCTGGGCGGTCCCCTCGAGGGTGACCTGCCCCTTCCTCTCGGCCCAGGATATCCCTGATAGTGCCTGGCCGAGTTTCCGAAATTCGTTTCTTCCAGCGCTGCGGCTAACAAACTAACACTTTCTCTTAACTTTCTACTTTCTTTCTTTTCTTTCTTGTCTCCGTCCGGCTCTCGGTTTACATAAACTCTGTCAGCCATGGCTTTTAACTGGCTAATAGTCATTCCCTCAAATCCCTCTGATTTCTGTAGCTTCCGGCGGATATCGGGACAGGATTGTCCGACAAAGCTCATCACTATGACGGACTGACTCTTGGGGTCCTCTGGGTCGAACGGACTGTATTGCCGATATGCATCCATTAATCTCTCCAAAAAGATTCCAGGAGTCTCGTCTTTTCCTTGCACCACGTCGTGGATCTTCCCCATATTCATGACTTTCTGCTTTCCTTTCTTTAAAGCTTCGAGAAAGGCGACTTGGTATGCAGCAATGCGGGCTCGCCCTGCAGCCGTCTGGAAATCCCAGTTGGGATCGGCGACAGGGGCATGCTCTCTCACTACTTCATCTGGATTACCGTCTGACCCAGCTCCCAGCCGAGCTGCTTCTTCCATGTTTAATTGTATTTGTCGGCGTTCTTCGGTGGTAAAAAGGATGGAGGCGAGATGCCGAATGTCAGCCCAGTTGGGGTTATGGGCTGCAAAAATTCCTCGTAAAAAATCTAGCATCTGATCTGGATTATCAGCGTAAGAGGGACCGAGCTGTTTCCAGTTAAAAAGATCGCTGGAAGTGAAAGGTATGTAAGTAAACAACTTTATAGTTTGCGTAGTATTATACTCGTTTTCTTCAGTAGGGACCACGGGAACTACGGTGGTTGTTTCTCTAATTGGTAGTTGCAAACTTGCGGCTTGGGTTTTACTGCGAGTGCCGCCGGACACGGACGACTCGCCGCCGTCTTCAACTTTTGCCGCCGCCGCTTCCGCTTCAAGCCGTACTTCGGGAATCGGCATTATTTCATGATCAACTTGGGCAGCGGCGGGAGCTGGGGGATCTGGTGGCGCATTATACGATTGAGGGCAGCTAGGGGCATAGGGTGGCGGCAGAAGATCTTCTGCGTCAGGCAGTACTGCAGGCGGCAGGGGTTTAATTTTTTTTTCTTGAGTCCGTGAGTTCCCTTGCACTACAAACATGGCCGCCGCAGATGACGCATGGTCCTTTATTCCTAAGATGGCCACCCTTCCCTTTCTTTTCCGGTTTGAGGACTTCCGGTCTCCCATTTTGTTTACTTGCGCCACCATTATGAGGGCGGCTCCCTCCACTAACTTCTTTGCCCACTTCGGAGGATTCTCGATAACTGCAATCCAAGCAGTTATGTATGGCTTATCCTCAGGGCAACCCGGATTCTCTTCTTTCTCAACTATTTTCAGGACCCTTGTGGCCGTTTGGAAATTGAAAGTTCCTTCCGGAGGCCAATTTACACACAAACCGGGCCACCTATGGGTGATCGCTGAAACCATTCCGGGCTTCGTACATTTACGTTTATCGAACACTTCACTATAGTGTTCCGTCATAACTTTTAGTGGAGTTGAATAGCCCCCTCCCATTAGGATAGAATTCACAGACAAAGGAGGGAAGGGAAGACGGATAGGTAAGGGGTCCGTATCCGTCAGACACAAAAGGGTCACAATTGCCCCGACTAGAACGCGGTCGCCCGGTCTAGAACTGCGAGGCCATTCACTCTCTTTCACACAACAAGAAACCTATTCCCACTATCGTACGCGTTACTTCTTTTTTCCTCTTTTTATGCGCGTGGCTTTCGGAATGCAATTCCTACCAAACCACCGCTTGGGGTGTGATCAAAGCCCCCTCGGTCCCCTCACGGATGGACCGGTTATTTGCTACTCTTTTAGCTATTCTTCACTTTTCCCATCATTCCCATAATACTCGCCTGCAGGGTTCTTCCGATCGTCACGAAAGCCTTCTTCCCAGATCACCAGCCCAGAGGTCTCAGAAGAATTTCTGTGGAACGGTCCCCTCAGAAACCTGATCGCTGAACTCAGTGGTGGCCACTCACCAGGTGCGTCTGGGGGATCGCTCCGCCACCAAACTACCGGACCCACTGGGGGGCTAAAATAGCGTCCCCGGTACCTCCTGGCTGGCTCGCCAAATGTAACCGTCTCTTTTTAGTCAGTAAGGAGGTCCAGACAACTGATCCGTAAAGATAGACTTTTTATTGCCAGCAAGATGCAGCTAAGACAAAGGCTCAGTACAACTGCATGCCACGCCCCCTTAGGAGCAAACCTTTATGCACTTTACAGTTCTTATCTTTCACACATGCGTTCTGGTTTTGCTGAACAAACATTTTCACAAATTGCTGAACAAGCATTCGATAGCGTGGTCCTCTAGTAGGTGTAGCTTAAGATCAGACTATTGTTTCGTCATTTAATTGACGTGTTAGACATTTACATTGTCATTCGTATAATACAATACAAAGTCTTATTCCAAAATGGAGTTACGTTACGTTACGCTAAAAATTAGTGCGTCACTGCTGTCACTACGCATTACGTATCATTTGCGTTGCAAATTAGTAGTAGTTCAAGATGGCTGTGCGTTTCACTGCTGGCATGATTAGTCGGAGGATGTTCAGCTGCTCGTTCGTACTTCAGGGGGGTCACGAAATTGAACCCCTTCAGTTTCAACCTCTGCCTTCCCTTTCATCTTACCTGCAAAACTGGCAGTAGTAACTCTTGAGGCTATCTGGGACCTGATGGCTAACTTTGCTATTTCTTTTTCAATTTGTACAGCCAAGGTAAATGAAATTTCTACTGAATTGGAAGACTTTTCTCAGATACACTTCTCAGTATCAAGATCATTCATTGAAAACTATTGCCTTGGAAACTGATATTAAAGAAATGCAGTCTGTTAATTCTGCTTTAATTAAGGAACATGACTGACAAAAAGAGTGGAATTGATTGAAAACAATTTGAGACATTTAAATCTAAGGTTCTTAAATTTTCCAAGTTTAGTTGGAGAGTCACCTAGAGTGACCATGCGACATTACTTAATGGAAATATTGGCTATTCCATCTGATAAGAGGTCCCTTCATTTAATAAAGTACATTTTATGCCATTTCATTCTACTTCTAGGCAGGTGGGGAGGGGGGATGCTCACTGCTCAAGCCACATTAGATTGTCAAAATTTGATGGCATTTTTAGAAAGCTCTTCTCAGGAAATTATGGAAAGGTCTTCTTTGTTGGTTTCCTTTATAACTGAGCAAGATACTAGTTTTATCATGAGAAATTATTTCAAAAAATGGAATGTTTCCTTTTTGGGGCAAACAGGATATTTCTGGATTTAGCTAGGGTAACTCCAGAGAGAAGGAAAGGTTTTCTGGCTCTCTGTCAGGAGGTCAGGGCAAATGACTGTCCTTTGGTATTGAGATACCCATTTAAATGTATTGTAATGCATAGTGCAGACTGTTATAATTTCTTTGCACCTTAACATCTTCGTACTTTTTTTAGATCCCAGATGAATAAGTGGGCCTTCAGAGAACTAGCTGTAGTAAGATTAGACTGTCAATTGTATTTGTCTCAGACAATCTCATGCCAATGTTATTTCTTCTAGATGTTTTTTTATTTTCTTCACGTGTACTGCCTCTTTCCCTTTTATATTGTCGTCTATAATTGAGATCTGATGATGTATTTTATAGTTCACTGTATGTTAAATAACAGTGTGTGGTATATTTAGTTTTTCCTTTTTTTGGAGATCTCTGCAATGTAGCCGTGCAAATATAATTCTTTGTATATAAAAATTTAATAAATATAAAGTAAAAAAAAAAAAGCACCCTTACACTTCATTCTGCCACTTGGGCCTGACTTAAGCTGCAGTGAGGCCTAGACAGCAGAAGAGGAGGGCACAGCCCAATGTGCTGATGCTGCTCTCTTCCTCTGCTGTCCAATCAGCATGGGGGAATATGTGACACAGACAAACATGCTGACACTGCTCTTCTCCTCTGCTACTGAATCAGTATAAGGGGGGAAATTACAGATAGCCAGACTCTCTCTCCACAGCCCGTAGAAGGACAGCTCTCCCACAACTCATTTTCCTCCAGTCTCCTGTGGAAATCTGGCCAACACCAGCAAAAGCCACAAGAAGAGACAGATTTTGCAGTCCTCCCATAGTTGTTGAATCATAGAAGATTCAAGACTATGTCTTAAAAATATTCTGAAGCATATTGTTGCTGTTCTACTCCCCATTATTACCAATTACCTTGCTGCATCTTTTTTCCTACAAGAAATGAAAGGAAAAAACTCCAAGGAACTAATGACTCCAGATGCTGATCCTTAGCCAGCTATATGCTCCTTCCTACCACTATCTGAAGTGTAAGGTAAGCCATGTAATTCAGATATTGCTGCCAATCCACTTTTCCCTTGTCTCAGGCATGCTGATATTGTGTCTAGATTCCCACTGAGCCAACCTGTGACATTGCTGGTCCTTTGGGACTCTAGTCTCCAATCCTCTATCTGAACCAGTAATCCTGTTGTCTTTCAAAAGTATATGTTCCCATCGATGCTAGGTCCAAGCTGCCAGTCTAGGAATGCACAGAACATAAAAATATACCATACAAAGTCCTGAGCAGACTCTGTGGCCTAAGCATTTTTAAATGCAAGGTGCATGAGCTCCTGGTAACTGTGCTGATAAACTGGGTCCTACACCCTGCCCACCAACAGAAAACTTTGACAGTTGGAAATGCCCAGCTGTGGGACTTCTGCAGTTTCTGTAGGTGGCAGGACCAGGAACAAAAGAACTCAATTAGATATGAAAATAAATTTCTTTGAATGGTTTCCTTCTTCATTACCTGAACACATCCCAAGACATATCTCTTTTTAATATGTTTAAATATAAGCATATGCATGTGTGTGTGTGTGTGTGGGGGGGGGGGGGGGGGGGTGTTTGGGGGGACAATATTCAAGCAGGGGAATTTAGCTGGCTACTCCTTAATATTTCAGTTTAATCCCTTTGGGAAATTGTTCTCTCTGCTTTTTTTTCTTCCTATAAGTCAACAGTATTGATAACAGTGAATAAGTATTACTGTAGCCTGATAGGCAGTAGTTATTGTCCTAACATATAATAGGCTTGATTTTCAAAGCAACTTGTATGCATAAAACCCGGCTTTATGTGTGCAGCTGGCATTTTGAAAATGGATTGGGGTCAGTGCATGTAAAAGTATGCATGTAACCTGATTTCCCATGTACTTTTATGCGCACTGAGGAGAGGCATTCCTGAGGCTTTGAGGAGAGTGGCAACTTGCACACATTATTTTCTGATTTTAAAAAGTATTCACATAAGTTATCCCATTCAAATGACATCCTGCTTGGAGCAGGTGTAATCTGTGCACAACCTAGCCGTTACCTAAGGATTTTCAAGTAAACTGATTGTTTTAAGTTTGCTTCTCCAATATTCAAAAAAGCCTTGCACAGTAAACATGCAGAGGGACAATTAGTCAGATACTTCCATAACTTATCCTGCTAAAGATATCTGGGATGTTCAATGGGATAAATGTCTCACTAAACATCTCACTGAATAGCTATCAGCTATTTTGCCAGTTAGAAGTTAAATGTATCTGGCTGTGGCTATATTCAAAGAATATAGCTGGTTAAGTGCTGAGTTGCAGAATTAAAAAAAAGAATTGCAGGCCACCGCGCCTTATCGCAGTCTCCTCCTATTCCCCCACCCCTAACCCTCCTACAAACTTTCAAGCACAACGTTCTTTGCCTGAATTGCATTAGAAGCCTGCACCTGAAGGTGCTAGGAGGGTGGGAAGGCTAGGGTTGGGGTTGGGAATGGAGGGATAAGGGGATAGGGAAAGGGCCTTGGAGGCGACCTTTTATTAAGAATTGGCTTCGACCTAGGAGCAGGCAGGTGGGAGACCAGCACTGATTATTTTAACTTTTATGGAAATTGAGGGGATTTGGGGGTGGAGGCAGCAGGCTGCAAGCTCACCCCCGCAGTACCAGACATTTGGAGCTCGGGGAGGGGAGTGGGAGGGGGCTGTGATATCCATATAGAATGTTGGGAATTTAAAAACCATTTGTGGGACCAAGAATTTACTATATATGAAATAACTGGGAATTTTGGAAGTGTTACTAGAAACGGAACCCCTGAAGCAGCTCCTGCGAAACATGGTATTGTGTTGGGCCTGGCAAGATTGCATTCATCAGAAGGGGAAGTAAAACATCTTTTTTTGCACTTTGGTGGAAGTCATCACATTTAAAATTATTATAAGATAGGACCGATGAATTATAGTATTAATATAAACGACCCTATAGGTTTCTTTCTCGAACATCAATATGTTCTAAAAACCAAAAGGGTGGTATGATGGTGTCCCAATGATAAATTAATTTTCTTATTATTCAATTTATTGTTTTCTGCAATAAACGTGTTAAGTTTACCATTAATATACAGGAGGCAGCTTCCCAGAGGCTGCTGCTTTCATATGGCAACCGCTCGATGCCTGGTATATGTTTATTTTTTATTTGTTTATAACTCTTGTTTAGGCAGGACCAATGGCTGCACAAGGTCACCCAGAGTAGTGACAGCACGGAGATACTGGCCACTCTGGCCCTTCCCTTAATATGGTGGCTGCCTTTATTTTCTTTGCCAGTTGGGAGTTCCCACCTCCCGGGCACTTTATAATACTGGCAGGGCATTTCGAGGCCCATCGGGAGCCTCAGAGTGGTCGTGGCTACTTGTCAGCTCCTTGCTCTGACCTCCCGACACTTGTCACCGACCTCTGCCACACTTACTTGTGGCAGTCATGCCACCAAAGCAAAGCCCATTCATGGACCCTCCCACTCGCGACAAACCCTTCTTACATTTGAAATCGTGGCAATCAGCTACTGAGTGTAGCACTTCTCTGCCTAGCCCCCCGGAGCTCCAAAATAAATAAAAAATATTGTGGCCCTGGTCTCTCTAGTCCAGAAAAAAATGGAGCCTTTTATTTATTTTATTTTTTAAATCTCAGGCCAAACAACATCAGGCCAACATTCCCATGGGGCCCAGGCCACAGCCACACATCAATGGCCTACAACCCAGGGGAAAAGAATCACAAGCAACACAGACTCCAGGGATTGCAGACACAGCACCCTAATCTTTGCTAGCAACCTAGACAGGATGGAAAAGGTCTTCCTATGATTACACAAATAGGGCCTGAATTTGAAACCCACAAAATGTACACTTTTGGCCAGAGAAATAAAATTCTTGGAACATGTTGAAACTGAGAAGGGTATTGCAGCTGATGAGGACAAGACTCGGATTCTTAAAGATTGGCCTGTACCTATATGTCCAAAGGATGTCAGAAGATTGATAGACTTCACAGGCTACTATCATAGATTCATCCCAAGTTTTGCTCAGATAGCCAAGCCGTTGCATAAAGTTGTAGGCACCCCTACAGAAACAACAACTGAAATACGGGAAACAAAATGGCTGCATAACATCTATGCAGTACTCTGCTGTTCCTATCCTGTTGTTTCTTTGCTTCTTTGTTTCCTAAATGGCTCCTAAATGGAAAGGTAAGGTATGGGTCTATCCCCCTGAGACCATTTACCTCAAAGGACAGCAGTTAATAACATCTTTTGCATCTCCTGCTTCTGCTTTTGGTGGTGGTATTCCCAATGCGAGTATCGACAGAGGAGCGCCAATTTCTCCAAGGGATGAAGTTTCCCTCAGCCCCACCAGCAAGGTTCATTGCCGGCACCCAGATGTGACTCCTTTTTGTCAACTGCAGAGGGCGTAGAAATATGAGGGAGGGGTTTCATTGAGGGCTCAAACATCCGTTGTTCATCTGATGGAAGGCAGGATTTGTTCTCCCCATTGTCAGTTTCCTCATTTTCTTTGCTTCCTGTTATAGTTCTAAGGCCAGGAAAGCTTTCTGCAGTCTCAGACCCCAGCTTTCTTACTCTTCAGCCATTAGGAGAACTCCCACAGCCATCTAAGAAGCCGATGGCGGTAATTCTGGATTCCGTTTGGGAGCTGATGTGCCAATTTGGCCAGGCCGTCGCTGCATCAATTAGTAAATGGATACTTCGGGGTCTAAGTTTGATCCCTTGGTTAATTTACATGAAGTTAAATTGGGTGAGCATGATAAGATTTCCTCAGTTCTGCATAATATAGCTACTGTCCAGACCATCTAATTCAAGAGAGGAATACCATCTCTAGAAGGGTTGAATTTCTTGACAATCCATCACATCGTTTGCATCTCCATTTCCTAAACTTTCCTAAGGTTATGGGAGAACTTCCTATTATGACTCTAATGGAGATATTTTATGGACATTTTGAAAATTCCTTCTGAATCTCTACCATCTATTAATAAGGCTTTTTTTTTTTTTACTTTCCCTTTCTAGACCACTCATTCTCATTCTTTAAATGTTACTCAACTTATTGAAATGTCTAGATATGAGATCATTGACTATGACACCTTCTTGTTTCCTTATTACTGATGGGGACCTTAGTAAAGTAATGTCAATATGTTTCTGAAATCTTAATTCCACTTTTCATGGCCAGGTCATATGTATTTTTCCTGATCTCTCAAGGACTACTCAGGAGCAGAGAAAAGGGTTTTTTTCTTTTAAGACAGGAGGTGTTGGATATAGGTGCTACCTTTATACTTCACTGTTCTTGCAAATGCTGTGTTGGATATCACTCTGTTAGTTATATCTTCTTTTTTCCTGAACAGTTTAGAGCTTTCATTGATGCAAGGAAAGTATTGTCATCTTCCCCAGCTCCCTTACTGGACCAGTAATGCTTGTATATGTTTAGTGACAGGAGCCTTAATTCATTGTTATGGCTTTTCTTTTCTATTACTTTGGTAATTCCTCTTTTACTTTTTTTCCCTCTCAGTTTCCTTTTAGGAATGATTAAACAAGCAACAGATGACTATGTAATGTTTCTTTTCTTATTGTCATTGTTATTTTCCATTCAATTACTATATAAAGCATTGTGTAAATGCTTGATTTATAAATGCAATAAAAAATAAAATAATGAAAAAAAGAAAGAAAACAACAACCACCATCTGTTCCCTTCGGATGGACCAAGAATGCCAATGAGCATTTGAAATCCTAAAGAATTGGTCTGATATCACCAGCAATTTTAGCCTATCCTGATTTTACTACTCTCCTGTTTTATTGTCACTATTGATTGCCAGCTTTTTTGGACTTGCAGCCATACTAAATCAAATCCAAAATGTCAAAGAATTGGTGATAGTTTATATGCCAGTAGAGGGCTATGAAAGACAGAGAAGAATGACAAAAACTATAGTCCATTTAAACTGGAACTTTTGACTCTGAGTGGCAACAACTTAAAAGTTTAGAGATTACATCCTGTATAGCAAATCTGTGATAAAACAGATTATAATTGTTACAGCGTGCCGACTGCAGCAGACCCATGCGCGGGCCTCCTCACCTTCTCACCAGACTCCAGCTCCTGGTTCCTCCTCGCTGGCGGCGGTGGGCTGCCGGCTCCGACCTTGGGTCGCCCCCGGTGCCTCCGGCTCTGCCTCGGTCCCCAGTACTGCAGCTCAAGATGCCATTGCTCATCGGGCCTCTCTGCGTGGTCCGGGGAGAGACGCCACTACCTGCATTGCGCCCCTCCCTAGGCACGCACGCATTTCTGATCCTTATGAAGGGCCCGCGGTGGTATCCTGGCTGCGGCCCCGGATGATAACGTCAAACTCTTTAGTGTATTTTTTTTTTTTTAATTATCTATTTATTAAATTCAAAAATTTACACAGGCATTAAATACATGCCATTAATTTCAGATAGTACATTACATTCAAAGATGAAAAAAACTCTTTAGTGTATTTAAGCTCAGGCCTCACTCCATAGTGTTGCCTTTGCAACAGGTCTCCTCGCTATCCAAGTACTCGCTGCTACTAGAGAATCCTCTCTAATCTTTGTTCCTGACCTCCATTGTTCCAGTTTCCTGTCATCTTTGTTCCTGCTGAAGAGTAGTAAATCACCTGGACCGGATGGTATACACCCCAGAGTTCTGAAGGAACTAAAAAATGAAATTTCAGACCTATTAGTAAAAATTTGTAACTTATCATTAAAATCATCCATTGTACCTGAAGACTGGAGGATAGCAAATGTAACCCCAATATTTAAAAAGGGCTCCAGGGGGCGATCCGGGAAAACTACAGACCGTTAGCCTGACTTCAGTGCCAGGAAAAAATAGTGGAAAGTGTTCTAAAAACATCAAAATCACAGAACATATAGAAAAGACATGGTTTAATGGACAAAGTCAGCATGGCTTTACCCAATCTGCTTCACTTTTTTGAAGGAGTTAATAAACATGTGGATAAAGGTGAACCGGTAGAATATAGTATACTTGGATTTTCAGAAGGGCGTTTGACAAAGTTCCTCATGAGAGGCTTCTAGGAAAGTAAAAAGTCATGGGATAGGTGGCGATGTCCTTTCGTGGATTGCAAACTGGCTAAAAGACAGGCAACAGAGAGTAGGATTAAATGGGGCAATTTTCTCAGTGGAAGGGAGGGGACAGTGGAGTGCCTCAGGGATCTGTATTGGGACCCTTACTGTTCAATATTTTATAAATGATCTGGAAAGAAATACGACGAGTGAGATAATCAAATTTGCAGATGACACAAAATTGTTCAGAATAGTTAAATCACAAGCAGATTGTGATAAATTGCAGGAAGACCTGGGTGAGACTGGAAAATTGGGCATCCAAATGGCAGATGAAATTTAATGTGGATAAGTGCAAGGTGATGCATATAGGGAAAAATAACCCATGCTATAATTACACGATGTTGGGTTCCATATTAGGTGCTACAACCCAAGAAAGAGATCTAGGTGTCATAGTGAATACACATTGAAATCGTCGGTTCAGTGTGCTGCGGCAGTCAAAAAGGCAAACAGAATGTTGGGAATTATTAGAAAAAGGAATGATGAATAAAACGGAAAATGTCATAATGCCTCTGTATCGCTCCATGGTGAGACCGCACCTTGAATACTGTGTACAATTCTGGTCGCCGCATCTCAAAAAAGATATAATTGCGATGGAGAAGGTACAGAGAAGGGCTACCAAAATGATAAGGGGAATGGAACAACTCCCCTATGAGGAAAGACTAAAGAGGTTAGGTCTTTCAGCTTGGAGAAGAGACGACTGAGGGGGGATATGATAGAGGTGTTTAAAAATCATGAGAGGTCTAGAACGGGTAGAATGTGAATCGGTTATTTACTCTTTCGGATAGTAGAAAGACTAGGGGACACTCCATGAAGTTAGCATGGGGCACATTAAAACTAATCGGAGAAAGTTCTTTTTTACTCAACGCAACAATTAAACTCTGGAATTTGTTGCCAGAGATGTGGTTCGTGCAGTTAGTATAGCTGTGTTTAAAAAAAGGATTGGATAAGTTCTTGGAGGGAGAAGGTTCATTACCTGCTATTAAGTTCACTTAGAGAATAGCCACTGCATTAGCAATGGTTACATGGAATAGACTTAGTTTTTGGGTACTTGCCAGGTTCTTATGGCCTGGATTGGCCACTGTTGGAAACAGGATGCTGGGCTTGATGGACCCTTGGTCTGACCCAGTATGGCATTTTCTTATGTTCTTATGTTCTTATGCCCTGTCTATGTGTTGGCCTGACTCTACAGATATCGACTTTACTTTGTTTGACTACGCTTCAACCTATCTCCAGACCCAGACCTCCACTATGCCTGACTACGCTACAGCCTATCTCCAGACCCAGACCTTTGCTATGCCTGACCACTGCTATTGACTTCTCTGTGATCAGACCATTGCCTTGATTGACTAACGCTATTGACTTTCTCTGAGATCTGAACTCAGCATTGCTTGCCACGACCTCCACTTTGCCACTGGCCCTGATCCAAGCCTGTTATTGATGCCTCCTCTAGCCTACTCCCTGGACATTATTACTTATTAGGCTCTGGCCTACCTTTACTTGAGCATCCCCAGCTAAACTCCATTCTATTGGCGCTCGTGTTCCAGTACTGTACCCAGTCCAGGGTAGGACTATGCTACTTACTGGCTGCTGTCTCCGGGCTGAACCAACCTATCTTACTAACCAACCTTG
Source organism: Rhinatrema bivittatum (assembly GCF_901001135.1). NCBI lineage: Eukaryota > Metazoa > Chordata > Amphibia > Gymnophiona > Rhinatrematidae > Rhinatrema > Rhinatrema bivittatum. The sequence continues at coordinate 361,737,454 of NC_042616.1, read as the reverse complement.
AGGCCCACCTAAGTCCTGCTGGCCCCAGAACCCAAATGCTCAACCCGCAGGGAACAAAGGCTGGCATAGGTGAAGCTCCAGCGCCCTCTACCTTCAGCCCACTCCACCTGCCAATGATGGAGACACCTACGGGTTGCATCAACCCCATCTCGGTCCAAGGGTCCACCTCCAACGCAACAGGTTACAAAGGCCATGGACTCGGTGAAGCTGTGTGCCCTCCAGGCCATAACTGACCTGGCATCCAAGGTACCAGAACAGCAGCAATTCTTGGAGGCATTGGCTGCCTCCATTGGATGTCTTCGTACCCGGCTTAATGACCATACTAGTGACTCAGTTTCCACGTCGGACCTCCCTCATCCACAGCCACCTCCATCATTGCCTCGAGCCTTGTTGGCACTCCCAGTGCCCCCGCGCTTCAACAGTTACCCCAGACTCTGCAGAGGGTTTATTAACCAATGTTATATGGAATTCACTCTGCAGCCCTCCTTCTTTCAGGATAATTGACGAAGGTCACTTTCATCTTATCACGCCTTGAGGGAAAGGCGCTGGGAACACTCAGATTGCTTATTAAAAGAACTGACTCAGCTTGTGCCTGTGTTTCGATGGACTTTTGATGATCCTGGGCGACATGCCGTAGCAAGCACCAGCTTACTACATCTCCGTCAAGGTCAAAGAAGTCTCTTTGACTATACCATCAAGTTTAGGACTTTGGCTACTGAGTTCGCTTGGCAGGAAGACTGCCTCTGAGATATCTACCTGGACAGATTCTCCTCGCAACTGAAAGATGAGTTGGCTGAACGGGAACTTCCTTCCTCTCTGGAGGACCTTGTAGACCTAGTATGCCGAATCGACCATCAACTCCAAGAGAGTCGGATGCCCAAGAAGCCTTCATCAGTTCCCTCCAGTTCACCACCTATTACCATCCCTGCTCTCAGCAGTGATACTAAGGTGGCCAAGATGGAAGAGCCTATGCAGTTGGGTCATGGGCGGCTGACACTGGAAGAGCGGCTCTGGCGGAGACAAACCTGTCTGTGTCTGTATTGCGGAGAATCTGGCCAACATCTACAGACGCCCTATCCATCCGGGAAATTCCTTGGCTCGAGTTCAGTAGGGGTCCTGAACTTGGGCACCCTCTCCAGCCCCTCAGTTATCTGTACCCATTACTCTGATCTGGGATTCCCGGTCTTGCTCTGGTAGATTCCGGAGCAGGAGGTAATTTCATTCTCAAGGACCTTGTTCAGCTTTTGGGCATAAAGACTAGAGATGTGTATCATTTTTCGCCCGAAGTAGGAAATTCAACGAAATTTCCTACTTCGTTGGCATTTCGTTGTCCCCGAAACCCGAAATGAATTTTCCCCGACTTTTGGGGAAAATTCGGTTTTCGGGTTTGCCTGGGGAGAGGGGCACAAATTTTTTTTTTAAAATTAAAAAAACACCCCAAACCACCCCAAACATTTAAATTAGCTAATACCCCCCCCCCCCCGATCCCGATCCCGATCCCTATCCCTCCCTAACACTTACGAAGATCCCTGGTGGTCCAGCGGGGTCCCGGCCTCCATTTTCCCTCCGTGCCCTCCATGCCAGTGCAAGCCGCGCGCCTCAAAATGGTGCTGAATAGTGAATAGCCCGAACTACCATGTCACAGGGGCTTTTGGCGCTATTGGCCAGCCCCTGTCACATGGCCATCGGCGCCATCTTGTGCTCCTATCATGTGACAGGAGCTGACCAATGGCGCCGAAAGCCTCTGTGACATAGTATGGGCAAAGGCTATCGGCGCCATTTTGGTTACTGGCAGCCGAAAACGAAATCGCTCCCGGACCCCTGCTGGATCCCCAGGGATTATTGGCAAGCCTTGGGGGGGTCAGGAGGGGGCTCCTGACCCCCCCAAGGCTTGCCAATAATCCCTGGGGGTCCAGCAGGGGTCCGGGAGCGATTCGTTTTCGGCTGCCAGTAACCAAAATGGCGCCGATAGCCTTTGCCCATACTATGTCACAGAGGCTTTCGGCGCCATTGGTCAGCTCCTGTCACATGATAGGAGCACAAGATGGCGCCGATGGCCATGTGACAGGGGCTGACCAATAGCGCCGAAAGCCCCTGTGACATGGTAGTTCGGGCTATTCGGAGGCGCGCGGCTTGCACTGGCACGGAGGGCATGGAGGGCAAATAGAAGCCGGGACCCCGCTGGACCACCAGGGATCTTCGTAAGTCTTGGGGAGGGATCGGGATGGGGGGGGGGGGGTTGTATATGTATGCTTTAAAACGTTTTTAAGTGCTTGGGGTGGGTTTTTTTTAGCTTCGATTACTGATTCGTTTTTCGGCCCCGTTTTCGGGTTTCCTCGTTTCGTTTTTCGGAAAAACGAAACGAGAAAACCCGAAATGTACCACGAAGTACTCGAACCGAAAAACGACCCTGTAGAAAAAAACGAAGTACATCTCTAATAAAGACCTGCTCACTTGAAACTTCTCTATGTATTGCTTCTATCTAAGGAGAGCTGTTACCGGCTGAATTTCCCTGACTACGGAGCCTGTCCAGTTACACACTGGTGCTTTACACACTGAGGAACTCGAATTGCTAGTGTTGGAGAAACCCATCCATCCATTAGTTCTTGGACTCCCTTGGCTATAGAAGCATTCTCCCCAATTCAATTGGGGTTCATTGCAAATGGTGCAATCGGGACCCACCTGCCAGCAGTCCTCCATCCAGAATGTGATACCGCCATCCGTGGTTCCTCTGGCTACTACGTCCTCAGGCATATCGGCTCCCTATGCAGCCTTTGAGGACATGTTCTCCAAGCAAAAGGCTGAACTCCTTCTGCCTCTTCAAAGGTTTGACAATCAAACCTCCTCAAGGATGCACCTACCCTCTGTCTCTGCCCGAGATGAAAGCGATGACAGAATATATTCAAGAAAATCTCGCGAAGGGATTCATCTGCCCATCTACTTCTCCCCCTGGGGTGGGATTCTTTTTTGTTCTTCAGCGCCTTCATGATAACCATCTGTTTGTGAAATTGGGCAAATGCTTGTTCGAGAAATCTAGCCTACCTTTTTTGGATAATATCATCTCCCGGCAAGGGTTCTCTATGGATCCAGCTAAACTAAAGGGAATCCGGGATTGGCCACAGCCGGTGGTCTTCAAGGTGCTCCAGTGCTTTTTGGGATTCCTCAACTACTACCGTCATTTCATCTCACATTATTCTACCCTGGATGCTCTATTGACGGCCTTGACCTGTAAAGGTCACAACACGTGAAATTGGCCCCCTGAGGCCATTACAGTCTTCCATCGTCTGAAGAAAGCCTTCCAGAAAGGGTCCTGTCTGCACCATCCCGACCCAAACCATCCTTTCCTAGTGGAAGTTGATGCCTCCACCATTGGGGCTGGGATAGTTCTGAGTCAATGCACCACTTCTGGTACCATAGTTTCCTGTTCTTTCTATTTCCGTAAATTTTCATCTGCAGAGCAAAATGACAGCATTTGGGATCGTGAGCTACTCGCCATAAAACTGGACCTTGAAGAATGGTGCCTGTGGCTAGAGGGCGCACAGCACAAATTCACTGTTTTCACCGATCATAAGAATCTGGAACATCTGAGTCAAGCACAACTTCTCAATGCCCGGCAAGCTTGGTGGGCCTTGTTTTTCTCCAGATTCGATTTTGAACTTCGCTGTCACCCAGCTAACAAAAATCTCCAGGCAGATGCCCTGTCTCGATTCTTCAAGCCTGAAGACACTCCGGAAGAACCTACTCATATTATAGACCCGGCCTGTATTGGTTTATCTGCCACGCTTGCAGTTCCTGCTGGAAAGACAGTCATGCCCCGAAGACTCCAAGAAAGAGTTCTCCGTTGGGCACATGATTCCAAATTCGCTGGTCATCCAGGATGATCACGAACGTTAGCACTGCTCCAGAGATTCTTCTGGTGGCCCACTATGGTCTCCGACGTGAAAGCGTATGTCGAATCCTGTAACATCTGTGCACAGCAAAAACCCCCAGTCGGTCGACCTTGGGGTCTTCTACAACCACTTCCAGTACCCGAAGAGCTGTGGACTCACTTGTCTACGGATTTCATCGTGGATTTGCCGCCTTCAAAGGGTCACACCGTAATATGGGTAACTATAGACCAATTTTCAAAAATGGCCCATTTCATCCCTCTACCGGGCCTACTATCTGTTCCAGAGCTAGCATGTTTATTCTTCTACCATATCTTTAGACTGCATGGCCTACCCAAGGACATTGTTTCTGACAGAGGTCCTCAATTTGTTGCCCGGTACTGGAGTGCCCTCTGCCAAAAATTCAGTATTAACATCAGCTTAATGACCTCCTATCATCCCCAAGCCAATGGGCAAGCTGAGCGAATTAATCGCTCCTTGAAGGCCTTCCAGCGCGTTTACATCAATGACCAACAAGACAATTGGTCTGACCTCCTGTCCTGGGCAGAGTTTCTCACAACTCTCACATCGCCACTGCTATTGGAACATCACCATTCTCAGTTCTGTATGGAAAACAACCACGACCACCATTGCCCATACCTCTATCAGTGCCGTCCCCTGCGGCACAGGCTACTGTGGATGCCCTTAAGATGTTATGGCAGAAGACAGGCATCGGGCTGCTTCCCGGGCCAAGAGAACTGCTGACAGTTGATGTTGCTCGGCTCCTGAATTCCTCCCTGTTCAGAAAGTCTGGTTAAGTACTCGGTATACCTGACTTTGAATACCATCCCAGAGATTTGACCCTAGGTATATCGGCTCCTTCTCTGTTACCCAACGCATTGGACCCGTTACATACCAGCTTCGGCTGCCTCCTTCGCTGGGAATACATAATACATTTCATGTACCGCTCTTAAAACCTGTGATTCTATCTTGGCCTGCCCGGAAAGCCCCTGAGCCACCTCCATTGGTGGCGGAAACCTATACGACGTATAAGGTACATGAAGTCCTGGACGTCCGCTGTATGGGCCACCGGTGGGAATACCTCCTTTCCTGGGGGGTTATTGATCCCAAGAGAACACGTGGGAACCAGGTCAGAACATCCTGGAAAACTCTCCTCCTGAATTACCATCGTGTCCATCCCCCCCCCCTTTACTCCCCCCTCCAAGAGGGGGGAGTAAAGGGGGGGGGGGGTACTGTTACGCATGCCATCCATGCCAAACACCTTCTCCTGGTTCCTCCATGCTGGCGGTGGGCCGCCAGCTCTGACCTCGGGCCGCTCCCGGTGCCTCCAGCTCTGCCTCGGTCCCCAGTACTGCAGCTCAAGATGCCATTGCTTGTCGGGCCTCTCTGCATGGTCCGCAGAGAGACGCCACTACCCATGCCGCGCCCCTCACTAGGTGCGCGCGCATCTCTGATCCTTATGAAGGGCCCATGGCAGTAACCTGGCCATGTCCCTGGATTATGACGTCAAACTCTTCAGTGTATTTAAGCTCAGGCCTCGCTCAATAGCGTTGTCTTTGCAAAAGGTCTCCTCACAATCCGAGTACTCGTTGCTACTAGAGAATCCTCTCTAATCTTCGTTCCTGACCTCCGTTGTTCCAGTTTCCTGTCGTCTTTGTTCCTGCCCTGTCTATGAGTTGAACTGCCTCTACGGATATTGACTTTGCTTTGTTTCACTATGCTTCAGCCTATCTCCAGACCCAGACCTTTGCTACGCCTGACCACTGCTATTGACTTCTCCGAGATCAAACCATTGCCTTGATTGACTAATGCTATTGACTTTCTCCGAGATCTGAACTCAGCATTGCTTGCCACGACCTCCGCTTTGCCGCCGGCCCTGATCCAAGCCTGTTATTGATGCCTCCTCTAGCCTACTCCCTGGACCTGGACTTATTAGGCTCTGGCCTACCTTTACTTGAGCACCCCCAGCTAAACTCTGTTCCATTGGTGCTCGAGTTCCAGTACCATACCCAGTCCAGGGTAGGACTACGCTACCTACTGGCTGCTGTCTCTGGGCCAAACCAACCTATCTTACTAACCAACCTCAAGGCCCACCTATGCCCTGCCGGCCCAGGCACCCAAAGGCTCAACCCACAGAGAATGAGGCCTGGTATAGGTGAAGCTCCAGCAGCCTCTACCTTCAGCCCACTCCACCTGTCGACAGTGGGGACCCGTAGGTCCTCACCTATGGATTGCATCAACCTCACCTCGACCCAAGGGTCCACCTGCAACACAACAATAATCCTCTAAGATATCTGAATACCACAAATGTGGAAGCTGTTGTCCAATGTTGATTGGCTCAGTTGGTAGTTTATAATTCTGAAGTACAATATAAGCCGGGCCAAGTGAATATTAAATTTGATATTCTATTCTGATTGCCTAAACCAGAAAAAGAAAGATACTACTCCAGATTCTCTCAGCATTGACAATATGGAAGTGCAAAAAAGATTCTGGCTGAAGGAAAAGATGGTGATACATTCAGATGCCATACAAGCACAATCATCTGAGCAAGATGAGTCAGATCTTCATCTGAGCCCCGAAACTCTCAGGAGTTAACAAAGAAGGGGTGAAATATTGAAGCCTATAACTGAGGCATTGTACTTGAAGAAAAAAGATCCAGAAGATACTTGGCCGAGCACAGTAGAGCCTCTTGGAGAGAAAAAACCTATCTGTATTTAAAAGGAAGTCTACTTTTCAGATGAATAACCAGTCCTATAGATGGAGAGATATTATTCCAGATTATAATTTAATGGTACATTTGGCACAAGAGAATGTGCTGTGAATAATTAGGAGACAATATTATTGGGCTGGTGTGTCCTGGGATATCCAGGAATGGATAAGAAGCTGCCAAAGATGTATCTTGGCATGGGATGTGTTTCCCAGAAATAATGCTTCAATAGGATGTTTCCATGCATCCTACCCAGGAGTAGTACTAGCTATTGATTATACAGTCTTAGAGACCAGCAAATATGGCATAGAGAACTTATTAATAATAATTAGAGGTGTGCATCCGTTTTCCACGTATTTGTAATCCGCAACTTATTTTTTGCTATCTGTTAAATACGTGGGGAGACGAAACGCATCGCGACTCCCCACGTATTAAACAGATTTCTGTTTTATTCGGCCTCCTAAATAAAAATTTAAACCCCCCACCCTCCTGACCCCCCCAAGACTTACCAAAACTCCCTGGTGGTCCAGCGGGGAGTCAGGAAGCCATCGCTGCACTCGTTTGCCGGTTTCATCACGGCGCCAATAGCCTGAGTCACAGGGGCTACCGGTGCCATTGGTCAGTCCCTATCACATGGTCACCGGCGCCATCTTGTGCTCCTACCATGTGACAGGGGCTGACCAATGGCACTGGTAGCCCCTGTGACACAGTATGGGCAAAGGCTATCCGCGCCATTTTGAGTCCTGGCGTCGGACGGCAGGTCGCTCCGGGACCCGTGTTGGACCCACAGGGACTTTTGGCCAGCTTGGGGGGGGGCCTCCTGACCTCCACAAGACTTGCCAAAAGTCCAGCGGAGGTCTGGGAGCGACCTCCTTTCACGCCGGCCGTCCGATCCCAATACTCAAAATGGCGCCAATCGCCTTTGCCCTCACTATGACGGTGATCGGCGCCATTTTGAGTATTGGCATTGGACGGCGTTTTTGAGTCTCAAAATGGCGCCGATCACCGTCATAGTGAGGGCAAAGGCGATCGGCACCATTTTGAGTATTGGGATCGTATGGCTGGCGTGCAAGGAGGTCACTCCCGGACCCCCGCTGAACTTTTGGCAAGTCTTGTGGGAGTCAGGAGGCCCCCCCAAGCTGGCCAAAAGTCCCTGTGGGTCCAACGGGGGTCCCGGAGCGACCTGCCGTCCGACGCCAAGACTGAAAATGGCGCCGATAGCCTTTGCCCATACTATGTCACAGGGGCTACCGGTGCCATTGGTTAGCCCCTGTCACATGGTAGGAGCACAAGATGGTGCCGGTGACCATGTGATAGGGACTGACCAATGGCACCGGTAGCCCCTGTGACACAGGCTATCGGCGCCGTGATGAAACCGGCAAAAGAGTGCAGCGATGGCTTCCTGACTCCTCGCTGGACCACCAGGGAGTTTTGGTAAGTCTTGGGGGGGTCAGGAGGGTGGGGGGTTGTAGTTAATTTAGTAGTAACGTATTTACAGATCGACAACTTATTGAATTCTCCATACTTCCGCATGCAACGGAATTGACCCCCCCACGAATACGTATCACGTATGCAACGAAAACATTTTGCCTGCACATCCCTAATAATAATAACATTGGCCATACCAGCAAGAGAGCAGATTGCCTGCACCACAGTTAAGATTCTGGTAAAAGAATGGGTAGCTCATTATGGGGCACCAGCTAGATTCCACTCCGACCAAGGGAGAGTGAATCAGAGCTAATTAAAGATCTCTGTAAAATGTATGGGATGAAGAAAAGTCACACGACTTCTACCACCTACAAGGAAATGGTCAGTGCGAGAGATTTAATAGGATTCTCCACAAAATGCTCTGTACACTAGAGATGTGAATCGGAACCGGAATCGGTTCGGATTCCGGTTCCGATTCACATGTAGGTTTTTTTCCATCGGGCCCAATCGCATTTTGTTTATTGGCTGTGCCCCAGCCGATAAACAAAAAACCCACCCCGACCCTTTAAAAGTAACCCCTTAGCTTCCCCCACCATCCTGACCCCCCAAAAAACTTTTTACAGGTACCTGGTGGTCCAGTGGGGGTCCCGGGAGTGATCTTCCGCTCCGGGCCGTCCTCCCGCTCCCGGGCCGTCGGCTGCCACTAATCAAAATGGCGCCGATGGCCCTTTGCCCTTACCATGTGACAGGATATCCGTGCCATTGGCTGGATCCTGTCACATGGTAGGAGCACTGGATGGCCAGCACCATCTTGTGCTCCTACCATGTGACGGGGCTGACCAATGGCACCGGTAGCCCCTGTGACATAGTAAGGGTAAAGGCTATTGTCGCCATTTTGAATACTGGCAGCCGACGGTCCGTGTGCAGGAGGTCGCTCCCGGACACCTGCTGGACTTTTGGCAAGTCTTGTGGGGGTCAGGAGGGTCCCCCAAGACTTGCCAAAAGCCCCTGGTGGTCCAGCAGGGGTCCGGGAGCGATCTCCTGCACTCGGGCCATCGGCTGCCAGTAAACAAAATGGCGCCGATAGCCTTTGCCCTTACTATGTCACAGGGGCTACCGGTGCCATTGGTCAGCCCCTGTCACATGGTATGAGCACAAGATGGTGCCGGCCATCCAGTGCTCCTACCATGTGACAGGATACAGCCAATGGCACGGATACCCTGTCACATGGTAAGGGCAAAGTGCCATCGGCGCCATATTGATTAGTGGCAGCCGATGGCCTGGGAGCCCGAGGATGGCCCGGAGCGAAAGATCGCGGGAGATCAGTCCCGGGACCCCCACTGGACCACCAGGTACCTGTAAAAAGGTTTTGGGGGGATCGGGATGGTGGGGGAAGCTAAGGGGTTACTTTTAAATGGTCGGGGTGGGTTTAGGGGTTATTTTTGTGTGCCAATTTTCCCGCCCTCCCCCAAAACAATAAGGAAACCCCCACGATCAATATCGTGGGGTTTTCCTATCGTTTTGGGGGAGCCCCCGATTTCTGACGATTTTGAAAATATCAACGGTATTTTCAATCGTCCGAAGCCCGATTCACATCCCTACTGTACGCAGTCTGAAACAGCCAAGAAGATCTGGGTGAATTACTTACCTGAAATGTGTCTGGCTTATAACTCACACATACATCAGTCCACTGGTTATTGCCCTTTTTATTTAATGTTTGGACTGGATCCTAGATTACTTATTGCCTTTTACACAAGTGCTGAAGAAAATGAGGATCTGATATGAACTATTTTAGATGATTAGGTAGATTTACACCATGAAAAGCTGAAATTAGCCTGGTGAACAGCAAATGAAGTGAGTCAGAGGATATAAAAGATAGAGATATCATATCTGTTGGCAAATAGTATAGAAAAGAAAACTGAACAAAGTGTTAATAGTTTCCTGATGAAATTGATAATGATATGGAGTTTCCTTGCTATTCATAAAATTAAACCAAAAGTAAAATTCCTGAATTTCTGAAAGAGAATTATGTTCTATATTGAATACTACTGAAATTGGGTACTTAATACCCTAAATGAAGGGGAACTAAGCTGGCAGTGGAAAAATTGGTGATTGCTATCAATTTTTCTGAGAAATCTGCCTCAGACAAGTTTTTTTTCTACTATACATGTTTCAAATTAGGAAATACTGACAATATAAAATATAATTCTCAAATATGTTATTGTGTTATGATTTAAGGTAACAACAAAAGTTGTACAATGTTAATGAATTGATGATGTGAGAACATATGAGAAATTATATTTACGTGTGCTTTGCTAAAAGAAAATTTGATAATAGGGAACCCAATTTACAAATTTGAGATAAAAAAGGAAGATGGTTTAAGAAAGGTTTTTAAGGCCCTTTTCCCTGAATCCATGCAGCAAGGCTAAGCTGGAAGGAGTAAGCATAAAAATAGCCCAGTCGCTAACAAATGGAACGTTTGTCAGACCATTGAGTTTGGGGGGCCATGCGACTCTTGAGAAGGTACCAGCTCCTATGCTTTCATTCCCACTGGATAAAGGATTTGGAAGGTCTGTGAGCAACTTTGCTAAAGCCCCACTCATAGTACCCTGGCTTTAAGTAGCTTTAATATAGTCATGATGATCCTTTTATTTTGTGATTGGGGAAGGTTAGAATCATGGGATTCTATAATTGGGATTTTGAGTTGATTTTTCTTTTGAGTGTCTGTAGAGTGTATGATAAATGTCGAGGATGACATTTGTGGGTCCCGGGTGAAGTGTTGATAATGTAAAAAAAATAAAATAAATAATTACATACACTTTGTAGGGTGCTGTGCCTGCTGTCCCTGGGGTTTGAGCTACTTATGGTTCTTGTCCCCTGGGTTGAGGGCCATTGATGTGTGGCTGTGGCCTGGGCCCCATGGGAATGCTGGCTTGATTTTGTTTGGCCTAATATTAAAAAAATCAAAAAAAGCCCCATTGTTTTTTTTCCGGGCTAGGGAGAACATGACCACAATGTTTTTTATTTATTTTGGAGCTCTTGGGGCCAGGCATAGAAGTGCTGCAGTCAGCGGCATGATTGCCACAATTTTAAATGGAAACAATGTTTGCGGTGAGTGGGAGGGTCCATGAATGGACTTTCCCTTGGCAGCATGAGTACCACGAGTAAGGGAGCAGAGGTCAGTGAGAAGCATCAGGAGGACAGATCAGGTGACTGACAAGAGCCGTGACCACTCTGAGGCACCTGGTGGCCTCAAAGTGTCAGCCAGGATTTTAAAGTGCCACAGGAGTGTGGGGAATCCTGCCGGCAAGCAGGCCGATATAGAACAGTGCACTCAGCCGAGCGCACCGTTTAGCCCCCGTTTGACTGCGCGTTTTACACACGCTATTATTACCCCTTATACTGTAAGGGGTAATAGCACGTGAAAAAGGTGTGGCCAATCCCCTCCGAAACTAATAGCGCTCATCACATGCAAATGCAAGTTGATGAGCCTATTAGTTATCCCCACGGGATACTGAAAGTAAAATAAGTGGCCAAGCCACACATTTTACTCTCAGAAATTAACACCTGCCCAAAGGCAGGCGTCAATCATGGACAACACCAGGAAAGGTGTACAGAAAAGCAGAAAAATCCGCTTTTCTGTACACCCTCTGACTTAATATCATGGCGATATTAAGTTGGAGGTCCCAAAAAAATAAAAAAGCTGTCCGCCGGCCCATGGGTTGGAAAATGGACACTCAATTTTGCCAGTGTCCATTTTCCGAACCAGTGGCTGTCAGCGAGTTCAACAACTGACGCGCTGACAGCCACCGCTGACAGCTGCCGCTTCCGCTAATAAGGAGGCGCTAGGGATGCGCTAGTGTCCCTAGCGCCTCCTTATTAGCGTGGGCCCTAATTTAAATAAAGAATCGTGTGCCCAGGAGAGGTGCCTGGGCGCACGTTGGGAGAGCGGTCGAACGCCTCGGAGCGCCGGCTCTCCCGCAGAGTTTTTTGAATTGGCCTGAAAGAAAATAAAGTAGCCACAAACACAGGAGGGGGCCAGAGTGGCCAGTTAATCAGCGCTGTCACTGCTCTGTGCATTTGTTGTTCTCACCGAAAAATAAAAAACTAAACACTGCGCCATTGCACGATTGCTCATATTGATAGTGGCAGCCCTGGGAAGCTGCCACTGTATAATAATGAGTAGAAGCCCTGGGGAAGCTCCTGGTGCACTATTCAAGTGAGGAACCCACTGATGCCATCAGTGTCATCAGTAGGTCTCTAATGAAATGCTCAAAGACTGTTTTTATTATAAAAATACAAGATTAAGGAAATGTTTTATTTTAAAACCCTAGGGATTTTTGGGGCATTTAATCAAGAGGCTCCCACAGAGGTTTCAAGTCCCAATTTGCCCTTATTATACCCGATGTGAGGGGAAGGTCTGAGGACCATTAACACTCACAAAATCAGTACTTTTGCTGGTGGTGGTTACGTAGAGAGATTTTAAAAACATGATCTATGTAAAAATTAGATTTGGAAGTTTTTATTTTAAAATGTTTCTTCACAGGTGTCTCAAAGAAGCCTTGCACATGCCGGGCCTATTATAAAAAGGCCCGGTGATGCGCGTAAAGCCCCAGGACGCGTGTAAGTCCTGGGGCTTGCAAATAGGGGTGGTCTGGGGGCGGGGATGGGGTCAGGCTCCCGGCACAGTAGCCATATTTGCTGCTGTGCCGGGGATCACACACCGGCAGTCATCCGGCACACGCAACTTGCGCCTGCCCAGAGGCAGGCGCAAAAGGTAAAACAAAATTTTTGAGGGAGGTTAGAGTAGGGCTAGGGGGGGAAAGGTTAGGCGAAGGGGTGGGAAGGTCAGGTTAGGGTTACGGGAAGTTCCCTCACAGCCCGCTCCGATTTCGAAGAGGCCTGGGAGGGAATGAGGGAAGGCGACGCGGCTCAGCGCATGCAGGAAGTGCACAATTGTGCACCCCTTGTGCGCGCCGACCCCTGATTTTATAACTTGCGCGCGCCTGCTGAATGCGGAAAATTTTAACATCCGCGCATGCATGTGTGGGTGTATGGCCTCCTCCACGCGGGGGGGGGGGGGGGGATTTTAAAAGCCCACATGCAGCGACGCAATTGGACATCCCCCACTTTCCTTCCAGTCCACGCAGACTTGGAGGGAACTTTCCTATGCCTAACCCTACCATTCCTATCTCTTCCCCTCTCCTCTCTCCTCTCCTCTCCTCTCCTCTCCGACCCCTACCCCCTACTTAACTCTTACTTTTTTAAAAATTTCTTACCTTGCTGCTCCATGTGCCGGCAGCCAGTCGAATGGTGCTCTCCTGGCCCGCCTCCCTTATTCTCCCTGCCCAGACCCTGCCCCAAGGCCCGCCCCTTCTGAGATGACCTGGCACTTGTGCATGTATCGGTGGTTACCTTGGTTAAGTGTGTGGCCGGGCCCCTTATGGAATGCGCACGGTACGTGCAGGTCCTGCCACACGTGTAACTGCCAGTATTTGTGTGCATGGACCTTTAAAAATTTGGGATTAAGTATCTAATTGACACTGATTCGGAAGTAATCACATTATCGGCAAAGTATTTTTGCAAGAATCTTGCTGAGGGTGCAAAGTTGTCAGATGCTCAATGGATAAAGCAAACAGCAGAAAACTGGCAAGGGATACCATTGGTAGGATGCCAAGAAACAGATATTGAATGCTTTGGCCAAAAGATTTCTGACTGTCGCATTTTCATAACATGAGATGATCCATGGACACAGCAAAGCAGTGAAGATGAAACTCCTGGATTAATAGGAATTAATATATTAATGGAATTAAAAAGGTTGTTCCAGTAATTTAATTGGAATGGTACAACCTCAGACATAAAAAGGATTCCAAAGGAGCGGAAATTAAGGAGCACAATAGAATTTTATGACAACCCAAGAGACTTGGCTTTATTAAGCTGGTGGGAAATAAAAAGCTAATAATACCATCTTAGACAGAAACAGTAGTACAAGAGATCTGTCACAACTAACTTAAGACTATTACCGTTGTATCCAGTGATGATCGAACCTTCATTGGAAATGTCCATGCCTGAAGGGCTGATGATGGCCAAAGTAGTGGCAAAAGCTATCAAAGGGTGTTTACCTATTGAGTTACTCAAGCAAGTACAAAGTCCGTGTGTATCTGTCTCTTTCACACACACACATGCAGTCAAGCTCCCTCTGTCTTTCACCAAGTGTGTATGTGTGTGAGAGATAGATGGAGCATATTTTGTTTGTGTCTCTGTGAGTGCATGTACCTGCAGATCATGATAATCTCAGGATGACAGTTATGGTGAGTGGGGGACTTTTAAAATCCTTCTTAGTTTCAATTACTGGGTGTTATTTGATGTCTGCTGTTCTGAAATATTTTATGGATGTTTAGGAATTTTAAAAAATTTGTACAGGAGTTTCTTATTATTGAATATTATTCTATTCTTCTGCTGTTTTGAAAGGTATATCTTTTATTATGGTTTTACTAATCTGAATGATTTATATTTCTGGATTGTATTGTTTTGAGGAATAGTGATTTTCTGCCTTTCCATTGTTGCAATGCATGCAGAATCAGGCTTGTGGTTTCCAGTTCTGTTTTGTCTGCATGTTTGTATGTGTGATAGAGAGATAGAGGAAGTGTATATGTGTATAACTCTCACATGCACATGTGCTCCCTCTGTCTCTCACCAAACATGTATGTGTGTGCATGAGAGAGAGGGAGCACATATTGGGGTAGATTTTCAAAGGGTTATGCGTGAAGGTTACGTGCGTAACCCCCGAATACCTACCCCAAACCCCCCTGCACGTGCCGAGCCTATCTTGCATAGGCTGCCGGCGCGCAAAGCCCCGGGACGCATGTAAGTCCCAGGGCTTTCCTGGGGAGGGGGCGTGTTGGGGACGTGTCGGGGGGGCGTGTTGTGGCCGGCGTGCCATTGGGTGCATGTCGGGGGCGTGTCGAGGGTGTGTTGCGGCCGGCGCGTCATTGGGGGCATTCTGGGGGCGTGGCTGTGGCCTCTGGTCCAGCCCCCGGAACGAACCATGGTGCGCCGGCGGCTGGCCCGGCGTGCGCAAGTTATTCCTGCCTCGGGCAGGCGTAACTTGTGCAACAAAGGTAGGGGGGTTTTAGATAGGTCTGGGGAGGTGGGTTAGGTAGGGGAAGGGAGGGGAAGGTGCGGGGGGGGGGGGGGGGGGGGTGGAAGGAAAGTTCCCTCCGAGGTCGCTCCGATTTTGGAGCAGCCTCGGAGGGAATGGAGGCAGGCTGCGCGGCTCGGCACGTGTAGGCTGCCGATTTTGGGCAGGCTTGAATGTGCCGAACCCAGATTTTAACAGATACGCGTGCCTACGCGCGTATCTTTTGAAATACGGCGTACTTTTGTTTGCACCTGGTGCGCGAACAAAAGTACACGTGCGCGTAGTTTTATAAAATCTGCCCCATTGTGTGTGCATGTGTGTGTGTGTGTACCTCCAGTCTGCAAAAATCTTAGGATGACAGATATGGAGAGTGGGAGATTTTTAAAATCCTTATTAGTTTTAATTATTGGATGTTATTTGATGTGTCTGCTGTTTTGAAATATTTTATCAATGTTTAGGAAATTTTAAATTATAGATTAGGGTGGGGTGCCAAAGAAGTATCCACCCTGGATGCCAAATACTTTAGGTACATCTCTGCATGCAATAAATCTGGTGGACATCTATTCATGTTACTTGATGTCTACTCAGAAAAATACCACAAAAGCTTTGGAGATTATTATCTCACATTAGGGCATGCCCAATAAAATTCAGTCAAACAATGATCCCATTTCACTGGTCATTTGTTACAATCTTGGATTAAATAAAACCATATTCGCTGGGTCGCACTCATTCCCTATTACTCACAGGTGGCTGGGTTAATAAAACAAATGAATGGCTTATTCAAGCAACTATTGAGAAAGCACAATGTGGATTCCTTAAAAAAGTGGAAATAAAATCTGACATTAGTTTTGTAAGAGTCAAATAAGAGACCATTGTTAATCAGAACAGCAGTGAATCATTCACAATAACTAACTGTAGTGTAAATCTCCAAAGGGATTGTTTTATACTAATTTACCTTAGAAGCACAAGATATATTGCAAGGGAAGAGCTCAGTAATCCACAATCCAGTGGGAGCACTGAGAGAAGAGGATAACCTTGCTGGTTGCTGAAAGGAATTAGGGATGTGCATCAGGTGCCCGATCGTTTGTGCTTTTGGGTTCATGTGGCCATGGGAAAATCTCGTTTTCCTGCGGACTGGCATTTTTTTCTTTAGTAAAAAATTGTTGTTTGGCTTAGTGCGCGCTAACTCCCAGCTTAGCGCGCACTAACAAAAATAACAAAAAGTAAAAAAAATAAATAAATAAACAGTATTTTGTTAGTGCGTGCTAACTCCTGCTAGTGCGCACTAACCCGAAAAACGATTTTCACAAAAATTTGGGGGAAAAAATGTTTGTTTCTTGTTTTAACCGATATATAACGAATTAAGAAATATCGTATGATATTTCAATTTGTTATAAAAATTTATTTATTTATTTTATTTATTTATTTGATTTTATATACCGACAACCGTTTGCACATCGTGCCGGTTTACAGATAACTTATAACAAATAATATATAGGCAAAGCCTTTACAAGGAACGGTTTGTAACATAAATGCAGTAACATGGCAATTAACTAGATAAATAAGTAGGGAAGGAAGGGTAGGGATATACGAGACAAAAGGAGGGGGGAGGGGGAAGGGTGAAAATGGAAGAACATAGGGAAAAGATATGTACAGGGGTTCGAGGAACAATTAATATGTACATAGGTTATATACAAAGTTTTTGTTTTTGTTTAGGTTTGAAGCTTCTTGGAGGGGGTGGGTGTCAGGTGTGGGTCCTGAGGGGGAGTGTTGGTGAGGGGTGGTGGTCGGGTAAGGGTGTTAGTAAGGGATGAAGATGATTGCGGGTATGCTTGGAGGAAGAGCCAGGTTTTGAGTTTCTTTTTGAAAGTGGGTGTGGAGGTTTCGGTGCGTAGGTCAGGAGGCATGGAGTTCCAAAGGAAAGGGCCTGCGAGAGAGAGGGCCCTATTGGTGGTGGAGATGAGTCTTGTGGATTTTATGGAAGGGGGAATAAGGGTTCCACGGAGAGAGGAGCGGGTGGGTCTCGTGGAGATACGAGGGAGGAAAGGTGGGTTTCCCAAAATGATGGGTTTCCCAAAAAGGTGGGTTTCCCAAAATGATTCACATCCCTAAAAGAAATCAGTAAATTCTGCTTGGGAAATTTTTTAAAAGTATTGGGGAGAAGCAAACTATTGGGGTATATTATTTAGTGTGTTTGTTTGTTTGTGCTTTAAATAGTAAGGCAGCTAATAAACAGAAGTTAGTGTGTTTATGTCCATTTAGAAAGAGCCAGTGCTCCAGCTTTTTGAATGGTTATTGTCCAGATGACCTAACAACTTGTTTATGCTCATCCTAGCCAGAGGAACCTTGAGGAGACTTAGAGGCTAGGTTTCTGATGGCATTTGTGAAGGGAGATTAGTTGAATAGGGGAGCAGAGCCATTGGGAAATGAAAGTTGGAGGTGCATAGAAAGTATTTACAGCACTCAGCAGTGAGGGAATAACTCAATAATTTCCTATGACATGATTTGTCCCCAGGCACAGTTTTACTTCCAGGGAAATAAAGGAACTTAAATGTAAGTTCCATCAGATCCAGAGGTTGGATCCTGTGCTTCTGCAGGAAGAGCTGCAGGCTGCAGAGGGTAAGTTTCACCATGACATTGGGTAAATGAGGTGTTATTTAATTATATAGTTGGCCACTTGTGACCATTTATGTAGGGCATGATATAACAGGAAACATGTCCTTAATTTCCCTTTGTAAATATTTTATGCATGTAAGTACTGATATGTTCATTATTACTCTAAAAAGAAAAGGATAGTGATGCTGAACAGCTAGAAGTAAGTGAGCCTTTACATGTGCTGTAAAGACCACATACAATGCTTTGCCTGCATGCATTTCTAATACACTGTCAGTGATTCGGAAGCTTATTTTCCCCACTTTCTATTCTGGCTCCTTTGTTTCCTATTGGCATAACATATTTAGGGCTATCACTCTGGCTCCATGTGTGACAGGTGCTAAGTATCATAACATTGTAGCAATCAGACATGGAGCAGCGATTCTCAGGCTTGTCTGTACTTTTGTTCGCACCACCGGATTTTATAAAATCCGGGATCGGCACGCGCAAGGCTGCGCAAAATCGGCAGTCTGCACACGCCGAGCCGCGCAGCCTGCCTCCATTCCCTCCGAGGCCGCTCCGAAATCGGAGCGGCCTCGGAGGGAACTTTCCTTCCGCGTCCCCCACCTTCCCCTCCCTTCCCCTATCTACCCCACCCCCCAGCCCTACCTAAATCCCCACCCCCCTACCTTTTGTTGTGCAAGTTACGCCTGCTGGAAGCAGGCGTAACTTGCTCGCGCCGCCTCAGCATCCCCCGGCACAGGCCTCAGTACCGGGGGACTCGGGACCACCCTCCCGTCCTGCCCCCGGCCCGCCCCCTGACCCCCGGACACGCCCCTGGACACATTCCCTCCCGCCCCTTTTACGAAGCCCCGGGACTTACGTGCATCCTGGGGCTTTGCGTGCGACGGGGGCCTATGCAAAATAGGTGCGCCAGCGCACGAGTGCCCTGCGTGCGTAAATCCAGCAGGATTTACGCACGCAGGGCTTTAAAAATCTAGCCCCAAATGTTTAAACCTTATCATAGAATTAACCTGTGCAGAATAGTTTTTATGTGTATTGTGCAGGCTCATGTACTCCCGTGTTTTAGCAAGCATGTGCTGCATTACAGCAACTTTCTTAACACTGAATAGTACTGGACTAGACAATGTATGATAAGCACACACATACAAAGGAATAATACCACAGACTGTTGGTATAAGAGACCCTCAATATGCACATATTTAAATTAAAGGAACAGTATAGTAGTGAAGGAAATATCATTAACATCATTGACACCATCTTCTACTCTCTCTAATAAATAACATTCCAGTTTTACTTCCATAATGCAGGTAGTTCCTCAACAAGTGCCAGTGCCTCTTCCAGAAATCTGGAGACAGGTGTGGTAGAGACAAAAAAGCAGATGGTGGAGTAGGAGGACTAGGAGGCAGAAAGCAAGACAGGAGGAAGAGGTGGCAGCAGCAGCAGAGAGTGAGAGCACAGTGATAGAGGAAGAAGAGTAGAAGAACCAGATGGCAGAGGAGGAGGAGGAGGTGGCAGCGGATATCCAGCTGGCAGAGGAGGAGGAGGAGGAGGCAGAGGAGATCCAGCTGGCAGAGGAGGAGGAGGAGGCAGTGGAGATCCAGCTGGCAGAGGAGGAAGAGGAGGAGGCACAGGAGATCCATCTGGCAGAGGAGGAGGAGGAGGAGGCAGTGGAGATCCAGCTGGCAGAGGAGGAGGAGGCAGAGAAGATCCAGCTGGCAGAGGAGGAGGAGGAGGCAGAGGAGGAGGAGGAGGAGGCAGAGGAGATCCAGCTGGCAGAGGAGGAGGAGGAGGAGGCAGTGGAAATCCAGCTGTCAGAGGAGGAGGAGGCAGCGGAGATCCAGCTGGAAGAGGAGAAGGAGGAGGAGGCAGAGGAGATCCAGTTGGCAGAGGAGGATGAGGAGAAGGAGTTAGAGGAGTTCCAGCTGGTAGAGGAGGAGGAGGAGGAGATCTAGCTGGCAGAGGAGGAGGAGAGGAGATCCAGCTGGCAGAGGAGGAGGAGGCAGAGGAGATCCAGCTGGCAGGGGAGGAGGAGGAGGAGGCAGAGGAGATCCAGCTGGCAGAGGAGGAGGAGAAGGAGTCAGAGGAGATCCATCTGTCAGAGCAGGAGGAGGAGGAGGCAGAGGAGATACAGTTGGCAGAGGAGGAGGAGGAGTCAGAGGAGATCCAGCTGGCAGAGCAGGAGGATGAGGAGGAGGCAGAGGAGATCCAGCTGGCGGAAGAGGAAGAGGAGGCAGAGGAGATCCAACTGGCAGAGGAGGAGGAGGACAAAGCAGAGGAGATCCAGCTGGCAGAGGAGGAGGAGGAGGAGGCCGAGGAGATCCAGCTGGCAGAGGAGGAGGAGGAGGAGGCAGAGGAGATCCAGCTGGCAGAGGAGGAGGAGGAAGAGAAAGAGATCCATCTGGCAGAGCAGGAGGATGAGGATGAGGCAGAAGAGATACAGCTGGCAGAGGAGGAGGAGGAGTCAGAGGAGATCCAGCTGGCAGAGCAGGAGGAGGAGGAGGAGGCAGAGGAGATCCAGCTGGCGGAAAAGGAAGAGGAGGCAGAGGAGATCCAACTGGCAGAGGAGGAGGAGGATTCAGAGGAGATCCAGCTGGCAGAGCAAGAAGAGGAGGAGGCAGAGGAGATCCAGCTGGCAGAGGAGGAAGAGGAGGCAGATGAGATCCAACTGGCAGAGGAGGAGAAGGAGGAGGAGACAGAGGAGATCCAGCTCATAGAGGAAGAGGGGGGGAAGGGAGGAGGAGGCAGAGGAGATCCAGCTGGCAGAGCAGGGGGAGGATGAGATATCCAGCTGGCAGAGGAGGAGGAAGAGGACGAGGCAGAGGAGATCCAGCTGGCAGAGGAGGAAGAGGAGATCCAACTGGCAGAGGAGGAGGAGGAGGAGGCAGAGGAGATCCAGCTGGCAGAGGAGGAGGAGGCAGAGGAGATCCAACTGTTAAGATGATGAGGAGGAGGACGCAGAGGAGATCCAGCTGGCAGCAGAGGAAGAGGAGGAGGAGGAAGAGGAGGAAGAGGAGATCCAGCTGGCAGAGGAGGAGGAGGCAGTGGAGATCCAGCTGGCAGAGGAGGAGGAGGAGGCAGAGGAGATCCAGCTGGCAGAGGAGGAGGAGAAGAAAGAGGAGATCCAGCCAGCAAAGGAGGATGCGTCAGAGGAGATCCAGCTGGCAGAGGAGGAGGAGGCAGAGGAGATCCAGCTGACAGAGGAGGAGGAGGAGGCAGAGGAGGAGGAGGTGGAGGAGGCAGAGGAGATCCAGCTGTTAGAGGAGGAGGAGGAGGAAGCAGAGGAGATCCAGCTGGCAGAGGAGGAAGAGGAGGAGGAGGAAGAGGAGATCCAGCTGGCAGAGGAGGAGGAGGCATCAGAGGAGATCCAGCTGGCAGAGCAGGAGGAGGAGGAGGAGGCAGAGGAGATCCAGCTGGCAGAGGAGGAGGAGGAGGAAGAGGAGGAGGCAGAGGGGATCCAGCTGGCATAGGAAGAAGAGGAGGAGGAGGAGGAAGAGGAGATCCAGCTGGCAGAGGAGGAGGAGGAGGAGGAGGCAGAGGAGATTCAGATGGCAGAGCAGGAGGAGGAGGAGGTAGAGGAGATTCATATGGCAGAGGAGGAGGGGGAGGAGGAGGCAGAGTAGATCCAGCTGGCAGAGAAGGAGGAGGAGGAGGTAGAGGAGATTCAGATGGCAGAGCAGGAGGAGGAGGAGGTAGAGGAGATTCAGATGGCAGAGGAGGAGGGGGAGGAGGAGGCAGAGGAGATCCAGCTGGCAGAGCAGGAGGAGGAGTCAAAGGAGATCCAGCTGGCAGAGGAGGAGGAGGAGTCAGAGGAGATCCAGCTGGCAGAGGAGGAGGAGGAGGCAGAGGAGGAGGAGGAGGAGGAGGCAGAGGAGATCCAGTTGTTAGAGGAGGAGGAGGAGGAAGCAGAGGAGATCCAGCTGCCAGAGGAGAAGGAGGAGGTAGAGGAGGAGGAGGAGGTAGAGGAGATCCAGCTGTTAGAGGAGGAGGAGGAGGAGGAAGCAGAGGAGATCCAGCTGGCAGAGGAGGAGAAGGAGGCAGAGGAGGAGGAGGAGGAGGCAGAGGAGATCCAGCTGGCAGAGGAGAAGGACAAGGCAGAGGAGATCCAGCTGGCAGAGGAGAAGGAGGAGAAGGCAGTGGAAATCCAGCTGTCAGAGGAGGAGGAGGCAGCAGAGATCCAGCTGGAAGAGGAGAATGAGGAAGAGGCAGAGGAGATCCAGTTGGTAGAGGAGGAGGAGGAGGTAGAGGAGTTCCAGCTGGTAGAGGAGGAGGAGGAGGAGATCTAGCTGGCAGAGGAGGAGGAGGCAGAGGAGATCCAGCTGGCAGAGGAAGAGGAGGAGGAGGCCGAGGAGATCCAGCTGGCAGAGGAGGAGGAGGAGGAGGCAGATGAGATCCAGCTGCCAGAGGAGGAGGAGGAGTCAGAGGAGTTCCAGCTGGTAGAGGAGGAGGAGGAGGAGGAGGAGATCTAGCTGGCAGAGGAGGAGGAGGCAGAGGAGATCCAGCTGGAAGAGGAAGAGGAGGAGGAGGCCGAGGAGATCCAGCTGGCAGAGCAGGAGGAGGAGGAGGAGCAGAGGAGATACAGCTGGCAGAGGAGGAGGAGGAGTCAGAGGAGATCCAGCTGGTAGAGGAAGAGGAGGAGGAGGAGGAGGAGATCTAGCTGGCAGAGGAGGAGGAGGCAGAGGAGATCCAGCTGGCAGAGGAAGAGGAGGAGGAGGCCGAGGAGATCCAGCTGGCAGAGCAGGAGGAGGAGGAGGAGCAGAGGAGATACAGCTGGCAGAGGAGGAGGAGGAGTCAGAGGAGATCCAGCTGGTAGAGGAGGAGGAGGAGGAGGAGGAGGAGATCTAGCTGGCAGAGGAGGAGGAGGCAGAGGAGATCCAGCTGGCAGAGGAAGAGGAGGAGGAGGCCGAGGAGATCCAGCTGGCAGAGCAGGAGGAGGAGGAGGAGCAGAGGAGATACAGCTGGCAGAGGATGAGGAGGAGTCAGAGGAGATCCAGCTGGCAGAGCAGGAGGAGGAGGAGGAGGCAGAGGAGATCCAGCTGGCGGAAGAGGAAGAGGAGGCAGAGGAGATCCAACTGGCAGTTGAGGAGGAGGAGGAGGAGGAGATCCATCTGGCAGAGCAAGAGGAGGAGGAGGCAGAGGAGATCCAGCTGGCAGAGGAGGAAGAGGAGGCAGATGAGATCCAACTGGCAGAGGAGGAGAAGGAGGTGGAGACAGAGGAGATCCAGCTCATAGAGGAAGAGGGGGGGAAGGGAGGAGGAGGCAGAGGAGATCCAGCTGGCAGAGCAGGAGGAGGATGAGACATCCAGCTGGCAGAGGAGGAGGAAGAGGAGGAGGCAGAGGAGATCCCGCTGGCAGAGGAGGAAGAAGAGAAGGAGGAAGAGGAGATTCAACTGGCAGAGGAGGAGGAGGAGGCAGAGGAGATCCAGCTGGCAGAGGAGGAGGAGGCAGAGGAGATCCAACTGTTAAGATGATGATGAGGAGGAGGCAGAGGAGATCCAGCTGGCAGCAGAGGAAGAGGAAGAGGAGGAAGAGGAGATCCAGCTCGCAGAGGAGGAGGAGGAGGTAGTGGAGATCCAGCTGGCAGAGGAGGAGGAGGAGGCAGAGGAGGAGGAGGAGGAGGACGAGGCAGTGGAGATCCAGCTGGCAGAGGAGGAGGAGAAGGAAGAGGAGATCCAGCCAGCAAAGGAGGATGTGTCAGAGGAGATCCAGCTGGCAGAGGAGGAGGAGGCAGAGGAGATCCAGCTGACAGAGGAGGAGGAGGAGGCAGAGGAGGAGGAGGTGGAGGAGGCAGAGGAGATCCAGCTGGCAGAGGAGGAAGAGGAGGAGGAGGAAGAGGAGATCCAGCTGGCAGAGGAGGAGGAGGCATCAGAGGAGATCCAGCTGGCAGAGGAGGAGGAGGAGGAAGCAGAGGAGATCCAGCTGGCAGAGGAGGAGGAGGAGGCAGAGGAGAAGGAGGAGGCAGAGGAGATCCAGCTGGCAGAGGAGGAGGACAAGGCAGAGGAGATCCAGCTGGCAGAGGAGTAGGAGGAGAAGGCAGTGGAAATCCAGCTGTCAGAGGAGGAGGAGGCAGCGGAGATCCAGCTGGAAGAGGAGAAGGAAGAGGAGGCAGAGGAGATCCAGTTGGCAGAGGAGGAGGTAGAGGAGTTCCAGCTGGTAGAGGAGGAGGAGGAGGAGGCCGAGGAGATCCAGCTGGCAGAGGAGGAGGAGGAGGAGGCCGAGGAGATCCAGCTGGCAGAGGAGGAGGAGGAGGAGGCAGAGAAGATCCAGCTGGCAGAGGAGGAGGAGGAGTCAGAGGAGATCCATCTGGCAGAGCAGGAGGAAGAGGAGGAGGCAGATGAGATACAGCTGGCAGAGGAGGAGGAGGAGGAGATCCAGCTGGCAGAGCAGGAGGAGGAGGAGGCAGAGGAGATCTAGCTGGCGGAAGAGGAAGAGGAGGCAGAGGAGATCCAACTGGCAGAGGAGGAGGAGGATTCAGAGGAGATCCATCTGGCAGAGCAAGAGGAGGAGGAGGCAGAGGAGATCCAGCTGGCAGAGGAGGAAGAGGAGGCAGATGAGATCCAACTGGCAGAGGAGGAGAAGGAGGAGGAAACAGAGGAGATCCAGCTCATAGAGGAAGAGGGGGGGAAGGGAGGAGGAGGCAGAGGAGATCCAGCTGGCAGAGCAGGAGGAGGATGAGACATCCAGCTGGCAGAGGAGGAGGAAGAGGAGGAGGCAGAGGAGATCCAGCTGGCAGAGGAGGAAGAGGAGGAGGAGGAAGATGAGATCCAACTGGCAGAGGAGGAGGTGGAGGAGGCAGAGGAGATCCAGCTGGCAGAGGAGGAGGAGGCAGAGGAGATCCAACTGTTAAGATGATGATGAGGAGGAGGCAGAGGAGATCCAGCTGGCAGCAGAGGAAGAGGAGGAGGAGGAAGAGGAGATCCAGCTGGCAGAGGAGGAGGAGGAGGCAGAGGAGATCCAGCTGGCAGAGGAGGAGGAGGAGGAGTCAGTGGAGATCCAGCTGGCAGAGGAGGAGGAGAAGGAAGAAGAGATCCAGCCAGCAAAGGAGGATGCGTCAGAGGAGATCCAGCTGGCAGAGGAGGAGGAGGCAGAGGAGATCCAGCTGACAGAGGAGGAGGAGGAGGCAGAGGAGGAGGAGGTGGAAGAGGCAGAGGAGATCCAGCTGTTAGAGGAGGAGGAGGAGGAAGCAGAGGAGATCCAGCTGGCAGAGGAGGAAGAGGAGGAGGAGGAAGAGGAGATCCAGCTGGCAGAGGAGGAGGAGGCATCAGAGGAGATCCAGCTGGCAGAGCAGGAGGAGGAGGAGGCAGAGGAGATCCAGCTGGCAGAGGAGGAGGAGGAGGAAGAGGAGGAGGAGGCAGAGGAGATCCAGCTGGCATAGGAGGAAGAGGAAGAGGAGGAGGAAGAGGAGATCCAGCTGGCAGAGGAGTAGGAGGAGGAGGAGGAGGAGGCAGAGGAGATTCAGATGGCAGAGCAGGAGGAGGAGGAGGAGGTAGATGAGATTGAGATGGCAGAGGAGGAGGGGGAGGAGGAGGCAGAGTAGATCCAGCTGGCAGAGCAGGAGGAGGAGGAGGTAGAGGAGATTCAGGTGGCAGAGCAGGAGGAGGAGGAGGAGGTAGAGGAAATTCAGATGGCAGAGGAGGAGGGGGAGGAGGAGGCAGAGGAGATCCAGCTGGCAGAGCAGGAGGAGGAGTTAGAGGAAATCCAGCTGGCAGAGGAGGAGGAGTCAGAGG
Source organism: Rhinatrema bivittatum (assembly GCF_901001135.1). Lineage (NCBI taxonomy): Eukaryota > Metazoa > Chordata > Amphibia > Gymnophiona > Rhinatrematidae > Rhinatrema > Rhinatrema bivittatum. The sequence goes on along the minus strand of NC_042616.1, from coordinate 361,711,951 downwards.
AGATCCAGCTGGCAGAGGAGGAGGCGGCAGAGGAGGAGGAGGAGGAGGAGGAGGCAGAGGAGATCCAGCTGTTAGAGGAGGAGGAGGAGGAAGCAGAGGAGATCCAGCTGGCAGAGGAGGAGGAGGAGGTAGAGGAGATTCAGATGGCAGAGCAGGAGGAGGAGGAGGTAGAGGAGATTCAGATGGCAGAGGAGGAGGAGGAGGAGGAGATGGGGGAGGCAGCGGAACTTTAGGAAAGTTTTGGGGGGTCATGAGGGTGGGGGATTCTAAATAATTAGATTTAAAGGGTCGGATGGGTTTGGGGGTTTTTTTTCTGTGAAAAATTCTTTTTCACTCAACGCACAATAAAGCTCTGGAATTTGTTGCCAGAGGATATGGTTAGTGCAGTTAGTGTAGCTGGGTTCAAAAAAGGTTTGGATACGTTCTTGGAGGAGAAGTCCATTAACGGCTATTAATCAAGTTTACTTAGGGAATAGGCACTGCTATTAATTGCATCAGTAGCATGGGATCTTCTTAGTGTTTGAGTAATTGCCAGGTTCTTGTGGCCTGGTTTGGTCTCTGTTGGAAACAGGATGCTGGACTTGATGGACCCTTGGTCTGATCCAGTATGGCAATTTCTTATGTTCTTATGCCCTCTCTCCCCCCCCCCCCCCCCCCCAAAACGATAAGAAAACCACATGAAAATTTCATGGGGTTTTCCTGTCGCTTTTGGGGACCCCCCGATACTTGATGGATTAGAAAATATCGTACGATATTTTCAACCGTCAGAAAAATGATGCACATCCCTACACGATATTAGGTTCCATATTAGGAGTTACCACCCAGGAAAAAGATCTGGGCGTCCTAGTTGATAATACATTGAAATCATTAACTCAGTGTGCCTTGGTGGTCAAAAAAGCAAACAGAATTTTAAGAATTATTAGGATGGGAATGGAAAATAAAATGGAGGATGTCATAATGCCTCTTTATCACTCTATGGTGAGGCTGCACTTTGAAGATTGTGTGTAATTCTGTTTGCTGCATCTCAAAAAGGATATAGTTGCACTGGAGAAAGTACAGAGAAGGGTGACCAAATTGATAAAGGGCATGGAACGGCTCCTCTATGAGAAAAGGCTTGCTTGTAGAAGAAATGGTTGAGGAGGGATATGATAGAGATCTACAAAATCATGAAAGGACTTGAACCTGGTAAATGTGAATCGGTTATTTACTCTTTCGGATAGTACAAGGACTAGGGTGCATTCCATGAAGTTAGAAAGTAGCACATTTAAAACAAATCAGAGAAAATTCTTTTTCACTCAATGTACAATTAAGCTCTGGAATTCATTGTCAGAGGATGTGGTTAAGGCAGTTAGTGTAGCTGGGTTTAAAAAAGGTTTGGATAAGTTCCTGGAGGAGAAACCCATAAACTGCTATTAATCAATAGGGAATAATCCCTGCTTGTTGCTGGTATTGGTAGCATCATGAGCATGGGATCTATTTCATGTTCGGGTCTTGCCAGGTACTTGTGATTTGGCTTGGACATTTTGGAAACAGGTTACAAGGCTTGATGGACCAGTATGGTATATCCTATGTTCTTATGTACTTTGCCTTGTGGTCTTCCTTGGCCTTCTGCCTTGCCTTGTGGTCTTACAGGTCTCCCTGCTTTGCTCAGTGGCCTCCTGGGCCTTTCTGTTTCACCTTCAGGCCTTCTAAGTTCACCTAGCTCTGCCTTGTTCCCTGTTTAGACTTTATTGTTTATTGTGTACTTGTCCAGTCCTAATCCAGTCCTGTTTAGCCTAGTCTTTGTCCTGTCCAGTCCTTATCTTGTCCTGTCCATTCCAGTCCAGAATTGCCCTCACTTCAAGCCCTTGTTTGTGTTCAGTCCAAGCATTGTCTCCTGTTCCAGGTCTTGTCTCTGGTCTCAGCCTTGCCCTTGGTTCCAGTCTGTGTCTTCAGCCCTGCATGTATCCTACTCTTACCTGCCCTCAGTACCAGCCATGTATGCAGCCCAGCTGATGCTGTGTTTCATCTCCTCCTAAGTGCTTCCGGCCACCAAAACCCAAGGGGTCAAACTGCAGAGTGGGTGGCTGATCCAGGAGAAGACCTTGTTCTGCCCTGCCTAGAAGTCCTGTGCTGTCCCTATGGGGATTCCAAAGTCCTAGCCAGATCTCCAGTTGTGACATAAAGTCAATGAGGGAAGCAATACAACCTATTTTGGGATCCATTATTGGAGTTTTCTAATGAATTCTAATGAAACTTATGGGTAGGCATCATCAGAATGGGGAAGAACACTCCAATGCACCAAGACTGTCTCCTGGTTGCTCCAAAAAATGGCATGAATAGCGTAAAGCATCGTAAAGAGGCAAAACAGTGCCAACAGTGGCAGGAGATTTCCAAGGCATTGCAAGATGAGCATATCATCGGCAAGAATATCCCAAGGTTCCAAAAGAGGAGCAAAAACACCAATAATTGTGGCATGAACACCCTAAGGCAGCAGTGGCTAGGCAAAGCAGCACCAAGAGAGGTACGAGCAGCCCATGACACTATCAAGAGGGAACAAAGCAGCAATGGTGGCAGGAAAAACTCCAAGGCACTGATAGAGGTTCAAAGCAGGACAAAGAGGTACATAAAGACCCCAAAACACCATGACAGGTTCAAAGCAGCCATTTATCATGACAAGAACACCCTAAGGCTGCAAGTGAGGGGAAGGGCACTAATTCAATTGGTATAAATCCCTAGGTATGGAGAAGCCAGAGAAAATCTATGGAGGTGGCCTGTAATGGTCTTGATGTGCAAATAGGGCCTCAGACCTGTGTATGTGTGTGTGTGTGTGTGTGTGACTGTAATGGAAAGTAAATTGAAGAAATACTCCAAAAGGGCATGAAACCATTAAAGGTAACTGGTTAAGGTCTGTGTAAAGCATCTGATTGTCATAGCAAGTCCATCAGAACATCTTTACACATACAGTTTATATGGGGCAAAAGAACTCCACAACTATCCAAACAACTTCATGCAAGGCATCTCCTCCCTGTTACCCTACAAAACGGGAACTGCACTGAACTCAAACAAAGCTCTCCCTTTTCTCTACCTCTCTACAATTTGTTCTTGTCAATGTACACTCAGCTAACAGTAAATTTCACCGCATCTTTATAATTCAAACTCCCCATCCTTTATCTCATTGAGACCTGGATAGAAGAGAGCAACACTATCAATTCTGCCCTCCTGGCAATTTAATACATCACAAATTCTGACCCATGCGTCACGGGGGAGGTATTACTATCACTTTAGCATCTCACAGTCCCTAGATCTAGTTGCTACCCACCAAATAGGTAAATCTGACTGCCTAGTTTTGAATCTCCAAAGCAATGAAGGACCTAAATTTGTTCTGATTTACCTTCTATCTTTCTCCTTTGTTAAACTCTCTGAATTCCTATATGACATGGCCACTGCATTCCACAAATTCATAGTACTAGGAGACTTCATCTACCATGTGGAGTTACCTCCCAGAGGCAATGCAGCTACCATCAGGTGCAACATGGATGATCCTGGCTTCACTTAATTAATCAAACGTCCTACTGAAAAGCATGGTCACTCAACTCTAATTTTTTGTTCTGAAAATATTAACTTAGACCCCAACACAATAACCATGGCTCCAATCTTGCAGTCAAGTCATTATGTAACTTGGGCTACCATTTCAATCTAAAAACAAACTATTCTTGTTTCCATACTCAAACCACTCACCAGGAACTTGCCCTCCAATATACATGAAAGCAAAATAAAGCTCCTCAACATACTGGAATCTCATACTATCTTGGATCCACGAGCAACCCTAGTCCATACTGGAATAATGAATTCACTACAGCTGACAATACAATAGCTTTTCTCAAACTCAACCCCACCAGACCCTTTAGTTTCATAACAGTCTTCTTCTCCTCAAGTGGCAATTATAAACTTGAATGAGCATAACAGAAATGCAGAACAGACAGTAATCTCTGTATCTGCAAATAACTCACAAAAAAACAAAACAAAACAAATTAAAAACCAACCATCAGACAGGCGAAAAAGACCTCATGTCCAAACAACTAAAATGATTTATGAAATATCTGGAAAACTCTTTGAACTAATAGAAAAGCTCTCCAAACCACTGCAAGAAACCACACAGCAGAAGACTTTGTAAAATTCTTCATGGATAAAATTCAAGCTATACACTCCTCCTCTTATGCTTCTCACTCCACCCCACTTAATTTTCATTACCCCCTCCCTTTCCTGAGTTCAGAACCATCATTCCCCAAAAGGTGGAGAAAATACTACAAAGAATCAGTCACCCATGAGCCTTTTAACCCAATTTCCCCCTGATTTATCTGTAATTTAAAACAAGACTTAGCTCCATGGCTATCCAGCATGATAAATGTCATTTTATCTCAAGGCTTCCTACCAAGCTCACTTAAAAATGTGATTATCAAAACTAGGCTCTGATCCAGAAAAAAACAATCACTATAACCTAATCTCCAGCCTCCTCTTCCTTTTCAAACTACTAGAAAAAGTAGTCTACTTCCAACTCCTTAATGTTCTTGAGGAGGGGAACATTTTGCACCCACAGCAATTTGTATTTAGGAAAATCACAGAATTGAATAGTCTTATTGGCCATCATCAATAGTATTCTTCTAAAGACTGACCAAGGGGCTGACCCTATTTTTGTCCTATTAGATCTCTCTACTGCCTTTGATATGGTCATTTATTTATTTATTATTATTTACATCTTTTTTTACTATACCGACGTTCAAGACAAGGATTCTTATCACACCGGTTTACATCGAACCGAAACTTGGGAACAGGTTACTGATAACAGTTGACAAATAACAAATAACATGAATCATCGAAACCATAACTGGGGGAAAAACAGGGGGAAAAATTACATAATAACGTTAAATGCAGTGAACACAACATAGAGATGTGCTTCATTTTTTTCTACCGGGTCGTTTTTTGACTCGGATACTTCATGGTAAAGTTCGGTTTTTTTGAAAACCGAAAAAAACCTAAACAGGGAAAACCGAAACGGGCCCAAAAAGGATGCGGGAAAACAAAGCTAAAAAAAACCCACCCCAAGCATTTAAATTCATTTTAATACATTACATACAACCCCCCCCCCCCCCACCACCACCACCACCATCACAATCCCTCCCCAAGACTTACCAACATCTCTGGTGGTCCAGCGGGATCCCGCAAGCCATTTGTCCCTCCATGCCAGCCTCGCTCAACATTGTGCCGATAGCCTCTGAACTAGTATGTCACAGGGGCTACCGGCACCATTGGTCAGCCCCTGTCACATGGCCATCGGCGCCATCTTGTGTTCCTACCATGTGACAGGGGCTGACCAATGGCGCCGGTAGCCCCTGTGACATAGTATAGGCAAAGGCTATCAGCGCCATTTTGATTACTGGCAGCCAACAATGAAATCGCTCACGGACCCCCGCAGGACCCCCAGGGACTTTTGGCAAGCCTTGGGGGGGGGGATCAGGAGGCCCCCCCAAGTTGGCCAAAAGTCCCTGGGGGTCCAGCGGGGGTCCAGGAGTGATCTCCTGCCCTCGGGCCGTCGGCTGCCAGTAATCAAAATGGCGCCGATAGCCTTTGCCCATACTATGTCACAGGGGCTACTGGTCCCATTGGACAGCCCCTGTCACATGGTAGGAGAAACCGACCAATGGCACCAATAGCCCCTATGACATAGTATGGGCAAAGGCTATTGACGCCATGTTGATTACTGGCAGCCGACGGTGTGAGGGCAGGAGGTCGCTCCGGGACCCCCACTGGACCCCCAGGGACTTTTGGCCAACTTGGGGGGGCTTCCTGACCCCCCCCAAGACTTGCCAAAAGTCCCTGGGGGTCCAGCAGGGGTCCGGGAGCGATTTTGTTGTTGGCTGCCAGTAATCAAAATGGCACTGATAGCCTTTGCCCATACTATGTCACAGGGGCTACCGGCGCCATTGGTCAGCCCCTGTCACATGGTAGGAGCACAAGATGGCAGCTGATGGCCATGTGACAGGGGCTGACCAATGGCGCCGGTAGCCCCTGTGACATAGTAGTTCAGAGGCTATCGGCACCATTTTGAGCGAGGCTGACACGCCGGGCACGGAGGGACAAATGGATCCCGGGACCCCGCTGGACCACCAGGGATGTTAGTAAGTCTTGGGGAGGGATCGGGATGGGGGGGGGGGGGGTTATTATAGTTAATCTTAATGCTTGGGGTGGTTTTTAATTTAAAAAAAAAAAAAGTGCACCTCTTCCCGTACAAACCCGAAAAACGGATTTTCCCCAAAGTTCGGGGAAAATTCTTTTTGGGGTTCGGGGCCCCTGACCCACGATGAATTAGTCAATTTTGTTGTAATTGCCTAATTTGTGATAAATGATTGCACACCTCTTATTAAATAATATCAATGCTATGTGCAAAAAATAATATAAATCCACAGGGCTGTCAGGGAAGTGGAACTGCGTGGGTTGAGGAGAAAGTGGCGACTGGGTGGGGAAGACATTGATCGTTAATACAACAGGTATTCATCGATAGCTGCATCAGGAGTCCGTACTTTGTGTCGCTGGAGATTCGTATTTGAGTGGCCAGAGATTAAGGAAAGGCTTGTATGAATAACCAGGTCTTTAATTTCTTTCTGAAGGTAATTGGGCATTGTTCCTGGTGTAAGTCTGGGGGTAAAGCGTTCCACTGTGAAGGTCCGGCGGTAGAGAAGGCGCGTTTCCTTATGGTGGGGTGGAGCGTAGACTTAGTGGGGGGAGCGTGGAGAGTCCCTTTCTAGGCCGTTCTGATGGGTCTTATGGAAGAGTGTAGGTTGAAAGGAATTTTTAGTTGGAGCGAGGACTGATTATAGATGGCTTTGTGTGTGATGGTGAGGGACTTATAAAGGATTCTGAACTTAATGGGAAGCCAATATAGGTTCTTGAGAATAGGGGTTATGTGTTCTCTGTGATTCGAGTTGGTTAGTATCCTTACTGCGGCATTCTGGAGCATCTGCAAAGGTTTTGTGGAAGTTGCAGGGAGGCCAAGGAGTAGAGAGTTACAGTAGTCAATTTTTGAGAATAGAGTGGCTTGGAGAACCGTATGGAAATCATGCATGTGCAGGAGAGGTCTGAGCCTTTTCAGGATGTGAAGTTTATAGAAGCAATCTTTGGTTGTATTGCTAATGAATGTTTTAAAGTTCAGTTGGTTGTCCAGTATAGCACCCAGGTCTCTCACATGTATTGTATTGGCATTAGTGAGGTTGATGATGGGGTTGTTAATGTTATCATTAGAGATGAGAAGGAGTTCCGTTTTTGTAGTACTGAGGACAAGGTTGAGGCTAGAGAGAAGAATGTTAATTGATTGTAGACAGCTGTTCCAAAAATTGAGGGTTTTGGAGATGGATTCTGTTATGGGAATCAGTATCTGTACATTGTCAGCGAAAATGTAATATGTTAATTTTAGGTTAGCGAGGAGCTGGCAGAGGGGAAGTAGATATATGTTAAAGAGAGTAGGAGAGAGTGATGAACCTTGGGGGACTCCATGTGTGGAACTTATGGGTTGGGATTCTTTGTTATTTATTCTGACTTTGTAGATTCTATAGTTTAAGAAGGACTTGAACCAGCTGAAGGCAGAGCCTGAGATGCCAATCTCAACCAAGTGGTTAATCAGAATGGCGTGATTTGCTGTGTCAAAAGCTGCTGAGATGTCCAGTAAAGCCAGTAGGTAAGCTTGTCCTTTGTCAAGACCCAGGAGGATGTTATCGGTGAGAGAAATTAAGAGGGATTCTGTGTTTAAGGATTTTTGGAATCCAAACTGAGCAGGGTAAAGGATCTTGTGGTTGTCTAGATAGTCCGAGAGTTGAGAGTTAACCAGTTTCTCCATAAGTTTGGCGATGAAAGGAAGGCTGGCGATGGGACGGAAGTTGGCAGGGTCTACTGGATCCAGGTTAGGTTTCTTTAGAAGAGGTTTAATGGTGGCGAGTTTCAGCGGGTCCAGTACCGATCCTTTGGCTAGGGAGCAATTTATAATTTCTGCTAGTGGTTTGGATATGGTGTTTGGAATGGAGAGTAGGAATTTGGTAAGAATGTGGTCTGAAGGGTGAGAGGAGGGCTTCATGTTCTTGAGTACAGTTTCAACTTCAAGGGAAGAAATGAGATCGAAGGAATTGAGGTTTGCTTTTTGACTGTTGGGGGAGGTGTAGGTGGTGGGAGGCTGGTTATTTGAGAGGAGGATAGGGGCTAGAAGGTTGGAGATTTTTCTCTCGAAGAACGTTGCAAGTTCGTTAGACTTGGATTGGGCATTGTCATCATGGATGGCGGGGGGGGGGGGGGATGGTTTAGTAAGTGCTGACACGTAAGAGAATAGAGCTTTTGCATCATATATGAAGTTGTGGATTTTGCTGGCGTAGAAATCTCTCTTAGTGCGGAGTATGATGTTCCTGTAGGAATGCATGGTGGCTTTGTAGGCTGACATCGAAGCAGGTGTGGTGTTTTTGCGCCATCTCTGTTCTTTGTGTCTAAGTTCTTAATTAAGGTTCTTCAGCTCTATTGAGAACCAAGGTTTGTTGTTTTTAAGAGATGGGTTGATTTCTTTGGTGACCATGGGACATATTTTATTTGCCACGGAGTTGGTAATGTTGAGCCAAGAGGTCAGGGTGGAGTCTGCATTCAAAAGGTTGAGGTTTTGTAAGCCCGTAGAGAGGTGGGAATTAAGGTCGTCGATAGAGCAAGGTTTCCTGAATTGAATGGTCGTTTTGATGATGGGAGGGGTCGGATTTTTCTTGATTGATAGGTCTGTGGCGATCATTAAATGGTCGGACCATGGGATAGGTGTGCAGGAATCGGGGGAGTTTAGTGAGATGAGTGAATTTATGAAGATGAGGTCCAGTGTGTGGCCAGCTTTGTGGGTTGGGTTGTTGATGACTTGTTTAAATCCCATGGCTTTGAAAGAGGATAAAAGAGCTTCGTAGTTGAGAGTCAGTGGGGACATGTCTACATGGATGTTGAAATCCCCCAGGATGATGGCTGGGGAGTCAGCGTTGATGTGTTTAGTGATAAGTTCAATGAGAGGGGAAGGATCTGAGTCTAGAATCCCCGGGGGGAGGAAAATATTAGGCAAATTTGTAATTGGTTAGACTTGAAAAGGCCGATTTCTATTTTGGAGGCAGCTTTTAAGATTTGCGACCTTAATTTTAGCCCTTTTTTTGCCAACTCCTGATTCAGTGCTTAGGAAACATTGGCATTGAATGTTGGCACTGCCCTTACATGGTTTGAATTTTTCATACCCAACAGAATACAATCTGTCTCATGGGTCAACAATTCATCCACCCTGAAGGACCGCAACAAGCCAGACTCTGTATGCAATGCAGCAATGGAAAAACAGAAACGTCAAAAGTCCTCATATATCAAACAATAAAATCAAGAAATATAAATCAATCATAAGAAACCATACTAATAAAAAGAAATTTGCCAAAGAGTTGATGAAAAGAATAACATTCAGTAATTAAGAACACATATTAAAAGTTTAAAAATGTTTCCAAAAAGCAATAAAATATTTCAAAATACCAGATACAAACAGCCAGTAATTAAACTAATAAGGATGGAAAAATCCCCCACTCCCCATATCTAAAAACAATTTCAAGACATTCTGAGCTTCTTGCAAATTAATGGGGATAGTACAAAATATTTTCAAACATACTCACATCCCCCCAGGCTGGCAGGCTGCCATTCACACACATACACACACACACAAAATCCAGGCTGCCATTCACACCCACCCACCCCAGTTACCATTCACATACACACACACACACACACACACACACAGTCTACCATTCAAACACACACTCACACACACATGCACACACTCACACATACATACTCCAGGCTACAATTCACACACATACATATATACGTATACACCCCCCAAGCTGCCATTCACTCACACACACACACACACACACAGCCTAGGCTACCATTCACACATACAAAACACAAACCAGCAAGCACCCATTCTCTTCCCTTTTCTGTGCAAACTGACAACAGGATACCTGCATAGCACCGCTTCCATTCTTAATCTTACCAGACCATCTGCTTTTCCCACAGCTTCTGTGGCTATTGCTGTACTTTTTCCTTTAAGGTGGCCCCATGCAGCTCAAGTGCTTCCGGTTCCTGGCCTAAAGTTCTGATGCAGCCCCTGCTCCTGCCGCACTCAGCCATTGGATGTGGGGTAAGGTGGCAAAGGATAGGAACTACCTTGATATGAAAAGAAAATGCCGCTAGAAGGATTTTGCACCTGCAATCGAAGCAGGGAGTGATCACTGAAATCCCAATCTTGAAAAAAAAAAGATATTGCATTCAGTGACCAGCTCAGCAGGGAAGGAGGAGGTGGAGGAAGGAAATGGCACATGCATGCACTCCCCAAATCTGCAACGTCTGCTCTGGTCATCACTGAACTGGCCTTCTGCACATGGGAGGACAAGGAAACATCAAATTCGCTGACTCCTGCATCTTTGTATGTACCGCTCCATGCAATTGCATGGTATGCACACTAGGGATGTGCAGTCATTTAAAATGAAAGTGTAAAACGTGACGAATAAGGCTCATTCATTTCATTCAGGGGAGCTTTGAACAGAATCAGTGGGCCCCCCTGAATGAAACAAACTTTATTCGTTCATTTCATTTTAAACAGCAGCATCGGGCTGAGGTCTAAGCCTGAAGCCGGGGCCTCGCTTATGGCATAGGCTTAGGCCTGAGTGCAATCCCTGAAAATAAAAAACAAAAACAAACAAAAAACAAAACCTTACCCAATCCATTGGGTATCCATCGAAGGCAGGGTCCTGACACTGGGGCCTTGGCCTAGGCTGTACATCAAAATGGTACCGTCTGCTGGGATGAATGTACCAGAGTTAATTAACACCAGATCAACCCCACTGGCTGTTATTGAGCTTCAGAGCTCCTAGGCCTGGGCTCCAAGGCCTGGGCCTGACCCTGGGCTCAGGTGTTGGGACCCAGCATCCGGGTCAGATCACTACTTTGGAACTGGATCCAGGCCTAGGCCCTGGCATTGGGGCCTGCCCTCTGGGATGAGTCACAGCATCAGGTCTGGGCCAGGGCCATGGCCTAGGTGGATGCCCTGGCGTCAGCACCCAGCCTCCAGGTCAGGTCACTGCATCAGGCCTGCATCCAGGCCAAGGCCCTGGTGTGGGGACCTGGTATCTGGGTAGGGTTACAGCATTGGGCCTGGGTAGGGCCAAGGTTCTGGCATTGGAGCCTGGCCTCCAGTTTGGACCTGCTGTGGCCTCGGCCTACACATGTCCGAGTCTTCGGCCTTGTCCTAGCCAGTGGATCCCCAATGGACTGGGTAAGTGGGGGCTGCGGGCAATCCTGGCCTAATTTTTCCAGAAGGGTGGGAGAGAGGGCTCGTTTTTGATTTTTTGGCTGTTTTGGTATTTTATTTTAAATTCCTTGATTCATTATTTTTCACACGAATGAAACAAATCAAGCAATCCATGAACTGAAATTGTGGGAAAAAACCGTCCCGAAAACGAACCAAAGAACGAAAACAAATTTTTTTCCCCTGCACATCCCAAATGCATATCCTATTGCACTGGACCTGTGAATGTGTCTTTTGTGATTTTTGGGGTAGACTGCAAAAAAAAAAAAATCAAGAAATGCATAAAAGACTTTAAAGAAATATGTACTGCATTGTTTGAAGATAATCTCTGAAATGGCTGGTTGGACTGAGATAGAATGTTCCCTTTTCTGTTCACCATAGGAAAACAAATCAAATTCTGTTGTCTCTTCAGTTTCAGCATCACAGATTCCCTCCATTACCAGATAGTTTATGAAGTAACACAAAACTCTGCAAAAATGTGACTGAGAACCTATATAGCATGTTTGCCATACCAAAGCAGCACTAAATCCCAGAACCCAAACAGTAACACCCTATATGAAAAGGCAACACTGCAAATATTCTACCAGTCCTTAAAACACTGATACATGTACTGGGAAAATAGAACAAGCTGTACTGATCCCTAGCCAGAAACTATACTCTAACACAGAAACATAGAAATGACGGCAGAAGAAGACCAAACAGCCCATCCAGTCTGCCCAGCAAGCTTTCACACTTTTCTTTTTTCATACTTATCTGTTTCTCTTGGCACATAGTAACCTTTTGGTTCTATTTCCCTTTCACCCCCACCATTAAT